>NC_053143.1:44139412-44448548 GCF_016808335.1 Panicum virgatum
TACAGCGCCTTCTTACCGGCGCTCCTGAGGTTGTAGAAGACGAGGTAGCCCAGCCAGGCGATCCGGGTGGCGCGCTCGATGTTGCCTGAATATCCCTGCGCGCCTGCCGCAGTCACTAGGATCTCCTCCACTTTCCTGCGGAGGAGCTCCACCAGGAGCATCCACATGAGGATAGTCCGGGCTCGCACCGAGAGCTCCGTCATCTGGCCACCGGCGCCGCTGTCGTTCTTGGCCTCCGAGAAGAGGTAGGACATGACGGGGAGGAAGAGGGACAGGGAGGTGTTGAGGAAGAGGCGGACGCTGGGGTTCAGTATAGCGCTCACGTCGGAGAAACGGCTGAAGAGGTTGAGGTTGAAGAAGAGTGCGGCGAGAATGAACATGACCACGGAGGTGGCCACCATGGGGGCCTCATTCCTCTGGTCAGTGTAGGAGGAGGTGAGGTTGTACACATAGAGCTCAACTGATTTGTTGCAATACTCGCTACTTGCATTGAAGTAGTATTTCATCTTTGTGAGCTACTATACGGTGCTTGAGCTAGCTATATCGATCTGTCTGCCGTGAGCTAATAATCCTATAGCCGGCCGGTAGACTGAGTTGGCACTGATCGATGATGCGTGTCCATATGCATGCTGCAATATAATGCAAGCTCATAGTTATAATGGACGCAGAAGCGTGTTGTTGGACGGGAATCTAATGAAGCATCACTGCGTGTGTACTAAATGGCATGCTCTCTTTTATTTGACGTTGCTCCGTCTTGCCTAGTGAGCACTCACTAAAAAATTGCTGTCATGGATGTTTTTTCAAAAAATAAAAAAATTGAGATTGGTAAGCTATTGTTACTTGTGCTATGGGGTTCAATCATTCTGGGGCTCATGAACACATGGACTTTGTCTCCAGCAGGGCAGCATGTGCAAACGAGTAAACGACCGCCAGGGCCCGGCTCCGCTCTAATCCCATCCTAATGCACCATAAAGGTGACACTTCATTCCCCTGCCATCCTATTGCAGTCGGCCACAATTGTTTGTGCCAATGGAGCCTACACCTTGATCGATGAACAAGTAAGCAGGTGGCTCGGTGCCAGTAGATTGAGGAGACCATGCGATACAACTTTATTCCCTTGCCGGCATCCCTTCTTTTACTTTGCCATCTCCTTTTCAGTGCACTGCTAGAAACCGAAAATTATACCCTACCATATTTAATTTGATTAGTGGAGAACATAGTGGTTGGTCATCACTAATTGAATGGTACTCTCCCCGGCGCACTATAACCAAGATGCTCCATTTTTTTGATACTCTAAGATGCTCCTTTATTCGATACCAAAACCCACGCACACACCACGAAGCCCCGATCACGTTCCATTCCTATATCTGCATCTTGTCCTCTAGTTATTGTATTCCTTCTTCTTTTTTATCACAAAGCCAAACCATCCTTTCCTTGCACGCCACACACCATCATCCTCTCGTTGCACTAGCGAAATTGAAAAATCCCAAGCTTTTATGCCTCAAGAAAAATCACAAGTTTACCTCCCGCTTGAATTATTCCTAGGTGACATGCAAAAAGGCCGGTTGCATATATAGGCGGTCATTAGTAGCTGAATGATTAAGTTGTATAAATCATTTCCGCAAAAAAAGTTGTATAAATCATCTAATAACCATCCATAAATAAAAAATAGTTTGATAAAGAATTGGTCATACTTTGAAAAAAAAAGTATATTTCCATCCCTTAGGCATTTCAAAAGTGCAAAATTTATTCATACCTTCAGCTTTATTTGACGTTGCTACGTCTTGGCAAGTGAGCACTCACTAAAAAATTGATGTCATGGATGTTTTTCAAAAATTCAAAAAAAAATTGAGATTGGTAAGCTGTTGCTACCAGAATCTTATAAATTGTTGAACGAGCTATGTTTAATAATTTGTTACCCGGTTTTGTCAGAAGTGAGTGTGTTCTCACTAGACTAAATAAGGATCTAGCTAGTAGTGATAGTGAGCATACTAGCTAGCACTATCATATCTCTATCCTTTTTTCTTTAGCAAAGGGATCGGGTCCTAATTTGCACTGCCAGGAAAGCTATGATGGAAGAAAATGCCTCCCTTCAGCTAGTTATCCATAGAATATGATTCTACTAGCGCCCCATTTCTGCCGTATTGCATGTGTAAAAATTAAGTGGACTACTTTCAAGGGATGCTATTTTCTTCGGATAGCAAAGTATTCCATAGAAAAGGTGTGTGACCACGGCATGCATAGTGCCCCCAGGATGCTATTTTCTTTGGGTAGCAAAGTATTCCCCAGAAAAGGAATGGGACCACCAAGAATGCCTTCCCGCATGTAGTTGTGGACTTGTGGTCACATGAGTTATCTGGGCTGTTCATCTCAGACCATATGGAGTGCTATCTAACCATTGATTTCTCACGTACCCATGATCCCTCTCACCTACCCATGATTCTCTCACCTACCCCCAATCGTTGATTTCAAGATGAATGGCCATGATAGACCATGTGATCACAAGTGTACGTGAAAAATCCATCTTGGTGTGACCACAGCATGCGCAGTGCCCTCGGGATGCTATTTTCTTCGGGTAGCAAAGTATTCCCTAGAGAAGGTGTGTGACCACGGCATGCGTACTGCCCCCTCTCGTGGATTGACGTATGCCTCCAAATAAAGATCATAGAGCCGATATATCTATTTTTTTCATTATATCTTTGTCAGATTTCATACCCTAAAAAAACTCTGATTTTTTTATTTGACAGTTATCTATTTGTTTTTTTAATACAACTGCATACATCTCGGTATCTCAAACCTAGTACAAGAATTATTCTAAAACTAGCAGCAATTTTTAATTGATTACCACGAGATGTTTAGGAACATTCACTAGTCAGCAATAGTTTCATTTTAACCCATAGTTCTCCTAATTACATCAGTGTAGTACTCGCTGGAGGTACGTATATAGGATCCAGGAAAGTGTCCTTTATTAGGTCGTGCTCTGGGATCATATTCTTGGTCTTTGGTACTCTTTAATTTGCAGCTAGCTCCGGGAAGGAATATAGTAGCTAGTGCCATACGTACCCCACTGCATATGTGCAAAGATGTAGTCTTTGAACAAGTTCCTTCCCTCATCCGCTGTTCTTTGATTAGCAGTATAGTGGAGTACTACCTCTGTTCCAAATTATAGGTTATTTTGGCTTTTCTAGATACATTCATTTTGCTATGTACTTAGATATACGCTATGTTTAGATCAATGTTCCAAAAAGCGCTAGGCGCTAGGCAGGCGGTCACGCTCCGCCTAGTGCCTAGGCATGCCTAGGTGATGCCTAGGCGTTACTCGGTGTTCCTAGGTGTGTTTAATGATGGTTAGAGTTATGTCATATAAAATAGAACAATTTGGGATATTTTTTATGAAGAATTCAACATTATATGGCATCCAAGAGTTCTATAATCATAATTCATCATCTTTCTTCTTTGGTTTTCCCACTTTCTTATGTAAATCAAGCCATAAAAGTCATTCAGTGGGAAAAATGCCTAGACAAAATGCTTAGGGGCTAGGCGAGGCCGCGATGGTGTGCCTAGCGCCTAGGCAGAGCTCGGCACCGCCTTTTGAAACAGTGGTGTCACACCCTGAAATTTTTGAATTTCAGGATGTGATTAAAATTAAAAATAAAACAACAATTTTCTCATAGTTTTAAAATTTTCTCAACATTTACTTTTCTTCACAGGGAATTTAGTAAAAATAAATGATAATTGGTTGTTTTTATAAAATTAAATGAAGGTGCTTTGTTTGTTGTGCACTCATGCTACCCTTGCATTGTTTTAATGTTGTGGTTCAATTTGAATTTGAATTCTTCGAATTTGAATTCAACTTGAATTTGTTTGAACCGTTTGCAAAAAGGAAAAAAAAATAGGAAAACTCGTTTTCAGCCCAAACCGGCCCAGCCCTCCTTTTCCTCTTCCCTTCCCGCGGCCCAGGAAACCTATGCCGCCGGCCCGTTCACCTCTTCCCCGGCCCAAATTCCCTCCTCCCGGCCCAGTCTGCCTCCCCCCCCCGCGTCTCTCTTCCGCAGCCGCTGCCATGTGGGCCCCGCGCGTCGGATCCTCCTCTTTCCCGTGCCCGACCTGGACTCCAGAGTCCGGCCGCGCTCCGCGCGTCGCCTCGGCGTGGCCCGCACGCCAAGGCGCCTCCGCGCCCCTATAAAAGGGACCCGCGACCCCCCCTTGACTCCCCAAGCCGCAACCGCCGCCTCTCGCCCTACGCTAAACCCTAGCCGAGCTTGCCTTCGCCGCCGCCATTGGAGCTCCGTTCGAGGTCGGGTCGACGCGGACCTGCTGCTCCGCCGTCGCTCCTCGAAGACCGCGCCTCCCCGGAGCTTTGCGTGGTGGTGAGCTTGTTCGCCAGCCCTTTTTCCCCTCTTCGTTTCCCTCTGTGCCGTGCGTTCATGCCCATCGTCGCCGGTGCCCCGCTTCTCGCCGTAGCGCGCCCCGTCCCGGCCCTGCGTGACCACGCCGACGTCGCCATCGCGTTCGCCACGGTCCCCTCGTCCTTCCAGTCCCGAACTCGAGCCAAATGCATACCGGAATCGCGTTTACGCGATATGCCGGCGACCCGCAGCCGCGCCCCTCACCGCCGGCGACCGTGCGCTGCCGCCGGCTTCGCCCAGGGCTGAGCCGAGCCGCTGCTCCGTTCGCCTGAGCCGTATCTCCGCTTGCAGCCGAGTCTTCTGCCAAGCCGAGCCGACAGCCTGAGCCGTCAAGCCGAGCCGTCCACTCTCTACCGCCCGATCAAGATCCAACGGCTGAGATTAGATCTAAACCAAGTCAAACCAATAAAATACCGGTCAGCCATGGTGTTTTTGCAAAAGAGCCCTCTACGTTTTCCGAAATTAACCCGCGGTCCAGCGTAGATGAAAAGTAATTAGGTTTTGGTCCAAATATTTACAGTAAAACCCCTGAGCTTTAGGAAAATCGTGCCCGCAGTCTAGAGCTCGAGTTTTTGCATGTTAGCCCCTATAGTTTAGGTTTAATTTCGTTTTAGCCCCTGGTTTCTTCAGATCTAGCCCCTGGAAGCTCTGTTTCTTTACAAATAAGCCCCTAGAACCTTGTTTTAGCCATATCTTTCACGTTTCAATTCCGTTTTCAGCGATTCTTGCGCTCACGTGATCCTTGCAACGTGTGCGATAGCTTTATGATCTTGTTATCCTCTGGGAGCACAGTTTTCTGTGTCTTGCCAATCTTTTCCGCTAGCTCTTAACCCTATAGTTAATCGCGATTAGATCCCTGAAGCATCGTTTAACCCATAGAATCGCCGTTTTAGCTCCGTTTTCCGTGTTTCTTGCGCCTTCGTAACCATAGAAGCAAGCCCTATCCTTTAGTGCATTCTTTTAAAGCCTTTCTTTGTTTTGGTGTATTGTTCTTAGCTGTATCTTTTTGTTTGCTTTGTATGTTTGCCCGATGATTGCTCCGAGTAGAAGGATCGTCGTTTGAAGATTGAAGATCAAGAGTTGCAACCGAGTAAAAGCTGAAGAGCAGCAAGAGTAGCTTTTCGTTGGAGAAAGGCAAGTGACCCTAACCATACTTCTATCTATGCTTTATTTACAAGAGTACTATGATTTAATTGGAACATGGAGAACCACCCAAGAAAACCGTACAACCACAATACTAATGGGCTCTGGTCTTGGCTGAGTAATTAGATGAACTATATGTTGTGTTGGGGTTGTTCCGCTTGGTGGTTATGAGTTTGTGTTGTGGAGCGGGTGAAGGAAGCTGCGTCTTCTGAGGGACCGCACGGCAGGGACCAACACATGCATATAGGGATTCTTTGTAAAGGCCTCGTAGCGTCCCTATGCAATCACACCTTGGAAGTGTGGTATTGTGCCTAGCTAGCACATTTGCGTGGTTGGGTTCAAAGTTCTTCGGAACTTTTACGCGAATTGTGGTGAAAGTGTACAACCTCTGCAGAGTTAAAACTAACCGGTTAGCCGTACTCACGGTCAGGAGTGGCTTGGACCCTCACATGATTAATAAACTTAAAGATGGATTTAAATCACTTTCTGGTTATTTCTTGTGGCCTTGCTGAGTACCAACCATAAGTGTACTCACCCTTGCTTACTGCTGCTCAGAAGGGAAAGTTGCTGTGGAGTATTTTGAAGATGTTGCTGAGTTCTAGGCGTACGCAACCCTCAGTCGATTGCCTGTGAAGTTTGGAGCCTTCGTTTCCAGGATAAGCTGTATAACTCTGATAGTCTTTTATTTGTTTTAGTTCTTTTTTTTACGTGATACTGTTACTGATTATTCACTTATGATGTCTCTATATGTATGAAACTTGATCCTGGCATACATATAGTTATGCATTCGGTTTTATTCTTAAAACCGGGTGTGACAAGTGGTCTAGATACGTAGCAAAAGCAAGTATCTTGAAAAGTCAAAATGACCCATAATTTGGAATGGATTGAGTATAACTTTTCAAGAGATGCTCTTTTCTCACCTCTTTTATATTGACCCACGGATCCATGGATGCTCGAAAAAAAGATTACACGTAGAGACAAAGAACTTTCTAAATTTTGAACAAGTTAATATATTTTCATGGATTTTATATATATATAGACCGGGGTGGTTATGAGTCACTGGAAACAGCCGATGATCCAAATCCAGTGGTCCGTGAATGGTCTTCTATCTACCTCTAGACGTTCCTCTCAAGCTCTTCACTGTGCCTGCCTCGCCTAGCTGCCCCTCCAGCCCATCTCTGGATCCGCAACCTCTATCTACCGTATCAATAACCCGTCGGCACCATCACCCCCGCCGTAACCCTTTCCAAATGGATGTCATCCCACTGCCCATGGCCGGCAGTGTCCACGCCACCTCGCTGCCCTGCCCTCACACCCACCGTGGCCACCGGACGTCTTGCCTTCCCGAGTTTCCTTTGAACCCAACAACGAACTCAAAGCCCTGTTCTCGAAGCTGTCGACTGAAGCTCAGCTCGTTTTCAGGCATCGTCTATACGGTAGGAGCCAAGATTTTATATTATAAATCTGAAAAGTATGTATATGTTTGTCTTGCAAATTAAAGCACAACCCCCCCCCCCCCCCCCTTCGTAAATGGCAGTGGACAAAATAGGGCATATGCATAAATCAGGCAACCGGAGAAGAAGGAAAGAGTAAAAAAGATGCCATGATGGATGCCATATAATAAATAAAATAATAAATAAAAAAGCGACCATGTCGATCGATCAACCATACTTAGGCTCTTATTAGGCCTTGGCTAGCTAGTACAATTGATGGGTGAAGTAACACCGCGCTCGAAATCTACCGGATAGCAGGATGCCCTAACTGTGTACTGCCTGGTGGCCACCAGCCGAAACCTGAACCACACCTTCGCCTCCACCAGCACCAGGCATTTGGGCCAGCTGATGCGGCTCTTCTCCGTGTCGTCCAGCTGCTCATCGCCGCTCTCGCTGATCGTCGCGACCTCGTTGTTGTAGTCGAAGAACTTGGTCAAGATGGGGAAGCTGGTCGCTTTCCCCGGCCGCTGCCACTCGGCCAGCTCCCCGGCGGTCAAGTTGGCCTCGCCGGGGACCCAACCCGTAGGGTTGAACCATATTTGGATGCTCAGGGAGCTGTACTGCACCTTTGTGCGCCGGCTCTTGTTGTTGGCCACCATGGTGATGTTGTAGTACTTGGTCGGGGCCTCGTTGGGATTATTCTCCTCAGGTCGGGATATGATCCTGCCATTTGCGACGGTGAAGGAGATGTGGGCCGGGGCGAGGCTGACGGCGATGCCTGCGACGACGGCGACAGCGACCAGTGCCCCGAGCAGAGCTGAGAGGATGTATGTGTTGGTGCTCCGCCTCTTGATGCAAGAAGGGAGCTTCGCCATACGAAGGACTTATTTGGAGCTTCTTGCTAGTAGGTAGCCAGAGTGGGCTTGTGGCATACCCAAAGGTCGATGTACTGGCTGCTGCATGCAGCAGATATGCATTACTAGTGACTAGTGAGCACCGATGCTCAAGGGAATACTCCTATATATGTGTGGCCGAGTCTTCAGTCGTGAGCTTGGGCCGGCATCTCCAAGAGTATATATATTGTTCATATCATATATATTCTACATAGATTTATATATAACACTACAGTTGTGAGATCATCGATCACATGTTCTTTGAATGCCCAGTGAGTAGAGTAATTTGGGGCGTAGTTTGTAACATGTGAAAGGAATTGGATGCTCGTAGTCTAAGAGGGAGAGGAGGAGAATTAGGCAAACTTAAAACCTTAACCTATGGCTCTAACTAGTTTGCACAAAACTTAAACTAAATCATGCTATCTATATGTGCAACTACGTTTCATCTAGTGTGAAACACTCATTCTAAAAGAGTTTTGCAACCAATAGCCAATCCTAGCTTGATACTACACTAAGAATATAAAGGCACACAAGTTGCAAGTATAAAATGCTGAAACGTAAAGAGAGGATGAGAGGAAGCAAACTCTCGACACGAAGATTTATCCCGTGCTATCGGTAGGCACTAAGCCACCCCTAGTCCATGTTGTTGAAGCACTCAATCGAGAGTATTGCTTCTCAAGCAAGTCTATATGCAAGGACAAGACTATATATCTACAAGTTCATTTGATGATAATACCATAATACGCAAAATGGATGTCCGAACACTTGCATCGTCTTGGGCCCTAGTATTAGCTTCACCAGACCAAAGGGCTTGGCTCTCAAATCTTCAACAAATTGCATTGATATTTTTTCGACCTGGGCCTTGCCCTGTTTCCATTACTTTCATAACGGAAAACATCCATACATTGATGTCTTACACAAGAACAGGGGACAAAGTAATAAAGATAAAAAAAAGACCATGGACTGACACACAGCATGAGCTTGGTTGGAATATTTCTCTGGACAATCACCGCACAAGGCTAGAGTTCAACTTACTATGTAGCAAGTTAAGGGAAAGTAACAAAAGATAACAGAACTAGAGCGCTAGAGATTTCCACGAAAAAACACCAACTAGGGAAGCAACAACAGTAGCGAGTTGGACTTCAGGCTTCTGGTAGTTCATCTAGGGCCTGATCTTTCTCTGCTTCATCTTCATTGGTTATCATCAATCTTGAGGGAACTGGGGTTGTCATCAACTGGTAAGCCATGCGGAGTTAGAAGACCAGTGCCTTCCATCACTTTGCTACCCGAAGAAAATAGCATCCTGGGGGCACTATGCATGCCGTGGTCACACACCTTTTCTAGGGAATACTTTGCTACCCGAAGAAAATAGCATCCCTTGAAAGTACTCCACTTAATTTTTACACATGCAATATGGCAGAAATGGGGCGCTAGTAGAATCATATTCTATGGATAACTAGCTGAAGGGAGGAATTTTCCTCCATCATAGCTTTCCTGGCAGTGCAAATTAGGACCCGATCCCTTTGCTAAAGAAAAAGGATAGAGATATGATAGTGCTAGCTAGTATGCTCACTATCATTGCTAGCTAGTATTTAGTCTAGTGAGAACACACTCCTGACGAAACCAGGTAACAAATTATTAAACGTAGCTCGTTCAACAATTTATAAGATTCTGGTAGCAACAGCTTAATAATCTCAATTTTTTTTTTTGAATTTTTGAAAAAAAAATCCATGACAGCAATTTTTTAGTGAGTGCTCACTAGCCAAGACGGAGCAACGTCAAATAAAGCAGAAGGTATGAAAAATTTTTACACTTTTGAAATGCCTAAGGGATGGAAATATACTTTTTTGGGACCCGGGGCACCCTTTACTTACAATTTGAATGGAGTGTTCATGTTTGATCTGGGAGATAGGTTGAGTTTCTTTTAAAGAAATTTTATCGGCTCCCATTCACCCCTCCTCCCCCTCTGGTCTCCTTCTCAGTCCTTCAAAAAAAAACATCAACCTTGTGAAATTATTAGTCATGCGTGTTCTTTTACGAAATATTGGACAGATTTTTGCAAGACAGGGCTGAAGGAGGCAGTGATGGAAGTCACTGGTCTTCTAACTCGCATGGCTTACCAGTTGATGACAACTCCAGCTCCTTCAAGATTGATGATAACCAATGAAGATGAAGCAGAGGAAGATCAGGCCCCAGATGAGCTACCAGAAGCCTGAAGTCCAACTCACTAGTGTTGTTGCTTCCCTAGTTGGTTTTTTTTTTCCGGAAATCTCCTGGGCTTTGGTTCTTTTATCTTTTGTTACTTTCCCTTAACTTGCTACCTAGTAAGTTGAACTCTAGCCTTGTGCGGTGTTTGTCCAGAGAAATATTCCAACCATGCTCACGTTGTGTGTCAGTCCATGGTCTTTTTTATCTTTATTACTTTTTTTTTGGAGGGGAAGGGATATATTGATTAGAGCACAGTAAAGTCACCGATTACAAGCAGGTCCTCAAGAAAACAAGAAATTACAGATAGATCCTTGAGGCACCTCCCTAACTTCCTTCTTCCTCTCCGGCCATCGCCGATGCCAAACACTGCTGCCAACGAAGCCACTTCCTCCCCCCTCACCAGCAGGAAACGCCAAGCCGCAGAACTCAATGCCATGGAACTCCCGCCGCCATGACACATCTTGAACGATGAAAGAGCATCGGCCGTCGCCTGTCGGAGCCAAAGGAGAGGAAGGGCCACGATTGCCTACTCCGGATCTGAGAACAAGCAATCAAGCAGAGTCATCCACCCTCGCCGGCATGGAAACCGACGAGTCGGAAGCATATCCGAACACCGGGGAAGAGGTCAGCCCCCACTTTGCAACAAGTAGAGGAAGAACAAACCTCACAGCTCCCTCGCCGTGGACGCTGCCATGGTCGCCATCTTCTTCGAAGGAGAACTGGAGGAGTATTATTCGCCAACACAGCGGCAGTGCCTTTGGCCAGGAAACCGATGAAGAAGACGAAGGAGGCGACGCCAAGCTGTGACCTAGAACCGGCTTGATCGCCACAACTCTGCCAACGCCAGCCTGAGATGCACCAGCAAGGGCACACATACCTCACCGGAGGACCACCAGGGACCACCAGGAGCAAAAGAGGCTGCCATGGATCCAAGCTCGCCGTAGTCTCCGTCCGCCGACGAAAAGAGCACCTAGCACCTAGAGCCACCAGCAAAACCTAGCCTACTAGAGAAAGCCTAATCTGCACTAGTAGCTATACCTCACCGAACGCCGATCCGGTCGATTCCCCCCTCGCTCGCCGGTGGAGGCCCGCCGGAGGAGGGTAATCGAGCAGATCGGTGCCAGAGCACCGTCGCCCTGCTTTCGCCTTTTCAAGAGATTGTGGCGGAGAAGGGGAAAGAAGGGGAAAGAGAAGGCTTCTTTTTTTATCTTTTTCCCTGTTCTTGTGAACGACATCAATGTATGGATATTTTCCGTTATCAAGTAATGGAAACAGAACAAGGCCTAAGTCGAAAAAATATCAATGCAATTTGTTGAAGATTTGAGAGCTATGCCCTTTGGTCTGGTGCGGTGAAGCTAAGACTAGGGCCCAAGACGATGTAAGTGTTCGGACATTTATTTTGCGTATTATGATATTATCATCAAATGAACTTGTAGATACATAGCCTTGTCCTTGCATTTTTGGTTCCTCCGTGGAGGACAAATAAGGCCCCTTCAAAGTATAATCAAATTGATCAACTGTTGATGTTGGTGATATAGGACAGAAACAATGGGTATGACAAACTTTGCATGTATTAAAGGAGATCGAATCAAGAATCCATCACCGCCCCTATTGAACAGCTTTCTTGTTGCATTATTGCATGTGATGTTAAGCACCAGATTCCCTGGTTACCTGAGATGGAATAAAGTGGCTGATTGAATCGGTCGACCATGAAGCGCACTAACTAGCCTGGGGGATATAGCATAGCATATATATACGGGTGCGAACAAACCAATTTCTTCGTTCTTATCATTTTTGGGCCGGGGCACCAGCTACTTGATCGCGACATGGATATATAGCTTAGCAATGCCTATGACCATGGCAGCATGGCTTGATAACTGTGTCGTTGTAACTTGTTAGTTACTCGTAGATTGTACTGTAATTTTTTATAAAAAGAATCTGTTTCTTTAAAAAGTTTCATTGTTTTTCATGAGGCTAGCTAATATGGTCATTTGGGTAATATTTCATAGATTTCCAAACTTCTAGGGACTCTTTGGGACCCAGGTACTAGAAAATTAAATACACGAGAAATCCAAAACATTTGAGGAAATAAATTAAAGCTTCTTGGCTACTCCAAACTTGTTGATTTCATTTACATATATAAGAGACCGCGACCGCGACCCACAACAGCCTATATAGGAAGAATAGGGGCGTGCCCTTGGGTATATGAGCATAGCTTGCTAGTGGGCGTCGTCGTCGAAAATGGGGCTCGAGTCCAAGGAGCACGGTGGCAAGCGCACACGATTCCCCTGCCTCGTGACTGTGCGCTACATGGTGGCGGCCGTGGTGAGTGTTCTTACCGTCGTCGTGGTCGGCATGGTGGTCACCATCGCCCTCCGCCCCCAGAAGGTCGTCTTCTCCATCCTCCGGCAACACGTCTACGCAGACACTCTGTGGAGCAGTGTGACGACGAAGACCACCACCGTCCCAGCAGAATTGTCCGCCGGCTTCCGGGGGCGCGCGGGATCATTGTCGTCGTCCTCGAATCCTCAGCAACAAGTCGTGACGAAGCCGACGTACTCGGCGGCGGCGAAGATCAGTCTTGGGGTCAGCCTGACCGCCGAGAACCCCGACGGCCGCGGCGACATCGAGGACATCAACAACATCACCATCATCGTCCTCGACCTTCCCTCCTTCTCCTTCAAGGGGCTGACGGAGATCCACAGCTTCCAGCTGCAGGAGCATTTCCCGCTGATGCGGCAGAGCTCGCACACGCTGTGGACGACGGCCACCGTCAATGACGCGGCCGTCCTGTCCTACATCACGCGCAGGTACGGTGGGCTCCGGAGCTTCGTGGCGATGGTGCAGGTGAACGCGACCATCGTCTCCGGGACCCCCGTGAAGACAAGACCCAAGGTCGTCACCCACTACTGCTGGCCGGTGATCGTCGGCATGGACGAGCCCGGCGACGTCGCCAAAACGACTCCCTGCCGGCCGAGCGAAGAGATGGAGAGCCCCGTTTCTTACTCACAGCTGCCGGCGCTGGGGCCAGGTCCGGCGCCGACGGTGGCACCTGCTGCTTAGTTCAGTACAGTACCTACCCGGCTGGAACTAGGCAGCTACTGTACGTCGTACTTAGTTATTACATCAGGAAGAACGACTTGATTTGTATCAACTAATAGGTACTCCCCTCCCCCCACGACAGGCCGCCTGCATCCGTTAATTATATATCTTTGTTGTCTTCTGTGCGTGCGCACTGCGGCGTAAGGCCACCTGAGTAGATAGATGGTGAACGAGATCAGCAGGAGAATGAGGAGCCAGAGACCGCTCGAGGAAAAAGGTGGAGGCGTATGGCGACGCAAGCTGCAGCATCGGTGCTCCGTGATGTGATAATGACCAAGGAGCCGAGGAGGAAACCAAAATAAGAAAGCAGGTGGTTCTAGATTTAGTACGAAACAAAATGATGACACATGAAGTGGTTCAAGTAGCATCAGAGACTCGCTCTAGAGGTTAGGTGACGTGATGTCGCTACGGCTCAAATTAAAGAAAGGTCGGTGGTGACCACCTTCACGACGGCGACGATGGTGAGCACGGCGGCCAACATGTACCGTACCGTGGTGAGGCACGGGAATCTTGTGTGCTTCTCGCCGTTGTCGTGGTCGTCGACTGATGCTGCCATTGTTGATTATTTCTTGGGACACCTGCTGATCATGGGGTATTGAGGTTTCTATATATATAGGCTCTTGCAAATGGGACGCGGGGGCGCGCGGGTTAGTTTTGCTGAACCTAATTAATTACTCTAACAAATGGGGGCCCGGGGGTCACTTGTTGGCATGACATGTGTGACACGCTGTGATTGACATGATTTAAAATTCACTAAAAATTTGAAATTTTTCAACAAATCAAAAATAAACTTGCTAGTTGGAGCTAACCACTAACCTTGATTGATTTCCAAATTTCGAAAATGACATAAAATATCACCATATTGCATTTTGAATCTTTCCGAAGTTTGATCTCAGTGTTTAAATTTGAATTCTTTAAAAATATGAATTTGGATACCTCTTCTTTCTTGAGTCAATTCCCTCAATTAATGCCACCAAAATTTATAGCGCTTCCCTCATTGCCATCAAATTTCTTTGATTCCCTTCACTGCCACCAAATCTAATTTCACTTTCCTTCACTGCCATTTCAGTTAGATAACTGTTATGTTGCAGTTATATGGCAATGAAAGGACCATTTTACCCTTCCAATGGAATGCAGTGAAATTTTGCCCCATTCCTTACGTGCCATTGCACAGCTCAATTATGTATCAGTAAATTTTTAGAGGATTGTACAGCTGGTGTCATTTATGCCATGATGAATAAAACAAAAAATAATGGACACCCGACTAACACAAACATGTATGTTTTAAATATGTATACAATCCAATATAACAGGAAATTGCAAAGGGAGAAATAGATATAAGTAGATAGACCACATGTAAGTTGCACAGGTAGGCATCAACACACAATGCATATTCTTAGAAATTCTTACAGAAATAGCACAAATTCATCACCCACATGCCAGCAACCAAAATAGCAAAAGGACCAGTGCATGTGTGTTCTCCCATGCAAAATGAGTTGAGTTTCAATTTCTCATCACACAGACCATAATTTTGGAGCATACAAACCATCCTTTCAGCACATAGACCATACATTTTCATCCCACAAAATAAGGAAAATAGGAGGGCATTCACTCTCAAGGATTTTTCTCATGCTTCTAGTGCCCATCGCAGGTGCAGTAGTTGAGGAATGGTCTTTGGTCCTACACTTTAGTCTCGGTTGCCTTAGGGCCCGGGGCTAATGTTAGCATTAGTCCCGGGTCCAAGTTTCAAGGAGAGAAGAGTCTCTTTAGTCCCGGTTGGTGTTTCCAACCTGGACTAAAGGGTCCTCCGTAGGTTACTTTAAAATGAAAGCACCTAAATTGTAGTCACAAGTGCTTTGTAGGTGAGATGGTAAGGAGGCTATGCACGAGGCAAGAGGTCCCGGGTTCAAATCCCACGCACTGCACACTCGCATTTACGCGCGAAAAATGGCGTGACTTGTGACTTGTGATGGTACGCGTGTGCAAGCCTCTTCCCAGGGCAAATCTTTTTTTTTTTGGGTTTTTTGGGGCAAAAAGGCCTTTAGTCCCGGTTGGTGACTAAAGGACCCATTTGGTCTCTGTTAAAAGACCCGGGACTAAAGGTCGGGGCCTTTAGTCCCGGATTCACGGTCCCGGTTGGGTAACCGGGACTGAAGGGGGGTTTCAACTTGGGACCGAAGCCGATTTTTCTACTAGTGGTGTAACATCACAATTTTTCAATAAAGTATCTAAAATTATGGGTTGCAAACTTTTTTAAATTTTTTTATAGAAACCTAAACCTAGAAGCCATGCATTAATTTTATGCATTTAAATTACTCTTTCATAAACACATGTGCAATTGCTCGAGCTAACACTCTCCTCTACTCCAAAAAAAATCCCAAAATAACCCTATCTTTTCATCTCAAACTCAAACCCTATTTGAATTTGAATTTATATTCAAATACAAACCCTAAAAACCATTTAAACAAATGAGATATGGCACTATGCAACTCTGAGCCGCAAACCTCCTGTTTGGCCCGCCTTCTCTTTCCAGCCCAGCCCACCCACGCCTCCGCTAGCGCTCGCCCGCACGCGAGGCCAGCCCAGCTGAGGCCCAGCAACACAGCCCGCGACGATGACAGTGTCGTCATCCACCTCCGGCCTTGCGTCCCCCTATCTGCACGTGACATCGTCAAGCCTCATCATGCCGACGCCACGCATACATGCACTTCCGGCCTCCCCCTCACCCCCACACCGAGCGCGCCACCCTTGCCATCACCACGCCTACTCTCTAGGGCCATCCGTGTCCTCCCCCTGCATGGGAACCCCTTCCCGCACCCACACGCACGCACGTGCCCACGCACATGTAGGATCGAGGAGGCCGACTAGAGGGGGTGAATAGTCGGTTCTAAAAACTCTAGCAAGACTTAACCAATAAATATGCGGAATTAAAATGATTGGCCAAAACACGACTACACCACCAAAATAATGTCTTATTTATGTGCACCAACATCCTATGTCTAGATCAAGGTTTGCAATCCTAGGTGACAAGCAAGCAAAGATATTTCTAGGAATGTAAATTGCTTGAACGTAAATTGCACAATTTAAATGAGCTCAAGTGGACAAACCACAGTGGAGACACCGGATTTTTTTACTGTGGTCTCGGTGACTTGCCAGTCACCCCTAATCCACGATGAGGTGGATTCAATGTTCCAACCGCTCCTCTATCAAGGCATCGCTTGATCTTGAGCCGGCTTGGATCAAAGAACCGCTCTACACCTCGATTCCGCTAGAGTTGCTCTTCACCACTCCGGTGAGGCGAGCACAAAGCCTCTCACAAGCACACCGGGCCTTCTCACAAGCTTCACTTGAGAAGATCACCGGATCACAGCACCATCACGCTGTCTAGGTGTCGGCAAACACCAAGAGTAACAAGTCAAGACACACTTGACCCTCCACCAAGTTCCTAAAGCTCAATCTCTTATGCAAATGCACCTCAATCTAGCCTCTCACCCTCTTTTATGTGCAACACATGCACAAACTCATGGGGAGGACTTGCTCAAGCTCAAGAATGCACAAATGGATGCCTAGAGTTGCTCCAAGTCGCAGGGAACCTGGTTTACATAGGCCAGACCTCCAAAACTAACCATTACACTCAATCTGCCCGAAATGCTTTGTTTTTGTGGACTGTCCGCCATACAAGCCCGGACAGTCCACTATTTGAAACCAACTGCTATATTTTCAAAAAGTGTGCCTCTTAGTCGACCATTATGTCAAACCGCAGACTGTCCACCAGAAAGGGGTGGACTGTCCGCCTCACAAAGTCGCCAAAACATCATGTAAAATCGAGTTCATAAATCGGACTGTCTGCCCCATGGCCCAGACTGTCCGCCGATCACTTTTGAGCACAACCATGGCTCGGTAAAACAGCCATAACTTTTAGCTCCGATGTCCAAATTGAGTGATTTTGGACTCTATGGAAAACTTATTTAGAGGGCTACCCATTCCAACTGAATGCTTGACCCCAAACACATTTGATCAAAGCAGAATTGCAATCAAATTTCCACCGTATACCATCAACATTCAATTTTGCCAAGCGACTTTTGCAAACTACCGGTTCCTTCCCAAGGCTAGTATGCATATGCAAGATTGAGCTTTTCAACACCTAGTAAAGACTCAAGCATCATCTAGACCCCTCTTAATAGTACGACAATCTATCTTATCAATTCGGTCTTTTCTCCACTAGTCATCGAGACCGGCAAAATGAAATGCCCTACATTTCATACCTTTGTCTTGCGCAAATCTACTTTGGGTTGATTGATGCTTATATGAATATGACGTCCATCACTTTCATTTCTTCAAGGCACTTGATGTTCATCCACATATGAAGTCCGTCCTTTGCATTTTAACATCACACTTGATATTGATCAACACATGATATCCATCTTATCATTTTTCACCACATCATTTGACTCTCATCAACACATGATAGTCATTGATTTTCATTTCTTCTAACCACGTGATATCCTTCACCACAAGTGTAACATTTTCTTTTACTCCATACTTCTTGCATTCTTCATATGATTGATACACTACTAGAAAATGGCACATTCTTCGACGGGTACTAATGTCTCAATTTAGTACCGGGCATGAGCTACAGTGCTCCTGGGAGCCCATTAGTATCGTCTGGTGGCTCCAGCCGATACTAAATTGCGGTGCCGACATCGATGCGCAACGGCTAGTGACCATTTAGTACCGGCTGGAGCCACGAGCCGGTACTAAATGCCGCAGAATTTTTTTAGTACCGGCTGGTGGCTCCAGCCAGTACTAAGCTCTACATTTTGTACTGACTACAGCCACCAGCCGGTACTAATACTCCTACTATAAATCAGGCACCTTCTTCCTCCCCGAGCCCGAGCCAGCAGACAGACCAAGCTCGAGTTTCTTCTTCTCCATGGAGATATAGAGAGGAGGTGCTGCCCCATTTTCTCAATATTTGTGAGGATTTTACTCATCCAAATGCGTTAAAGGTTTGCAACTTCATCCTCTCTTGTTTGATGGTCTTTATTCTTCATTTAATGCTCCATATTTAGAGAAATTTATGATTTTTAGAAAGAGTGAGAATGCACTTGATTTTTTTATTTATACATTGTTTTGAGATGTATAGAACCGATGAATTGAACATAGAAATGATTTACTGGATAGTTTGAATATGCCTAATTTCTAATGATTTATTTGAATTATTTTCAAATGTCATGGTTAGTTTGTTAGTTTGTTTGCTTTTAGGGAGATAAATTTTTTGTTTTGTAAATTAGTTTTATTCAATACTTTTACATTTATAATGACATTAGTTTTATTGTTTAATTAATTTAGTTTAGTGCTTCAACTGAAATTAGTAATTAATGTTTGCTTCTTAATGAGACTTTTATGTAGATTATTTTGATAATCTAATGATGTACGTATTTATTCGGGCTCATATATGGAAACATTTGAGAAGTTTAAAAAATCTTTGTCATATTTTGGAGATGTGAGTAATTTAGATACAAATTAGTGATGATTTAGTTGTATTTGAGTAATTTATTCATAGTTTTTACATTATTTGTTAAGTGCACTAATGGTAACTAGTATTTGCTTCATGACGAGACATAATGAGATGTAATTAATATTTACTTCTTAGAAATGCCTTTGCAACATGATGCCTTTGAGCGTTGAGCTGCGGCTCAGGCGGCGGTACGCAATCAATTGGAGGGCACCGGTCATTCGCTTGAGTTCCACCCTGTAGAGCGTGTTGGTCTTGTTAGCGGTCGTATTAATCATTTGATTAAGAAAGCTTTTCATATATTCTCCCATGGCAAAGAAAGTCGTAAATTTCATCGTGAATTTAATGTCGAGTTGCATGGTACTGATGATGATCGTGAGTTGATGGCTCGATATAATGCAAGACGTGAAGCATCGGGGCTGGCGGAATATGATCGTTCCGTGTCAAGACTTCGCGAGGCAGTTCACGAGGCATTGGTCAAAAGATCTCATGATGAGTAGTTTGTATTAGGTAGCTAGCATGTAGTTTAATCTATATATTAATTTGGACTTCTATTTATCATGTTGTGTAATTTAAGCTTGTTGTGTGATGGATATTCAGACTTTTTGTATTTCAATGTTAAATTCGCAGAAATGGCTTTGCAACATGATACCTGTTTCATTATGTAACTTTTTTAGTGTCTAATTTGCCAAACAAGATGAATACAAGTAAAATATTGTTGTTACTTAATATAAAATTGTAGATCGATGGGCCGACAATGGATGTACGGCAACTGGTGCACCATGACCTGGATTAATGGTCTAAAGTCTTTTCTCGATGCGGCGGAGGCCCACAAGTCATCGAAAGGTTTCAAGTGTTGTCCATGCCGCCTTTGCCTAAATAAAAAGGAATACTTTAAGAGAAGCACTCTACACGTCCACATTTATGAAAAGGGTTTCATGGATAACTATACTCTTTGGACCAAGCACGGTGAACCTGGAGTTGTGATGCAAGATGGTGAAGGAGATGATGATGATAACATTGCAGACTGGGCTCACTTATATAAAGCGGGAGCCTTTGAAGATGAACCCATGGACGATGCTGAAGAAATGGACGAGGTTGGAGAAAATGCAGCAGAAGACCAACCACCTGATGAACTAGGTCAGGTTCTAGTGGATTCACAGAGAGACAGTGAAACTTTGAAGGAGTCAAAGAAGTTTGAGAAGATGTTGAAGGATCACAAAAAACTGTTGTATCTAGATTGCAAGCAGGGACAAAAAAAGTTGGGTTTGACACTTGAAATGCTGCAGTGGAAGACAGCTAATGGTGTCACCGATAAGGGATTTGAGGAGCTATTAGGAATCTAAAGAACATAGTTCCAGAGGGGAATGAACTACCCTCTACAACATATGAAGCAAAAAAGGTTGTTTGCCCTCTTAGATTGGAGGTTCAGAAAATTCACGAGTGTCCTAACGACTATATTCTCTATCGTGATGAATATGAGAAACTGGATGCTTGTCCTGTCTGTGACGCGAAACGGTACAAGATCAGGCAAAATGATCCTAGTGATGTCGACGGAGAGCCCGCTAAGAAAAAAGTTCCCGCTAAGGTGATGTGGTATTTCCCAATAATATCATGTTTGAAGCGCCTTTTCAGAAACAAGGACCATGCTAAGTTGATGCGGTGGCACAAAGAAGAGCGTAAGAAAGATCAGATGCTGAGACACCCCGTTGGTGGGTCCTAGTGGACAAATGTGGATAGAGAATTTCTAGATTTTGATATGGACCCAAGGAACATAAGGTTTGGTTTAAGTACGGATGGAATGAATCCTTTTGGCTTGTGGGGCAGTAGTCACAGTACATGGCATGTGACCCTATGTATGTTTAACCTTCCTTCTTGGCTATGCATGAAGCGGAAGTACATGATGATGTCGGTGCTTATCCAAGGCCCGAAACAACCTGGCAATGACATTGATGTATACCTAAGACCGTTGGTTGATCAAGTTTTTCTGCTGTGGAAGAATGAAGGTTACGTGTGTGGGATGAGTACAAACAAGAGCATTTTGACCTCCGAGCATTGCTTTTCATAACCATCAATGATTGGCCTGCACTTAGCAACCTCTCCGGTCAGTCGAATAAGGGATACCAGGCATGCACCCATTGCCTTGATGAAACCGACAGCTTTTATTTGAAAAATTGTCAGAAGGTCGTATATATGGGTCATCGTCGATTCCTTCCCCTAAACCACCCCTTGAGAAAGAAAGGGAAACATTTCAAAGGGGAACTAGAAACTCGTGCTAAGCCTATGTTTCGTGATGAAAAACATGTTTTCTCGATGATAAAGGATGTCCGTGTAGTGTTTGTAAAGGGCCGTGGCAGCCAACAAGTTTCGAATGATGAAAACGGACATGCTCCAATGTGGAAGAAGAAGCCAATATTGTGGGAGCTACCTTATTGGGAAGTCCTGGAGGTATGCAACGCAATTGATGTGATGCACTTAACAAAGAATCTTTGTGTGAACCGGCTAGGTTTCCTGGGTACGTAGGGACAGGCAAAAGATACCTTAGAAGCAAGACGTGATCTAAAAGAAATTAAACAACGGGAAGACTTGCGTCCTGAAAAGGGAGAGAAAGGACAACACTACTTGCGCCCTGCTAGCTACACTCTCAGTAAAGATGAGAAGGAAAGTTTGTTTGATTACTTGAACAGTATGAAGGTACCGTCTGGGTACTCCTCGAATACGCAAGGAAGAATAAATATGAAAGAGAAGAAGTTCACAAACTTAAAGTCTCATGATTGCCACGTTCTGATGACGCAATTGCTTTCGGTTGCGCTAAGGGGTATTCTACCAGAGAATGTCAGATTGGTGATTGTTAAGCTATGTGCCTTCCTCAATGAAATTTCGCAAAAGGCTATCAATCCAAATAAGCTCACAAAGCTACAAAATGACGTGGTCCAATGTCTTGTCAGCTTTGAGATGGTGTTTCCACCTTCGTTCTTTAATATTATGACACATCTCCTAGTTGATATTGTAAAAGGGATAAACATTCTAGGCCATGTATTCCTACACAATATGTTCCCTTTCGAGAGGTACATGGCAGTCCTAAAGAAGTACGTTCGCAACCGGTCTCGCCCAGAGGGATGTATTGCGAAGGGCTATGGAACAGAGGAGGTCATTGAGTTTTGTGTTGACTTTATTAATGATCTTAGTCCAATTGGGGTTCCCATGTCACGCTATAAGGGGAGACTGAAGGGAAGGGCACACTAGGGAAGAAATCTAATATCCAAATCCCCGAAAGTGAAATCCGCAAAGCAAACTTCACTATTTTACAGAATTCATCCCTCGTGGCTCCATATATAGACGAGCACATGAATATTGTACGTTCCGAAAACCCACAGTAGTCTGAGGCATGGATTATACATCATCACATAGATAGCTTTGCTGTTTGGCTCAGACAGAAACTCATGGGTGACAGAATGATTGATGAACAACTTCAATGGCTGGCTAGGGGACCATCGATCACAATCATGCAATACCAAGGGTACGAGATAAATGGATATGCATTTTACACAAGAGCCCAAGGCAAAAAGAGCATGAACCAAAATAGAGGTGTGCGTATAGATGCAATAGGCAATGATGGGAAAAAGGACAGCTACTTTGGTGTCATCGGAAAAACACATTTTAAAATCATTTTTGACACAATATAACGAGTTCAGAGCGTAAACCTATATTCAATTTGATGCAGTGATGTAAAATACAAAACTATTGACCTTTTTATAGTCAAAACAATAAATATTCACATTTTAATGCATTTATATAATAATTTACGCACAAAACACATTTGAAACACACAAAAAAAGAAAAATTGGAAACAATATGATGAATTAAGTACATTACATATACTAAAATTAACAAAGTGGCTACAAAAATATAATTTTGCATGGGCAAAATAATGTATATATCTATTTTTTAGTAATTTATTTAAGTTACTACATATTAATAACATATAGGACATGAAAAAACAAAATATGTAATTTGGCTGTATATATACCACAACACTTAGCCCCGATCCACGATCCCCTCCGCCCCCTCACTCTCGTCGTCGTCGCCGGCCGTCGCCTCGATCCACCGCCTCCGCGCCGTCGCCTCGCCGATGTCATTCTGCCTCCGCACCGGTGGTCCTCCTCCACGCCGTCCCCGGCCATCGCCCGACTCCGCCTCTCCCGCCCCGGCCCCAGCCGGCCTCCTCAACGTCATCGGCGGCGCGCGCCGCCACCGGCCCCCGCCACCGTGTCTCCCTCGCCGCCGCCCGGCCTCCGCGCGCCTCCCGCCGTGCCACCGATTCAAGCTCCCGATGCCGCCGGCCTCCTCCGCAACCCCGTGCGACGGCCTCCGCGCGCCACCCTGCTCTGCCGCCCCGCGCCACCGTCACACGCCGGTAAGCCGCGGCCACGCCTGCCCCTCCCTCACCCGGCGCTGGCCACCCGGCCGCGGGGCGGCCGGCCGATTGTGCTGATGTCAGCCCTCTAGGGGGCTGACGTCAGTTTTTTTTGTTTTTTTAGATTAGTTAGTTATAGCAGTTGTAGAAAATTGTAGAAATATGGTAGGAAAATTTAGAAAAATGGTAGAAAAATTAAAAAAAAATTATGAAAATTGTTCAACTTTGTTAAAAACTCTATAAATTGGTTGACAATTTAAAAATTGGTGAACATTTTGTAGGAAATAATATAAATTGGTAGAAAATACGATAAATTGGTAGAAAATTCTATAAATTGGTAGGAATTATATTTTTCTATGAATATTTTTCCATGAAATTATAGAGAATTCCATGGCACATTGTAGAGAATTTCATGGCGCATTGGATATTGTAAACTTCATGTCTACGTATCTTGACATTTATTGTAAGGAAGAAGTCTATTTTTGGCCCTTCAACTCTTCACGAAGTTCGGATTTCACCCTCCAACTCTAAAACCAGGCACCTAAGATCCCTCAATTAACAAAACCGGGTGATTTACACCCCTGGTTGGTTTGGAAGCTGGTTTTGTCCTAGTCAACCAACCACGTCATCAGCGGACCCACCTGTCAGGCGACAGGTCATCTTCTCCTCAGTCCTCTCTCCCTCCCTCTCCTCCGTGGAGCTCCCGGGCAGCATGAAGGCATGTAGCCCCGACGAAGCCAGCGTCCGCGACAGGTCGTCCAGCATCAGCGACCGCATCCGCGCCGTCGCGCTGCGCCCGCGCCGCACCGCCTTTGCCGCCATCCCGTTTTTGTTCTTCGTGCCGCTCTTGCTGCCGCTGCCGGCCTCCACTGCCTCACCGCCGCGGAGAGCCTGGCCGGCAGACCATGCCGCCCAGCTTCTCTTCACTTGCGCCTAGCTCACGCACCCCTCCGACCGAGCTCTCCCCCGCTGCCGCGTGCTGCCCGCCCACGCCCCCATCGAGCTCGACGCTGCCGCGCAGAGCCGCCGCCCTGGCCTCAACCCGTCACCGTCAACCGCCTTGTTAGCTTCCCGGCATCGCGTCACCCCCTCTGCACAGCTCGCGCATCCCCGGACGATCTTCGGCGGGCCACCGGCTCGCCGCCGTCGCAAGCGCGCCGCCCCGGCCATCGCCCCGCGACCTGAGCCGCTGCCATATAGGCCCCACCCTGCTGATGTGGCGGTTTGACATGCGGGGCCCACCGGTTGACTAGGCTAAAACCACTAACAAAACCAGCGAGGGGGAAAAACAGACGGGTTGGATAATTGAGGGACCTTAGGTGTCTGGTTTTAGAGTTGGAGGGTGGAATTCGGACTTCGTGAAGAGTTGGAGGGCCAAAAATAGACTTCTTCCTTATTGTAATAAATGTTGTATTATATGAATATATATGATGTAAATTATGTGTTGTACAACTTCAAGTATTTAACTTGTAATTTGTTATATACGATGTTAATTTGTATAAAATTGCATACCGAACAACTGTTATTTCACGTAGGCATCGAAATGGAATCTTTTCGTCGTGAGGACGACGACAACTTCCTTCATGATATAATTGGTGAAGGCGGAGAAGATGCCGAGTATGATGGCAGCCAGTATTTGGACGATACTGGTGAAGGCGATGCTGGCCAGTCAGAGCAAGTGGCTGCGCAAGACGATACAGCCGAGGCTAGTATTGAAATTCGTGCTTATATATAAGTACAACTTCATGAATTCTGTTTCTACATTTGTTCAACGTGTATGAAATGGATATTTCTCCAGACATCCGGATCGAGGAAGCTAAAATGGAAATGAGGCGCCAAGAAAAGGATGGAGGGAGTTACCACCATCACCACGTTGTACCTAGATGGTGAACCAAAGTCTCGCTAAGATGACAGTCGTCAATCAATGCGGGTACTATGTCAGGGAGAACATCCCCATCAGCTTCAAGCTATGGAAGAAAAGCAAAGCCATCGATAGTGATGCTGACATCGTCCCAGACACAGAAAAGGAAATGTTATGGGCAGATGTGAAATGACACTTCAGTGTTCCGGAGGAGCATGAACAACTGTTTTAAGGATTGGGTCATGAAGAAGATGGCTATTGCTTTTCAGACGTTGAAGAAAAAGTTGAACAAAGACTACGTTAAAAAAGGCCTCACCCCGGACTTTGAGAAGGTCTTCAAGAAACAACATCCTTACTGGGATGCATTTGTGCAATACAAATCGTCCGAGGACAGCGAACAGCAAACAACACAAGCTAGAGAGAATGCGAGCAAGAAAATACACTTCCATCATCTTGGCCAAGGAGGTTACATGGCAGCTATTCCGACGTGGCAGAAGATGGAAGAAGACCTCATTGCAAGAGGAACCATACCGGCAACCTTCAACTGGCCGATGCAAGCAAAGTTTTTCTTTTATGCTCACGGAGGCACATTGAACATGGAAGATGGCTCGTTTGTCACTAGCGACACCATAAGAGAAGCGGCCAACAAGCTCGATGACGCACTCAAGGCCATGTTAGAAGGTAGCTTCAAACTTGATAGAGAGAAAGACGAGCTGACGTACGCTCTCGGGACACCCGAACACATGGGACGTGTCCGAGGCATGGGCGTAGTTCCATGAAAACATGGCTTCAATGCTGACTTGGACACTTATCGAAGCCGAGCCAGAAAGAAGGTGGAACAAGCAGATAAGATGCGTGCCCTAGAAGAATGGGTAGTAGCAGTGGAAGGTGCATTGGCTGCTAGCCATCAGCAACAAGATGCCAGATCCATTGCTCACTTGGATAGTAGTCACGGCTCCCAACGCCATAGCAGCATCGCTTCCGCAGAGCAGCTAGCCGGAGGTCCAACCGAAGTGGTTGCAAACGAGCTACATCATCACCCTATGGACAACATCACCATGAGGACCCCCTGCGAGCTTCTTTATCAGCAGAGAAAAAAGTTTAAATTGGTCGCACACGGTATTGCTAAAGTACCCATCCAAGGTGGGACAATTCATGGCGTGCAGATTCCCAAAGGATATGCTAGGGTCATGGTTGAACGAGTCGAGAGAGGATGGGAAGATCTCGACCTGGAGATCCTTGGAGGCGATGGAGAAGAGGAACTAAGACAGGCCCTCCATACTTGGATCTTATGGAACAAGCAATACATAAGATTTGCACGAGGGGCCATAGAGTCTGCATCATCGGGTAGGTCACTTGGTGAAGAAATGGACCCCAGTGTGCATCCGCCGTCACCGGCCGCTCTACGAGACCCCATCGCAGAACCACTATCAACGGCCCCTACCCGAGATCCTAGCATGGAACTGCCATCACCGGCCACTGCCGACCGAGACCCCAGCGTGGAGCCACCATCGCCGGCCGGTGCCCGAGACCCTAGTCCATCGCCTACGCCACCTCCACCTCCACCTTCACCTCCGGCAAAGAAGCAGAAGAAATCATCATCATCTACTTGGGTCCTGCCACCGCCACCTCCTAGGCTGAAGAGGATAGAACAGAAAAAAAGAAGCCTGAGCCAGAGAAGTTAGGATGTGACATGACTCATGAAGAATTGCAAGCGCGTGTTGATAAGGAGGTTCGTGATCACTTCAAGCCAAAGAAGCCTGAGCCCAAGGTGCTAGTGGATCCAGTAGCCAAGAAGTTCTTTCTTTTAATGATGTGCCAAACAAAGGAGAAAGAACCACTATCAGACTACGACCGCTTGATTACAAAATCATGGGAGAAAAAGAGTAATCATCGGTACAAAAGTCCCCCAGCACGGCGAACAACCCAAACAAATGGTACCTGCTCTCAATGTCCTTTCGCAAGAGGATGAAGCAATTGCAGAGTTTGTGGTTGAAACCGGGCTCTCAAAATCTCAGCTGCAAGGGAAAGAAAAAGCCCCAGTTCACGAAGGGGTAGGCAGAAAACCATTTGTTCTGGGGGAACCTCTTATGTGGCCAGAGTTGATTGACACGCTACCAACGAGAATGCATGAGTTGCATCAATGGTACATGAAATATTCTGCAGAGCCAAATATTATGTTTGCTGCTCGCATTAAAGATAGTCATTTCCATTGGGGGATGGACGACGTATGGATCGAACTTGAAAATCTGTGGGATCTATACCATCAAGATGCTCTAGACAAGTCCCTCCTCAATGCATTTTGCATGTAAGTGTTTCCTCTCTCATTTCTATACTCTAGCTATACTAAGTCTGTGGTTTCTCATCCCGTCCTTCTATTTCTATTCGTGTAGGATGAAGGTGCAAGAATGCCAAAAAAAGGGGATCTACAACATCGGCTTCATTGATCCAAATGTCGTAAATGAGGACTCGGTACGCAAATGGCCACATCGCACCTAGAATATTATATTCACGACCATGGATAGGCAGCACGCTTGGACATTCA
Organism: Panicum virgatum; assembly: GCF_016808335.1. NCBI lineage: Eukaryota > Viridiplantae > Streptophyta > Magnoliopsida > Poales > Poaceae > Panicum > Panicum virgatum. Next base: position 44,166,942 of record NC_053143.1, read on the forward strand.
TTCTGTTGCCGTACAACTTAGTTCAAGTGAGTCCTTTAACTTTTTACGTCACTTCAATTTACCATACAAATTTAAGTAAATCCTTTAAATTCTTTTCATCACTTCAATTTCAACAGCATCCACTGGATCTTGCTCTCTATCGAGATCGATCGGTCCCGAGTTGTGGTGTTCGACTCCTTGCGGAAACCAAAAGAAAAGTATCAATCTCTCATAGACATCCTTCAAAACGCATGGGCTCGGTTTATCCGTAAACACATAGGAGTCGCGACAACGCCTTCTGATCTTTATATCAAAACTGACTTTCCGGTATAGATACATATCGCGCATCTACTGTGATTTCATTAAACGTCATGATTATTTCATAACCCACATCTATATATAGTGTTTGAGACAGAAGCAAAGAACCAACCTATGTGGTTACTATGCATGTGAGCACATACAGACTTTTTGCTCCTCCACCAAGAGGATGACATAACAACAATTCGATGTACGTGTTACATTAATAACAGTTTCTTGCATTTAACTCCATGCAGGTACTAATTGAAAACTTTGATGTTTGCACTTGACAGATTTGGTGTGTGAAGGAGGACCTCATCGAACTAGCAAGAATTAGGGCAATTCAAGAATCACTATGTGGATTCCTGCTAGATGAGGTCATAAATCGAATTTTATTCGGATCAAAGGATAAGCGTGGCTCAACTTGATAGGAACAAGCGCAGGGACGACAACAACGACGACTAGTATTATTCTCCTTTTTGGATACTTGTCGGAAAAAACTAATGACCATGGATACTTGTAAATATTTTTGTAATCCAAATTGCACTACTATTATAAGTATTTGTAATAAATGAAGTGTATATCAATATAATATGTATATATAATTGCTTTTGCTTTGCGCAAACAAATATATATGAATGCTAGATACGAATACAAATACACAAATGGCTACGAATATGAATATTAATTAACTAAAACAAAAATGAAAAGAGAAGAAACATAATTAAAAGGAAAAAACAAAAAACACTTAGTACCGGTTGGTTACCGGTACAAACCTGCCGCGCCAGGAGCTGCGACATGGCAGGCAGTTTAGTACCGTTGGTGTTACCAATCGGTACTAAACTTCGCTTTTAGTACCGGTCAGCTCGGTCGGTACTAAATGCTGGCACATTTAGTACCGACTGGGCGGTACCGGTCGGGAAACCGGTACAAACCGGCGGTTCCCGACCGGTACTAAAGGTTGATTTTCTAGCAGTGACACGGATCACTCAAAGCTTCATATGGCCTCTTATGGTCCATCGGCCTAAGCCTTCACTCACTCTTCACCATTGCCTTGGTCCTTCGGCGCCAATCCCTTTGCTTGCCCATCACCCTTGCATGGTTCATCGCAGCCGAACCTTGCTTGACCTTCACCGTCTTGCCATACAAAACCAATTTGTATACCTCATCTTCAATGTATTCACTTTCTCATTTTAATCACCATTCTGAACATTCCATTCAATTATCCTTGTTGATCACCAATGCATCGATCTCATCCTTTTGATCTTAATCAAACCATGATGTTCATTTCATTCACATCTTCTCAACAAATTCTATCAACATATGATATCTTCTTATCATTAATTCACAACCTCAACTTGTTGATCCTCAACCAATGAGCTATCAACCCTTATCTTGAAGCCGGAACTCAACTTAACAAACCATCTCATGTAAATAGTTAGCCCCACACATCCGGTTGTCATTAATCACCAAATCTCAACATAGCATGAGGCTAGGGGACTTGATCCTTCAATCTCCCCCTTTTTGGTGATTGAGACAACCCGGTCACATAAGAGAGATAATAAAGAATTGACTCTAGTTTGTGCCATCATTTACATGAGTCATATAATAGAGGGTTAGTTTCAACTAATGAAACATCAATCAGAGAGTGAACTCCCCCTAATTATGTGCATATAGATATATGAAAGTGAAACAACCATATGCACATTCGAGATGAAGCTCTTAGTGAAGTTCACCTCAAGATTACAAAAGCTTATCTCCTTATGCATATCTCTCCCCCTTTGGCATCAAACACCGAAAAGGAGAAATATTCCAAGTATATGACGAACTCAAGATCCCAAAAGCATATCTCCTTATGCATATCTCTCCCCCTAAGCATGTGGATACATGTGTAGAAAGATGGAAACCAATGCACATATCTGTTATAAAGAACATATGGAGTTCATCTTAACTTATGAAACCAAGGGATGCAAATTAAAGTAATGAACCAACTTGATCAAGGCATACCTTTGGAAACACTTTCTATCCATCATGAGACTAAGTCAAATAAAACTTAGTCACTACTGGAATCCGAAATTTCCCTGTTTGTCGAGGAATTTTTTTGATGGTACCGCGAAGACTCACAGGGAAATGCTAATTTCCTTGTCGGTTTCCTACACTCACAGGAAAATTGCAATTTCCTTGTCGGTTTCAGTAGAACTTAAAGGGAAATACTAATTTCCTTGTCGGTTTACGTGCAACTCATGGGAAATACTAATTTCCCTATCAATTTACATGCAACTCACAGGGAAATTGCACCATATGGAGTAGGGTGAGGAACAAATGGATGGTTCATCCTTTTCTTTTTAATCTAGAATTAAAATTTGTAATTGGTATATATCCCTCATATGAATTCCAAATTTGATCATTCTTTTTGCTGATTTTTTCTAAAATCAATATCTTTCATTTAATGGCATTTATTTGTATGCTAATTGCTATTTTTATATTTTTGGATTATTTCAGATGACTTATTTTTTCAACTTTAATAGAGAACATAAAAATACATGTTTTGCATAACAATTGCTAATATATCTTTATATTTTCTAATATAATGATCAGTACAAAGAATGTGTCAAAATTTGAGGTGCATTCGAGTTTCAAAATATTTCAAGGTATGCAAACCTCAAAGTTTGCCTTGAGTTATAAAAAACTATTGAGGGACGAATCATTTTGTGAATAATATATGGTCTCACTTTATTAAAATCATTTAATTTTCTTTGGTAAGCTTATGGACCAAAAATATGATGGCATGTAAATTTTTAGAATTTTTAGACCAAATTTAGATATTTTTGTAATTATTATATGGTCATTTGGAGATAGAAGTTTTAATTTCCCATAACAGACATTTAGAATTTTTATCTATTTTTAGTACATGAGCTATAGTGGACCAGAAGTTCTGAAACTATATTTTTCAAAACTTTTTAAATACTATTTGAGATACATGTAATTCAAATTGTAGTTACTTTCAATAAAAATATAGAAAATTAAATAATCTCTTAAAAATAGTAAATGAGTCCAAAAATTATTGAAACTTCTAAAATACAACTCAAGTGCAATCTAAAATATATGAAAAATAAATTGGTATATATTAAACTATTATTTTTTATGTCTCTTAACAAATCTACTTAATTAGTTGTAAAATAAAAACAAAAAACTAAATCGGCCAAGACATGGGCCGTTTTCTAGGCACGCACACACGGCCCAAACATTTTCATCCATCTATCGCTGATCTGACGGTATAGATCACTTTCACATTGCGTATACAGTTACTATCGTACCACCCGAAACCCTAGCAGCCCATCACTCTTCCCTATCCCGGCCCCCCACTAACCCCTCCTCAGATCCACGCCTCTCTTCCCACCGACCCCTCCTCCTCAAATCCCGCGCAGCAGGTGAGCGAGTGGCGGCGGTGCAGGCACTCCGCGGGCGGGTGGCAGCTCTGCCGAGCACTAGCCGCTAGGCGCCACCGACCCACGTGCTACGCAGGGGCTATAGGGCGCGCGTTGGTATTTCCTAACTCTTACAGAGAAATCCGCAAGCGCATGGAAATACCATTGTAGCACTTCACCCGGGAGTATTCAGGGTATCGTATTTTTCACGAGGAACGGGTGTGTAACTGTCTTCTAACTAGATTACCCTGAAGAAGATAAGAGATAGAGAGACCTTAGGATAGTGTGGTTCTGATCTAAGGATGGGTTCAAGGGAAGATACACTAATGTTTTCACTCGCTCACTTCAGGCACCGGTCTGACCTTGGTCTGCCAGGGACCTCCAGTATCGCTCTATGTCGTACCCAGGCGGGGGGGGGAGTGCACTAACCACACAGACTGTCTCCGTAGCGGACAGACAGGGCTGTCACCACCTGCCGTCTACCCCACAATACCAGCTGAGCACGAGACAAACAAAGGTAATCTAAGACCCAGACACCACGCCTATGCCTTCGACTACTACTCTAGAGTTGCGCAGGATTATCATGTCTTTATCAGGGGCCCTCTTCTAGAGTATCCGCTACGAGAATGGATGATGAACCCGTGAATGAATGAGAATAAAAGAATAACTCTACTAGAACTCATCGAATAGAAGAACCCAGATATGTACTCCAAATGTACGATATCCGTAGATGTACAAGGCCGAAGAGATGCTGACAAGTCCGGCTAAGGATACAAAGAGGTTGAGCCTCTCTACTCTTCTCGTTCACATCTGAAATGGTGTGTGTGTGAGAGAGAGGTGGAGGGATCTCCCCTTTATAGTCTTCAGGGTCGGTTCCCGCCAAAAGCATATATGGAAGGTGATCAGCGGAGTAGGGGGCACACCACGTCGAAGTGCACCTGGACAGGAGGCTGCCCAGGTTCGGCCAACCTAGGGGGTCGGCCAGCCCCACCTAGTCACCTCTCGTCCTTATCTTCCTCGGGGAGTCCGATCTATGGGCCCATGTCAAGATCCCGTGGTGCATTTGCCTTGGTTCCCCCATTTGCTCTGACATGTGGGCCCTCCTTGTCAGTGACACATTTCAGTGTGGATCTTTTGTGCATTTTTCCTCGTGTTCACTTGTGTTTTCCCTCTATTACAGATGTGGGTGCCTGCAAATGACAATTCACCAAAACTCGTGGAAATGGTTAGTTGTAAGCTCTATATCTACGTATGGTGATTATTTCCAGTAAAAAGCTACAAGAGTTGACGGTCGAAAATGACACTTAAGGATCGTCAACAACGCGTGGCCACTCGACGCGGCGTGCTGTTCCACCTCCACCATGAGCGGGCAGAAGGGCAGGCAGGTGGCCGCTCGGCGCGGTGTAGGAAGGCGGCCGGTGGGCAGGCGGATCTCGGTGGAGGCATGCAGTGGGCATGCTCGGCATTCTCTAGTTTTGCAGGCGAAATCCATCTGCTGGGCCATTTTTAAGTCAACAGTTGCCGAGGAGTCTGATGGCAGCTTGGCTGGTCGGCTATAGAAGGTTCCTCAGAAATTTGCCAAGTACTTGGCAGAAGCTTCTAGGAATTGTGTAGCGCAAGCCCTTGGTCTTGTCAAGTCATACTGGCCTTGGGCCAAGACAGGTGTCCTTGGCGATGGCATGTGTTTGACTTGTGACCATGACCAGTTTGTAGAGGAGGCGGAGCCTCTGGCTGACCAAATTGTAAAGTTGGTAGATCAGTAGGATGTACTGCATCATTCTTTTTGCCATGTGAATATGACTTTTCTTGATTGTCCATCTTGTGTGGTTATAGAGATTGTGTCTCTTCCATCTTGTGGATAGGTGGCTCTTTTTGGGAGGTTGGGAACATGCCCCGTCCGAGGTTCGAGTACATGAGTAGTCGAAGTAGTCGTTGTCTTACGGGGAAGAAAATCCACTTGGGAAATAGGGATCTTGTCCCATCCAAAGATCGAGTACCGGGGTAGTCAAAATAGTTTGGCATCTCATGGACGAGAAAATCCACTTGGGATATAGGGAACTTGTCCCATCCGAAGATCGAGTACCGCAGTAGTTGAATAAGTTGTCGCCTCATGGATGAAAGAGTAGAGAACTTGTCTCTAGGGCCGCAAGGCTCATGGTCCTTAGCCCCGACTACTCCATTCGCCGTGCCTTTGACTTTGAGTGAACAAAAAAAGGTTGGTATTCGATCTAGTCGATGGAGTTATGACACCTGAAGAAGGTAGAGAACTTGTCTCTAGGGCCGCAAGGCTCATGACCCTTAGCCCCGACTACTCGATTCGCCATGCCTTTGACTTTGAGTGAACAAAGAAAGGTTGCTATTCGAGGTAGCCGATGGAGTAACGACTCCTAAAGAAGGTAGAGAACTTATCTCTAGGGCCACAAGGCTCATGGCCCTTAGCCCCGACTACTCGATTCACCGTGCCTTTGACTTTGAGTGAACAAAGAAAGGTTGGTATTCAAGGTAGCCGATGGAGTAACAACTCCTAAAGAAGGTAGAGAACTTGTCTCTAGGGCCGCAAGGCTCATGGCCCTTAGCCCTGACTACTCGATTCGTCGTGCCTTTGACTTTGAGTGAACAAAGAAAGGTTGGTATTCGAGGTAGCCGATGGAGTAACAACTCCTGAAGAAGGTAGAGAACTTGTCTCTAGGGCCGCAAGGCTCATGGCCCTTAGCCCCGACTACTCGATTCGCGTGCCTTTGACTTTGAGTGAACAAAGAAAGGTTGGTATTCGAGGTAGCCGATGGAGTAACGACTCCTGAAGAAGGTAGAGAACTTGTCTCTAGGGCCGCAAGGCTCATGACCCTTAGCCCCGACTACTCGATTCGCCGTGCCTTTGACTTTGAGTGAACAAAGAAAGGTTGGTATTCGAGGTAGCCGATGGAGTAACGACTCCTGAAGAAGATAGAGAACTTGTCTCTAGGGCCGCAAGGCTCATGGCCCTTAGCCCCGACTACTCGATTCGTCGTGCCTTTGACTTTGAGTGAACAAAGAAAAGTTGGTATTCGAGGTAGCCGATGGAGTAACGACTCCTGAAGAAGGTAGAGAACTTGTCTCTAGGGCCGCAAGGCTCATGGCCCTTAGCCCTGACTACTCGATTCGCCGTGCCTTTGACTTTGAGTGAACAAAGAAAGTTTGGTATTCGAGGTAGCCAATGGAGTAACAACTCCTGAAGAAGGTAGAGAACTTGTCTCTAGGGCCGCAAGGCTCATGGCCCTTAGCCCCGACTACTCAATTCACGTGCCTTTGACTTTGAAGGAACAAAGAAAGGATGGTATTCAAGGTAGCCGATGGAGTAACGACTCCTGAAGAAGGTAGAGAACTTGTCTCTAGGGCCGCAAGGCTCATGGCCCTTAGCCCCGACTACTCGATTCGCCGTGCCTTTGACTTTGAGTGAACAAAGAAAAGTTGGTATTCGAGGTAGCCGATGGAGTAACGACTCCTGAAAAAGATAGAGAACTTGTCTCTAGGGCCGCAAGGTTCATGGCCCTTAGCCCCGACTACTCGATTCATCGTGCCTTTGACTTTGAGTGAACAAAGAAAGGGTGGTATTCGAGGTAGCCGGTGGAATAACGACTCCTGAAGAAGGTAGAGAACTTGTCTCTAGGGCCGCAAGGCTCATGGCCCTTAGCCTCGACTACTCGATTCGCCGTGCCTTTGACTTTGAGTGAACAAAGAAAGGTTGGTGTTCGAGGTAGCCCATGGAGTAACGACTCCTAAAGAAGATAGAGAACTTGTCTCTAGGGCCGCAAGGCTCATGGCCCTTAGCCCCGACTACTCGATTTGCCGTGCCTTTGACTTTGAGTGAACAAAGAAAGGTTGGTATTCGAGGTAGCCGATGGAGTAACGACTCCTGAAGAAGGTAGAGAACTTGTCTCTAGGGCCGCAAGGCTCATGGCCCTTAGCCCCGACTACTCGATTCGCCGTGCCTTTGACTTTGAGTGGACAAAGAAAGGTTGGTATTCGAGGTAGCCGATGGAGTAATGACTCCTAAAGGAGGTCTTCTGATAGCTTATGGGTAGAACTTCCGAAGATGCTCGATGTTCCAAGAGTTGGGGACTTCTAGTCCGTCTGCGTATATCAGTCGGTAGGATCCTGGTCCTGTGACTTTGGTGATGATGAAAGGTCCTTCCCATCTGGAGTTGAGTTTGTAGAGACCTGTCTCATCTTGTATTCTGTGGAGGACCATGTCCCCGATGTTGAAAGATCTTGACTGGATGTTGCGATCGTGATATCTTCGCATGTTTTGGAGATATCGGGTTGATCGTAACAGTGCGTTGCATCTCATCTCATCGAGCGAGTCCAGTTCAAGTTGTCGGCTCCCATCGGCTTCTGCTGAGTCATACATCTCTAGTCGAGGTGACTTCCACATGACGTCTACCGGCAGTATTGCTTCAGAGCCGTATACCAGGAAGAAAGGTGTTTGACCTGTGGCCTTGCTAGGTTGGGTGCGTAGCCCCCATATTACCATTGGTAGTTCTGCTAGCCATTTACCTCCCTTTTTGTTTGTAGAATCGAAGATCCTTTTCTTTAAGCCATCGATTATCAGTCCGTTGATGCGTTCCACTTGGGCGTTGGCTCTTGGGTGTGCGACTGATACGTATTTGACGTCAATGCTAGAGTTCTCACAATAATCCCAGAATTCTTGTGAAGTGAAGTTTGATCCAAGATCGGTTATGATTGTACTGGGGAAACCAAATCTGTGGAGTATTTCACTGATGAACTCGACTGCATGGTCTGATGAGATTTTCTTGATTGGCTTGACTTCGATCCATTTGGTAAACATGTCGACTGCCACTAGAACGTGTGTGAAACCTCCTGGTGCTGTTGGGAGTGGTCCTATCATGTCAAGGCTCCAACAGGCGAACGGCCAGGACGGAGGTATGGTGATTAAGTTGTGAGCAGGCAGGTGACTTTGTTTGGCAAAGTACTGGCATCCTGGGCATCTTTTGACGAGTAGTTCTACGTCCGATAATGCTGTTGGCCAGTAGAATCCTGATCTGAAGACTTTGCCAACTAGGGTTCGAGAAGCTGCATGGTTTCAGAATGTGCCGTCGTGAGCTTCTTGTAGGATATCTTTTCCTTCTTCAGTTGTGACACATTTCATGAAGATTCCGGATCCTGCGCCTCGTTTGTAAAGTTTGTTGTCAATAAGGACATAGTTCTTGCTGCGACGCATGATGTGTACTGCTTCTGTGTCATCTTTCTTGACTCCTAGTGGGAGTACTTTGTCCTTGATGTAGTCGATAAACGTAGTGCGCCAATCGGTTTCAATTATCATTACCTCTCGACTGGTTTCTTGGGGAACCGGGTCGACTTCCATTGAGGTGGAAATATTGACTGAGGGGTGGTGAAGATCATGGATGAAGATTCCTGGAGGGACTTCCGCTCGGTCTGAACCAAGTTTTGAAAGGACGTCTGCTGCCACATTGTTGTCGCGGACGACGTGGTGGATTTCCAATCCTGAAAACTTGTTTCAAAGTTTCCTGATTTCTGCAACGTAGGCGTCCATGGTTTCTTTGTTGATGTCCCATTCTTTGTTTACGTGCTGGACCGCAAGGAGGGAGCCTCCGTAGACAAGTAGTCGCTTGATGCCGAGTGAAATGGCCAGTCAGAGGCCATGTAGGAGAGCTTCATATTCTGCTTCGTTGTTGGATACTTCGAAGAGAATTTGGAAGACATACTTGAGTTGTTCGCCTTTTGGAGATGAAAAGTATGCCTGCTCCTCCTCCACCCAATTTCAGTGAGCCGTCGAAGTACATGGCCCAGTGATCTGATATGGATGGTGGGGTAGGTACTTGGTTTTCTCTCCATTCAACCAAAAAGTCGACTAGAGCTTGGGACTTGATTGATGTTCTTGGTGTGAATTTCAGCTCGAGTGCCCCTAGCTCAACTGCCCACTTTGAGATGCGACCAGTTGCATCTCGATTGTGTAAGATATCTCCCAGTGGGAAGTCCGTGATGACTGATATCTTGTACTCGTCGAAGTAATGTCGCAGCTTCCTTGAGGTGATCAGTATCGCGTAGAGTAGTTTCTGAATTGGTGGGTATCACACCTTTGATTCAGAGAGTACTGCACTTATGAAGTAGACTGGTCTTTGGACACTATAGGCATGACCTTCTTCTTTGCGTTCTACCACAATTGCCGTGCTGACGACGTGTCTGGTGGCTGCAATGTAGAGGAACAGTTCCTCTCCTGGCAATGGAGCCGTGAGGGTAGGAGGAGATTGGAGGTGCTGCTTGAGATCTTCGAGGGCGTCGGCTGCTTCCTGCGACCATTTGAATTTGTCTTGTTTTTTGAGCAGCTTAAAGAAAGGAAGGCCTCTTTCTCTGAGTCTTGATAAGAATCTGTTTAGAGCAGCCATGCATCCTGTGAGCTTCTGAACATCTTTGATGGATGCTGGAGCTTCCATGTTCAAGATGGCGTTGATTTTCTCCGGGTTCGCTTCAATTCCTTTGTGGCTGACGATGAAGCCGAGTAGTTTTCCGGAAGGTACACCGAAAACGCACTTGGTTGGGTTCAATTTCTACCTGAAGCTTCGCAAACTGTTGAAGGTTTCTTCTAGGTCGGGGATAAAGGAATCGAATTCTTTTGTTTTCACGACCACATCATCGATGTAGGCTTCCACGTTGCGATGAAGCTGCTTAGTGAAGCATAACTATATTTCGCACTGATAAGTCGCTCCAGCGTTCTTCAGTCCAAAGGACATGGTCTTGTAAGCGTATGCGCCGAATGGAGTGATGAATGCCGTCTTGATCTGGTCTTCTTCCTTGAGAGCTATTTGATGATAGCCTGAGTAGCAGTCCAGGAAAGATAGCAATACGCATCCTGCCGTCGAGTCGATGACTTGGTCAATGCGAGGGAGCCCAAAGGGATCCTTAGGGCAATGCTTGTTGAGGTCCGTGTAGTCGACGCACATCCTCCACTCATTGTTCTTTTTGAGAACGAGCACTGGATTCGCCAGCAATTCGGGGTGGTAAACTTCTTTGATGAATCCGGTCGCGAGTACCTTGGCGAGTTCTTTCTTTATGGCTTCTCTTTTCTCTGTCGAGAATCTTCGTAGCCTTTGCTTCTTTGGAGTAGCGGTAGGGTTGACATTTAGGGAGTGCTCGATCTACTCCTTTGGGACACCGGGCATGTCGGCTGGTTTCCATGCAAATATGTCATGGTTAGCCCTAAGGAAGTTGACGAGCGCGCTTTCCTATTTGTCAGAAAGCTCTGTCCCGATCAAGGCTGTCTTCGACGGGTCATCTTCTTGCAGTTGAATTGTCTTGACCCCGATGTTGTCGGGTGGCATTGGGGCAGAGCGGTTTGTCTTTTTTGTTGGGATCTCCGATCCGGACGCCGAGTACTGCTGGGCTGCTGCCAGTACTTCCCCTGCGGTATCCGGGAGTCGATTTGTGGAGGCATAAGTTATAGCTTCCTTTTCACATTCAAAGGATCTTTGAAGGTCCCCGCGGAAGGTGAGGACTCCTGTTTTTCCCGGCACATTCAGCAGAATTTGGACGTAGTGGGGAATTGCCATGAATTTGGCCAGTGCTGGCCGTCCAAGTATGGCGTGATATGAAGACTCGAAGTCTGCTACCTCAAACTTGATGAGTTCCATTCGGTAGTTATCTGGTGTACCGAAGGTGACTGGGAGTACTACAATTCCAACTGGGAAAGAAGCGTTCCCCGGGACGATGCCGTAGATGGGTGCTTTGCTTGGTTTCAGTTTGCCAGATATATCGAGTCCCATCTTAGAGATTGTACTCATGAAGATGAGCATTAGACCACTGCCGCCGTCGATTAGTACTCGAGTAAGAATGGAACCGGCTACCACTGGATCCAGGACGAGTGGAAATTTTCCAAGCTTGGAGAAGCTAGTCCATTGATCCTCCCTTGAGAAGGTTATGGGTGTTTCACTGTGCTTTAGTGGTTTCTGGACTGCTGGTTCCATCTTCAGTATTTCCCGCCAGACCAGTTTCTGGCTCCTCCTATTCAAAGAAGAGTCTCCTCCGTAGATCATGTTGACCCTGTTGCCGGGTTGCTGGAATCCCATGGTCCCATCTTTGTTGCCATTTTCCTCGTCTTGTTTATCTTTCTTCTTTTTGTCTTCATCCAATTGACGTTGTTGGAGAGACTTGCGAAGGTTAACACACTCGAGGATCGTATGTCTTCCTTTAGGGTGTAAAGGGCAAGGTCTATCAAGTAGCTTTTGGAAGTCATCTTGCTGATTTCCCTTCTTGCCTTTTTGACCCCGTTCCATTGTGGCCACTATATCCTTTGGCTTTCGTTTCTTGTCGAAGTTGCGTTGGCCCTTATCTGGTCGCGAGTCTCCATTGCGTTTTTGATTGTTGTCTTCGCAGCGGGGGAAGCGATCGCACTCTTGTTCTTCTTGATCAGCCCATGTGAGCATCAAGTCTCGCAATGCGACCACTGAGCGGGGTCGGTTTCTCCCGAAGTCTCGGTATAGTTGTTGAGTAACGAGGCCATTGTGGAAGCAATCGATCACATCGTCGTCCGCTATGTTGGCGATGGTGGCTCGGGTATCGAAGAATCTCTTTATGTATGATCTCAGGGCTTCACCTCGCTCCTGTTTGCATAATCGTAAATCATGGCGAGTAGCTGGGCGGTGAATGGAGCCTTGAAAGTTGTCGATGAAGATCTTTTTCAAGTCCTCCCACGAGTGGATTGAGTCGTGTCTTAAGCTTTCGAGCCATGTCAGGGGGGCGGATTCCAGAACCATAGGGAAGTATATGACTTTAGTAGAATTTGTGCCTCCTGCTACTTCGATAGCGGTCGAGTAGATCCGCAACCATTGTTTGGGATCCTGCTTGCCGTCGTACTTCTTTAGATTCTGCATGTTTACCGGGTTGAAACCAGTCGGGTACTCGGCGCAATTTATGTTCTGGCTAAAGGCTGGAAATCGATCAGTTTCATCCGCGGGTCGTTCATGACGTCTGGCGTTGATGATGTTTCGAGCGTCATTAGGATATCGGTCAAGGCTTCTTGAAGGACCAGCATAATTGCTCTCATCCTGGTGTCTAGGCCGGGGTTGGCCACGCGGGTTGTTGCCTTGGTTTGCCTCCTGATGTCCATTCTATTTAGCAGGAGTCCGGCTGTTGTGTGAGACAGATGGAGCCGGGTTCTGTCTTCCGATCTGCCGCAAGGCATCGCTGGTCAAGCGCTGAATTTCGCGAATTTGAGGGGTGTCTGGCAAGGCTTGCATCAGTATAGCTGCCTCGGCCAAGTTGATCAAAGGACTGTCGAAAACATTGTCGGCTGCTTTGTCCAGGTCCGTGTGGGGCCGAAGCATGCTGAGTTCGAGCAGTTGCGTTTCTTCTGCGAGTGGCCCAGCGGCGGTTGCGTTATCGCCAATTTTCCCTATCTTGTTGGGACTCGTCCTGCGGGGTGTTGACTGACAGCTCATCATCCGAAATTTGATCTAGACTCTCATTGGTGTAGCAATCAGCCTGAGAGCCAAGTGCACTTTCATCTCCATGAAGTGAAACGTACACTTGTCTGTCCGGAGTCGAGTCAGTTGTGCTATAATCGACAAGAACAGTGTCGCCAACTTCCTCTCCTCTGATTGGAGAAAGAGGTCTGCCAGGTTGGTAAGGCAAATCCCGTATGCAAGCTACCATCCGAGCATTGTCGACATCATTAGCGGATTCAGAGTGCTTCCAGAAAATGAACCGGGTTTGAAGTGTAGCCGGGATGGTCAGATTCTGGGCAACCGAGTGAATCCAAGCCGAGATCGAAGTCGTTGTCGGAGTCCGGGTAGGAGTCGAACAGGGGGGAAGTTTGAATCCCAGTTTGGTCCTGTTGGCGGGAAAGTGCTGAATACGACATGGCTGAATTATTTAGTCTGAAAGGAAAGCGAGTTGGTGTCGAGTCTGATAAGGACAAGTTTTCGATTTCCTTAGCGATTCCGGGGAGAAGGATTTCGGTGGAAGTGATTTCGCCGAGTTGTCCTCGCCGGGGTGTCCCCGTGCTTGCGGGGTCGATCAGATGGTTCGAAAAACCTCCTGATCCGTTGGCGATGCAGACCCACAAGCCGAATACGAAGGTGGTTCCGGCGTTAATCACCGGGAAGCTGAATTCGAAGGACGCCATCGAATTCTTCTGTAGATCTTTGGCGAGAGGCCCCACGGTGGGCGCCAGCTGTTGGTGTTTTACCGTCGGGCTCTCTGAGGGGTATCCCGAGTAGAGTGGTTATGAGTAGGGACTCGCCGAGATCATAATGCGATGGTGCAAGGAACACAAGGATTTAGACAGGTTCGGGCCGCCGGAGCGTAATACCCTACGTCTTGTGTGATGGTTTGTATTCCCTCTGGTATTGTTCGATGTTTTGGAGGGGTCCCTGTCCGCCCTTATATAGTCTGGGGGAACAGGGTTACATGGAAAGTCCTAGCCGAGTACGTTTAGAGTCCTACTCCGAGTGGGTCGGATAGTTTTCTTGTACTTAGGCTAGCTCTACTGCTGTACGAGTAGTTACAATAGAGGTAGGATGTACCCAAGCAGTACTCCCTACTCTAGAATATTCCACGCCCGTGAGCAGTCCTACTACCCCGGGTCTGACAACCTGTTATATCCATTCTTGATTCTACTCCTTCCATAACCACTGCCCCTGTTGAGCCCCCATCAGCCCCACCCCCACTCCCGCCTTCTAAACCTCCAATCACAAAAGTCTACACATGTCGTCCCACAGAGCCTCCACCTAATCCGCTCTCCTTGGCTAGTCCTGACATTCCGGTTTTTGATGATTCTAACAATATTGATGAGTCACATGTTATTTCTAATGAGTTACAAGTAGGTCCACAGTATAATCTCCGTGATCGTGTGACTATTGGGCCAACCGACAAGTATGGTTTTTCACATGTTAATGCTATTGTTCATGAGCCATCCACTTATCAGGAAGCTTCTGGTGTTCTGGAATGGCAACTTGCTATGTCTGAGGAACTTGCTGCCCTTGATCGTACATGCACTTTGGATATTGTGCTGTTACCATCACATGCAGTTCCTATTACATGCAAGTGGGTATTCAAAATTAAGACCAAGTCAGATGGTTCTATTGAGCGATATAAAGCTCGTCTTGTTGCTCGGGGTTTTCAACAAACTCAGGGAAGAGATTATGATGAGACTTTTGCTCCTGTTACTCATAAGACCACTGCTCGTACTTTGATTGCAGTGGCTGCTGCATCTTCTTGGACTATCTCTCAAATGGATTTCAAAAATGCTTATTTTCATGGAGATTTGCATGAGGAAGTTTATATGCAGCCACCCCCCGGTGTTGACGTTCCTTCAGGATATGTTTGTCATCTCCGCCATGCTCTTTGTGGTCTTAAACAGGCCCCTCTTGCTTGGTTTGAGCGCTTTGTCTCCGTAATACAGACTGCTGGTTTTGCACCGAGTGATCATGATCCTGCTTTATTTTTTCACCTCTCTCCACGTGGACGTACTTCTCTATGTTGACGACATGTTGATTACTGGAGATGATTTGGATTATATTTCTCATGTCAAACAATAGCTCGGTAAGGAATTTCAAATGTCTAATTTGGGTCCCCTCAGTTACTTCTTAGGGATTGAGGTTTTGCACTCTGCAAAGGGATATTATATTTCTCAATCCAAATACATTCAAGATCTCATTGCTCATTCTGGAATCACTGACAATAGGACTGCTACAACACCAATGGATCTTCACTTGCAGCTTCATCCTACTGATGGTACAGTTCTTGAGGATCCATCTTGATATAGGCATATTGTGGGTAGTCTTGTTTATCTCACTGTTACAAGTTTAGATATTGCTCATGTGGTTCATATCTTGAGTCAGTTCGTGAGTGCTCCTATTTCTGTTCATTTTGGTCACTTGCTTCATGTGCTGAGATACTTGAGAGGGGCATCATCCCAGTATTTGTTTTATGCTCCTGATACTCCACTTCAGCTCCACGCTTACTCGGACTCCACTAGGGCGAGTGATCCAATAGATCGTCGATCAGTCACATGCTATTGTATTCTTCTTGGCTCTTCTCCTCTTACATGGAAGTCCAAGAAGCAAGCAGCCATATCTCCATCTAGTACAGAGGTAGAACTTCGAGCACTAGCAACCACCACTTCTGAGATTGTGTGGCTTCGATGGTTGTTGGCTGATTTTGGTGTCTCCTGTGATGCTCCCACACCTCTCCTATGTGACAACACTGGAGCCATACAGATTGCTAATGATCCAGTCAAGCATGAGTTAACAAAGCATATCGGTGTCGATGCCTACTTTACCCGGTAACATTGTAATCAGAAAACTATTGCTCGTCAGTATGTGCCCTCTGAACGGCAAGTAGCAGATTTTTTCACTAAAGCACAAACTCGAGAGCAAAATCGGCTTCACTCGGTAAACTCAATGCTTCAGATCCTCCGCTTCCACCTTGAGTTTGAAGGGGGGTGTTAAGTATATGAAGCCATCACTATTGTAGGCTCATATGGCCCATGAGGACCCTATATATATGTCCTGTCCCTAATGGACAAATTATCTTTCGTCTCAAAATCTCCAAGGTTAGTAACACCCCATACTGGCACAACCGCACAAAATGATCTTGAAATCTTGCCATGACGTCAAGCTGATCTTGGAACCTCACTACTACAGAATACATCATCGCAAACGCCCCATCACCGCCGGTTTGTTTCGAACCGGCGGTGATAGTCTATCACCGCCGGTTCCAAATGAACCCGGCGGTGATGCTAACATATCACCGCCGGTTCGTAATACGACCCGGCGGTGAGGCTCTCGAGAGCATCACCGCCGGGTCGTATTACGAACCGGCGGTGATATGTTAGCATCACCGCCGGGTTGTAATATGACCCGGCGGTGATGTGTTCTCCTCCTATTTTAATTCTTCTCACCTCTCCCC
The DNA here is from genome assembly GCF_016808335.1 of Panicum virgatum. Taxonomy (NCBI): domain Eukaryota; kingdom Viridiplantae; phylum Streptophyta; class Magnoliopsida; order Poales; family Poaceae; genus Panicum; species Panicum virgatum. Next base: position 44,183,570 of record NC_053143.1, read on the forward strand.
TCCCACCGCCTCCCACCGCACACAGCCGCTCGCCTCTCCCACCGCCGCCCCCACCGCACACGGCGGCTCGCCTCCCGCCTCTCCCTTCATTCCTTCTCCTCCCTCTCATTCCCCATCTCCTCCCCTCTCCCCTCCTCTCCCTTCTCTCCCTAGTGGCGGGGAGATCCACGCGCGTCCAGCCGGCCGCCGCGGGAGCTCGACCGCGGGCCTACGTGGGAGCTCAGTGCGGGACATCCACGCGCGGGAGCTCGACCACGGCCATCGCGGGAGCTCGACTGCGGGTCTGCGCAGGAGCTCGGCGCTTGCGGCCAGATCCACGCCGCGGCGGCCGTCACACAGGGCGCCTCCGCCGACCCTTCCCCTTCCCTCTCTGCTCCTTTCCCCTGCGGCGGGAGCGGCAAGTGCGGCGGCGGCGGGAGCAGCAAATGCGGCGGCGGCGGGAGCGGCGAGATCCGGTGCGATGCCATGCGAATCGACCACTGTGAGGTGCGGTGCCCCTCCCCTCCCCTCCTCACGACTGCCCCTAACCTCGCCTCCCCTCTCTTCCCCTGCAGGTAGGGAAGCGGCGAGCATGCGGCGGCGGCACGGAGCAGGGTCCGGGGGCGGCGCGGAGTGGGCCCAGGGCGGCGGCGGAGAGCAGAGTCCACTGCAGGAGGGCTCGTGGGGCGGCGACGGGCTGGGAGTAGCAGGAGGGTCGGCGCCTCCTCTCTGCGGTGGTGGGCAGCGAGTAGCAGGAGGGCCGCCTCCTCCTCTCTGCGGCGGCGAGCGGCGAGCAGCAGGGGACCGCCACCTCCTCTCTGCGTCGGCGGGCAGCGAGCACCAGGAGGGCTTTTTTTTTTGTTTTGGGACAGGTTCAACACCGCCGGTTGTGGAACCGGCGGTGATGGCCCTCCTTATCACCGTCGAGTTAAATCCAACGCCCCTCAAAACCGGCGGTGATGGCCATTTTGAACCGGCGGTGATGAGGGGCACTGGAGTAGTGCCTTCTCCTAATGGTAGTGGCCATTAGGACCACTTGAGGAGACACGGTTCCTGATGCCTCTTATTTCCATATTCTAACTTAGTTCTCAGCTCTGAAGAGTTAGTTTCACATTGCAATTGTTCTAGCACTTCCAATTCCATTAAGCATGCCGTGTTCACTTTCGGCTAAGGATAGCCAAGACTATGTAGAAAATGTAGGAGGTAGAATGCTTTGCTCATTTCAAGAGGAAAGCTGATATATAAATAAAATTGGCATCGAGAGGATATCCAAGGACCCAAGGGAGTCATTCTTCAATAAGATGTAGTTGGTGGCTGCTCTGCTGCACTTATCTCCATTAACTTCACATAAAAGTGTAATGGTATCATTGACTAAGCAAGTACAATGACCAGTATACTCCTGTGCGTAAAATTAAAGATTGCACCGGGAAATTGTTTGAAAATACTATTCTAGTACCTAGAGGTGATCAGCACTGCAGATACATTATTGATGCGGGTAATTTTAGTATATATGGAAATTGTCAGCGCAATCATCATTTCAGTGTAGTACATATTACGGTGACTTATTGGCATCTGCTGCAGCATTGATCCCTAAAGAAAATTTGTAGGCTCTCTCAAAAACTAATTTATATAGAAGCATCATTGGTAGTCCGATGGAGATGATCTTGGGTGTACTTGAACTTATAAACGAGACAGCTGCACTAGAGCTCTGTCATGACACTACTATAGAAATCTTTACCGAGGCGAGCAAAAAGCATTAACCGAGGCTGTTTTTGCAACCGCCTCGGAGCTAACGTCACGGGCAATCGTGACATTAACCGAGGCGGCGGTTTCCATGCCCGCCTCAGTAAATGAAATAAAAAATTTAAAAAAGGGAAAAGCTCGCCGAGCCCAACTGCTACCGCCGCGTCCACCTGCCCACCGCCGCTGCACAATGGCGCCCGCCGCGGCCCTACCCTCCACAACCTCTACCGCCACGTCCTTGCCTTCCACGACTGCTGCTCGCCGCGTCCGGCCGCGTCTCACTGCGTCGACCTCACCGGATCCGGCCCCGGCGCCGCCAGATCCGGCCAGATCCCGCCGAGGGCTTCAACCCGATCCCGGAGGTCGACGAGGAGGAGCAGGGCTCGCCCCGCCGTACTCTCCCCGTCGCGCCTCGGCCTGCGCCGCGAGCTGAGCAGAGGAGGGAGCCGCGCATGGAGCGGAGGAGGGCGCCACACTCCGGGGAGGGGCGCGCCAGCGAGGGAGGCCGGACGGCGCGCCACCGCCGGCCTGGGGAGAGAGAAGGGAAAAGAAAAGAAGAGGGATCGGAGAACGAGAGGTGGCTGATACAGGGCTGAGGGAGAGGGAGGAGAGGAACAAAGATGAGAAACCCTAAGTTATGTATATATGTGTGTGCTTGCAACTGGGCTTTTTGGGCCAGCGAGCTGGACCTGATTAACTGAGCTGGTTGAGTTACAACACCCCCCTCGGTTAATATATTTTTTGAGGCGGTTATATAACCGCCTCAGTTAATATAAAAAACCCGCCTGGGTTAATGTCCAGCATTAACCGAGGCGGTTATTTTTTTGTGCCCACCTCGGAGGTGCTAAGAAAAGGTCGCGGTAAATCATTTTTTGTAGTAGTGTGAGTAATATTAAATTAACCGAGACCCAACGACATGTGCCTGTGCTAAAATTCTTGTACATTGCCTTTGACAAAGTGGGTGAAATGGTAAAAAAAAGTCAAGATGAGCTAGAAGACAGCAAAACTCCAATTCCAAATGTCCAACTAGAAAAATGACTAGAAGATGAGGTATGACTGGATCAGAATTTTCTGTCTTCAAAGAACCTCAAATGTGAAATAATATGAAATCAAAGCTGCCGCTGTTGGTCCCAAAAAAAAAAAAGGTAATAGTGCCACACTGCATTTGATGCATGCATGTACATGCCAACTTGGTCCAAAAATATCTATTGGAAAATGTTCCATCGTTCTGTTGACATAATATATAAAAGAGTGACCTAACCATGTAAACATTACAAGCGGTGTTGTTTTGTTAATCCCCTCCTAGGGCATTATTGGAGGGGATCGAGGGGGACTAATAATTCTTTTCCTACAGGTCAGTTGGAGTATTAAACCCCTAGATCTACTCCAGTCCCTCCCTTTCAATTCGGTCGGGATTAGCCCAACAAATCCTCGTTCTCGAGTTTTCTATAACTGTGAGTGTTCATCCCAAACAAATTAATTATGCACAGTTTTTGAACCATGTAATTACGACTATGATATATTTTCTCCCTTCTGTTTATGTTCCAATGATTATTTACTGACCTCTCTCCTCGATGCATTTTGTTTTTACCACATCTTATCTCTTGGTTAGGGGTCGTGCTACACGCTTTTCCATGGATTTACTGAACTCTCTACGATCCATTTTTTTGCCACTACCTTGTCCCTCTTGGTGAGTGGCCGTGTTACACGTTTTTGCTCATAAGATCCAACTGTGATGGCTGGGCCTGAGCTTTCTACCATCGACGTCTATGTCTCTTAGCTGAACAATTATTCCCCGCGCGCCTATAAATCTGTCTTGGATCAACGTGGAGAGAGAGAGAGAGAGAGAGAGAGAGAGAGAGAGAGAGAGAGAGAGAGAGAGTTGCATGCACGGCATGGAGAGTGGGAAGAAGAAGGCAGCCGGCGTGGTGGCGCTGGTGACGGCAATGGTGGTTCTGCAGCTGGTGGCAGCTCCCCCTACGGCCATGGCGGCCCGCTCACTGCAGGCTCACCCGGAGGGACCGGGGGAGATGGTGATCGGCGGAGCGCCGCGGTCGGCGAAGATAGCAATGGAGCGCTTGATCCTGAAGCCGCCGGTCGGAGACGCCACCTGCAGCAGGGAGACATGCTACCTGCTCAGCTGCTCCGGGAGTGGCTGCAGATGCCAGTACCGGTATTGCTGGAGGAGGCCAGAGCCTCACGCTGCTGATGCTTGAAGCTAGCCATTCCCATGGCGGTACGACTCGATCAGCACCTTCCCTAAATTGCTCGATCTGAGCTATGTTCTGTTTTGTTGTGTGCCAGTGTGTGAACTATAGATGTATGCATGTTCGTGTCAGGAGGTCGATAGAGAAGGGCGGTGTTGTGCTATATATATAGCTACGTTTGGTAATTGAATAAATGGGATGACTACAGTGTGTGGGTTGGGTGTATTAGTACCATGCATGCACGTCGTTATACAGCTATGTTTCTTTTCATATCTACCATGCATGTTTTTCTGGAGCAAGGGAAATGATATGATTATTTTAAAAGGTGATCTTTGTGTGTGCTTGTGGGGTGTGATGACCGGCTTGTGACCTTGTTTTCATGGTTGAGTCATCAGCGTGTTTGCAGACTTTTTTTTTCTTAATTGAAAAGTAGAGCTCCTGCTATTTTCGTTGAAAAAAAATGATCTTGGTATGCACGTACAGGTAGGGATGAATTAAGGTTTAAATATAAAATAAAATCGTGCGGATATATCAAAATATGTGAAAATCCAGATCCATCCGGTCCAAATTAATTTTTTGAAACAAATGCAATCGAAATCGAAACCAAAGTAAAATAAAAAGGGTCCAAAACACCATCATTTTGCTATATGTATGATTATGCAACAATCCCATGACCTTCGGACTTCATGAGGGTTTATGAAAAGAATGGGTAATTTCTTCAAGTTTTTGTAATTTTTTAAAAAAAGTAATAACTTTGGATTCAATAATTTATAGTAGTAAAACCAATAAAAAGACAGCCACATGAACGATCCTTTCACTTTTATAAGCTATAGTATAATATAGTACGGTCTTCCAAGTAATATTTTGACTATTTATTTATCATATATTATATCATTTATGGTTACTAGTAAAATGTACGTGCGACACGCACATAATATACTATTGAACACAAATTCTATACTTATTCAATCAACATAAATGACAATATCGCATAATTTCTCTGATCATATTTTGAATCAAAGTTTAACTCGATGCATAAGTTCACTTCAAGCCGATGAAACAACCATGCTTGCTTTTGAAATGAGCTAAGTAGAGCAAAGACGCGGCAAGTATGTGCCAAAGATATCTAGTAAAATCTTATAGCATGTTTTGTATTCCGTGGAAACTAATATCCTATTTGGTGGATCTGGATATTTTTTGTTATTAATTAATATCTTATAGCAATGGTTGAGCTCAGCGTGCAACACCTTATATTTTGTTGATATGATAATAATTATGATTCCAATTTAATCTCTTATCTATACTCTTGAAAGGCCGGCAATTGAACCAAATCTGTTTTAAAAGTTATATCCTATTATCATGTCGTATCACCATATTACTTGACCAACATTATATTTTCATAATATAAGAACTAAAATCCAATATTTTGGCTCTCAATGGTTCCATCATATGCAAAATAACTCCCCAAAAAACTGTAACATTCATCAACTTCCTTTGATCCTAGTGAGTAGTGATTTATCTAGAACTGGAATATGTTAAAAGAGTATTTTAAAAAATTGATATCTGAGGGAAAAAGCAGAGACAATACAAGTAAATGGTATTGGTTCAATAGATAGATGGTAAATAATTGATATGCAGGACTACCTAACATACACATTGGCACTGCATCTACGAAGATGATCCTAAATATCAATACATCAATTGTGTGTCAGTCTTGTTAGCTTCATGTACTCTGGAGATATATTTCAGTGAGTCCAGTCTTATTAGGTGAGCAGGGCAAATCTGCCAAGCTCCCCGTTTGAAGGGACCATTGTCTGATCATCCATCATGAAGTTGATGCTAGACACATACTTGAGCCAAACAGGAAAAACACCAAGAAGAACAGACATCGATTGAATGTCACAACGGTTCTAATTCAAAAAAAAAAGGTCAAATTATAGGACCAAGAAAGTATCCAAAAGAAAGAATCATCAAGTTCCAACCAATTTACTTGGAGCCGGTAAGTATGCTGCCGCCCAATCAGCAACCAGATTATTCAACCAATGAATGTACTTGTTGTCTTGTTGAGCTATATACCGGTACTACTAAATTATCCAGGCTGTGAGCGTCCGCTCGGCGCATTCCACCACCGACGCACATGCCTACCACCGCGGCACCGCGCGGCGCCACCCATCCATCTTGAACTGCAGCGCTGGCTCCAGTTCGGGCACGGCGAAGCTGCTTGGCCACGCAGACAGCTCAACGGGCGCTGACACCCATCCCCGGACGCGCGGCCGAGTATGAACTGTCGGGATTCCGCGGGGCAGGGGCTCCCCGGCTCGGCGGCCGAGTATCAAATGTCGGCCGTCGGGATCGAGGTAGCTGCTGTCGATCCCCCGCAGCCGCCGCGCCTCCTCCAATTGAGGATGCGGCCGCCATCGTATCTGCTTCGCTGCAGGAGATGGGAGCAGCGGAGGGTAGTGCGGAGGACGGATCACCAGATCACGGGTAGCGAGGGAGGGGAGGGGAGGAAGAGTACGGCAGAGAAGGGAGGGAGGAAACCGACGACGCACGATTGACGGGAGTCAACCAGCGGGTACGTGCGTGAGGGTAAGAAACGAACGGTGAGAAAAATAATTTGTTTTTGGCAGAAACGCTCCCCAATATATGATTTTTATGGGTCTCCACCTCCTCTCACCTCCCTTGGCCCCGACAGGTGGGTCCGGCGTGAGGGGTACGGTGGGCCCGATTCAGGTGAGAAAGATTTTTAATTGTTTTTGATCTTTATAGTATAGATAAATTTATACTCATGGTAAAATATATATATTTGATTACCAATTCAACGATGTAAAATTTAAATTATAAAAATAATAAATTAATAGTCAAATTATTGGTCAAAGGTTGCAAAGTTTGAATTCTTGATATGCGTGTGCGCCTTATAATTAATTTTTTCAATGTTTCTCCAATTCTCCATATTCCAGTTCAATACCTCCGCAGCTTAAGAGAAGGCTTTCAAAATTCACAACATCTCATGAAAGGTCCACAAAATTAAGAGTGGGATAGGAAGACAGAGGATAGGTAGAAAGAGGTGACCCCTGCTTCTTCATCCCACAAGAATCCTTTTTAAAATATGCCAAAGTACCACTAAATTTGATAAAATTTTAAAAACATCCACATTGTATTAAAAAATTACGAAACAAAATTCCTTTGTGGCCTTCAATGTTTCGTTGTATATCTTCTTTTATTGTGCGATCAAGAATGGTGATGTATGGTGAATTTGACTGGAAATGCTCGCCGGATTTGTTCAGATGAGCTCTCTTTGCACAATGTTATACTTATTTGAATTTGAAGACTCTGAATTTTTTTTGAAGCAAAAAGTCTCTGAATTCTTGTGAGATGGTGATTAGAGGCATGATCGGGCCTCTTGTGAAGCTCCTTTTCGCTCACGCTCCCTTCGGCAGAGTCAAACATGAAACACCAAGACGATAACTTCAGAGAGAACCTAGATACATTGCTTAAGATCAAAGTACCTACCATCTAATACTTCAGCTTAAGAGCTGCATTGCTTTTTCTCCACCGCATCACTTCTTGGAGAAGGAATCCCAGAGGTTTCTTGCATATCTCCCCATACTGGCATGACCGCACGAGCTCATCTTGGAATCTTGCCATGACATTGGGGTGGTGAAGGTGGTTTCGAAGACTATGGTGGCCGAGCAATGCTGGCAAGCATTGTTGTCTGCAATACATACCGCAACAGCAGCCGATTGACATGTTTCTGCAATACGTACCGCAACAGCAGCCGATTGACATGTTCTTCACAACGATGCATACTAGTTCGAGTTCGAACCTAACGCATGCTAATCTCATCCGGTATGTCGGCAGTAACCACTGTGAAGTTGATCTCTCTGCACCTGCAGAACCTGATATTTGGCAGCTTGTTGATTCTGCAGTAATCCATCCCCACTAATTCTATGCCATTAGGATCACTCGAGGAGACACGGTTCCTGATGCCTTCTATTTCCATGCATGTCCTAACTTAGTTCTCAGGTTCGAAAAGTTAATTTCACATTGCAATTGTATGGGCACTCCCAAATCCATTAGTGCATGCTGGCTAAGGATAGCTAAGACTATGTAGAAAATGTAGGAGGTGGAATGCTAGGTTCATATCAAGAGGAAAGGTGATATATAAAATGACATTGAGAGGGATAGCCAAGGGCGCAAGGTAGTTATTCTTCAATAAGAGGTAATTGGTGGCTGTACTGCTGCACTTATCTCCATTAACTTCACATAAAAGTGTAATGGTATTATTTACTAAGCAAGTGCAAACACCAGTCTATTAAAGATTGCACCGAGAAAATGTTTGGAAATATAATACTATTATGGTACCTAGAGGTGCACAGCACTGCAGATACTTTGATGTGGGTAATTGTAGTATATATGGAAATTCTAAATAATCATCATTTCATTGTGGTATTTATTCGGGTGACTTATTGGTATATGCTGCAACATTGATCCCTAAAGTGCTGGAAACTTTTTAGGCTCTCTCAAAAACTAATTTATATAGAAGAAACACCATTGGTAGTCCGATGGAGACGATGATCTGGGTGTACTTGAACTTACAAACAAGAAGATAGGTGCACTAGAGCTCTGTCATGGAGAATGGGTAACTTAACCGAGACCCAACTGTCGACTCTAATCTGGTCAACACACCAGTGCGCTAGAACGCGCGGATCGCAAATGATCTTCACCAGCGGGCTTCAGACAGGACCGGACAGACCGGTTCCTCCAACCGGTCAGACCGGTTGAATGCAGAAACTCGCGAAAACCTAGAACCTCAAGCTCGGGAGGGACCCCGTCGGACCTCGAAGATCTAGGGTTGCCTTGAGGTCGGCAGGCCACTCAAGATGCCCTTGAACGCTGTAGAGACGAGCAAAGAACAGCAAAGGGGTTGGAAAAGATTAGGGTTTGAGTAAAGGGTAAAAGAGATTGTATTGTTTCGATTGTGGTTAGAAAACCCTCAATCGACCGCAGCCTTTATATTTATAGGCCGAGAAGGACATACCCCTTCAAAATTGGGTTACAATAGGACTCTTAACATAAAATCCTAACCCTACTCGGATTACAGGCCCAGACCGGTCTGACCGGTCAGCCCAACCGGTCAGATCGGTCGGCCTCGGTTATTGCCAATTTTGGCCTCCAACACATGCCCCCTGCCATTTTGGTGAGCTATGCCGGCCAAAAAGCAAGTATCTAAACATGCTCTAATGATATAGAATTACAACTCTAGCACTGGCCTAAAAATAATGCTAAGGGCGATATCCAAATACCGGCCATCTACATCTTCAAGCGTCTTGCCAAACACTTGGATAGTATTTCTTCAAGTATCTTCCATTCAGCGCCCTGGGTAGACATTCTCCTTGCAGCGTCTCCACCACATAAGAATTTTCGAAGATAACTTTGACAATCTTGTATGGACCTTCCCAAGCCGGCGATCACTTGCCAAACTTATTGCTGTTTGTCCCAAGAGGCAGAATTGTCTTCCAAACCAGCTCACCAACTTGAAAAGATTTAGGCCTTATCTTTTTGTTATAAGCACTAGCCACCCGAAGCTTGTCATTCTCAATTTCCATCAAAGCTTGTAACCGCTTATCGCTCACTTCATCAATATTATTCATCATTAAGTCATGATAATCAACAGCGGAAAGATCATTTTGTTTAGCCAATCTATAAGCATCCAGATTTACCTCAACAGGTAAAACGGCCTCTTGACCATAAACAAGCTCAAAAGGAGTAATTTTAGTAGCACCATGTCTGGATATGCGATGAGCCCATAACGCTTCGGATAAAATCTCATGCCACCTCCTAGGATTCTCTTCTATCTTTTTCTTGATGAGCCTTATCAAAATTTTGTTACTAGACTCGGCCTGGCCATTGGCCTGAGCATAAAATAGAGATGAATTGAGTATCTTGATTTTGCAAGATTCAGCAAATTCTCGCACCTCCTTTGAAATAAATGATGAACCTTGATCCGTTGTCAAAGTTTGAGAAATGCCGAATCTATGAATAATATGCTCCGTAAGGAATTCAACTACCTCTCTATGTGTCATATTCTTCAAAGGTACCGCTTCGGTCCATTTAGTGAAATAATCCGTCGCCACAAACACGAAGCGATGCCCCTTCGAAGAAGGAGGATTAATTTGACCAATGAAATCCAAACCCCATCCTCGGAATGGCCAAGGCTTAATGATAGGATGTAATAACGCAGCAGGCACCAACTGAATATCACCAAATCGCTGACATTCCTCACATCCTTTATAATATCGAAAGCAATCCGAAATCATACTTGGCCACTAAAAACCGGATCTCCGGAGCAACCACTTCATTTTAGGAGCCGATTGATGTGTACCACAGATGCCTTCATGCACTTCTCCCATAGCAACACGAGCCTGATCGGTACCCAAATACTTGAGAAGAACATCATCGGCGGTTCGACGATAAAGCTCATCGTCAACCAAAATATATTTAAATGCCAAACGCAGAATATTCCTCTCTACATCACGACCAGGGTCCTTTAAATATGATACGATAGGCACCCTCCAATCTTGCGCTTCGGCTTCAATCTTTTCAGTAGAATTTTCGGCCGAATTGCTGATCATGCCGCCCTCAGCGGTCAAACCGGTCAGACCGGTCAGACCGGTCAGACTGGTCTCAGCGACTGGTCGGACCGGTTCGTCCAGAACCAATGACTCGGCTTTAATTCGCATCAGCTTTCTAATGTTGAAATATTTCTTCGTCACATTATAGCCTGATGCTTGTTGAGCCAGAGCATTAGCCTTTTCATTATCTTCTCTTGGAATATGTCGAATCACAAATTCATCAAAGCAACAGATAATATCAAGGCACTTATCAAGATATGCATTCAAAACTCCATTGTAACATTGGCATACCTTGGCTACTTGCTGCACCACCAGAAGTGAATCACCAAAGACTTCAACATGCTTCACGCCCATGGATTGCAAAAACTCCAAGCCAAATAGAAGTGCCTCATACTCAACTTGATTGTTCATGCAAAAATCTTCCAATTGGTTTGATAACTCAAAAACAACATCATTTAGAGAGATAAGAACATTACCAATGCCAACTCCTCTCCCATCATCAAAAACCGATCCATCAAAATATAATTTCCATGGTGTGCAAGTAATATAGCTGACTTCCAAATCATGCTCATCATTAATCCGATGTTCAACAATAAAATCCGCTACAATTTGGCCTTTTACAGATTTCAAAGATTCATAGGCCAAATCATATTCTACAAGTGCATAAGCCCACTTGCCGATTCTCCCGCTCAAAATCGGCTTTTGCAACATATGCTTAATAACATCAGCTTGACAAGTTACTATGCATGTACTAGATAACAAATAATGCCTCAACTTGGTACAAACATAGTACAAAGATAAGCACAATTTTTCAATAAATGTATACCTTGTTTCCGCATCAACAAGCCGTCTGATCAAATAAGTAATAATGTACTCCTTTCCTTCAGTCTCTTGAGTCAAAATAGCACCAATAATTTTATCTTCTGTAGCCACATAAAGCCTAAAAGGAACCCCTCTCTTGGGCGCCTTAAGCACCGGCGGTGAAGACAAATAATTCTTAATCTTCTCAAATGATTCTTGCTGTTCTGCCCCCCAAGTAAATCCGGCTTCATCTTTCAACCGAAGAATAGGAGTAAAAGAATCAATCTTCCCGGACAAATTAAATATAAATCTTCTCAAGTAGTTCACCTTGCCCAAAAATTTCTGCAAATCTTTCTTACAAGTTGGAGCCTCAACACGCTTCATGGCTTCAACTCAAACCAGTCTTAATCGGCAGCCGATGCTCAACCAAATCACGACTCAAACCAGGCATTTCTGAACAACTCCATGCAAAGCAATCCACATACTCTTTCAATAACTTTATTAAGTCGGCTTTATATTCAGCCGATAAATTTATATTTACAAAAGTCGGCCTAGGAACACTACCATCTCCAATATCTACCTTTTCTAAAGGATCAGCCGACATAAACCCTTGGCCTAACTTATCCATGTCTTCAGTGTCTTCAATGGCCTCGCACATATTGTTCATCCGCGACCGCTAGTGCTCAATCCTCTCCATCAACCAGTATGCGTCAGAACGGTCTGACTGGTTAGACTGACCGGTCTGACCGGTCGACTCTGTGTGCCGATCTGATATCCGGTCTGACCAGTCTGGACATCCGGTCTGATCGGTCTCGCCCGAGTTGTGTGCTGCACTCATTTTACTTGCAATAATGTAGCCGATTCTCCATCGGCTTTAGAGTAGCAGGCACAAACCCATCTTTGGTGCAACTGATCAACTCGAAATCAGACAGATCTAATCCCGATAAACACTTGATGTCATCATGCACCCCAAGAGTATTGGAATCGGCAATTGCAATGAAGGATGAAGTGTCACCATGAACCACTTTGATCTCATCGCCAATCCACTGAAAGAGAATTTGGTGCAAGGTAGAAGGCACACATTGATTGGCACGAATCCAATCACGTCCAAGTATCAAACTAAATGCATCTCGGAGACGAAGAAGGTTGTCGCTAGCGTCTTGCTCGCTATGGTCAGTTCCATGGAAGCCACCCCTTTAGCACCAATAGGGTCACCTCCACCCACGCCGCTGACCGTCATGTTCGTCTTGATCAACTCTTCATCCGTCCCCCAAGCTTCTTGTACAATGAATAAGGCATCAAATTTACAATTGCCCCTCCATCAACAAGCATACGGGAAATCGGCCTTCCATTAATATGACCCCTCATGTAAAGGGCCTTCAAATGACTGTCTGGTTCCTTAGGTTTCCGAAATACAGCCTCACGTGGCCCGAAATCTAGAATAGTTGCTTCCTCCTCCTCCGAAACGGCGTAGTACTCTTCGGAGAAATGCACAACATTTATCTCCATGTTGTTGCGCGCTGGAGAAGCCTCATAGTCCACCAGTTCCTCATCACCCAAATCTGTAGAAACTGCTGGAACTCCATCGCATGAAGCCGAAGTAGCTGTTTCGGCCTTCTGCTCAACAACAGGCTCAACCGGTCTGACCGGTTGCTCTTGGCGGTCAGACCGGTCCTCTGCACCGGTCAGACCGGTCGCCTGAGATAGTTCGACCGGTCCTCTGCATAGTGGGCTTGGCTCGCCATTCTTTTCCTTGAGGAACCATTGGCCGATATTTATTGAAGTGCTCATCCCTGAGCTTTTCGGCCTCTTGCTCCTTCTGCTCCTGTCGCCTCAAGCGTTGTAACCTCCTCTTTTGTGAGTGACTTAAACCCGACGGGCACCACCTAGGCTGGTGGTACTTGCTCGCCGAGCTGCTACTACTGGCCTCGTGATCATTGGCCAACACACTCTTCTGGGAATCAGTTTGAGCCAATTTTCCAAACACCATCGGCTTCTTTCCAACATCCTTTGCCACATCCTCGGTAGTGGTCTTCCCAGAATCCACTTGCATGGGCTGCACATCCTCCTCCCTCTTCTTAATACGATATTCTTGCCTCGGAGTATGAGACTGAACCGGTCTTTGCTGAGACCGGTCTGACCGGTCGGGCTGGACCGGTCTGGCCGGTCGGGCCCAATCGGTCATGCACCGGTGTTCTGGAGCCATCCCCTTGATAATGTGGGGGATATGGCATGGGGAAATACTGCATCCAGACCCCTTCGTGCTCCCACACCGGATTTGTAGCATTTGATGCTGGAGGCATCCATGGCATAGTAGCATATGCCCTCTACGGTGGGAACACGGTGACAGCATCACCTCGGCGCTTGTTGGGTCCTTCCCTTATTGGAGAACCACCTCGACGCGGGGGTGACCAAGCTCTCTTTTTTAATGGCCGATCTTGTTGAACGGCCTTCGTGTACTTGTTTAGAAGCTGACCAAAGGTTGGTTTCTGAGCAACCATCTTCCCTTGAATCTTTGGCACATTCTGCTTCCAAGTACCCTCTTCCGGGCGCTTGGGCTTGAAAGTTCTTGGTCGGCCCTAAGGCTGACCGGTCTGACCGGTCGGCAAAACCGGTCTGACTGGTCGGTCCTGGACAGCAGGCCGACTTGCAGCAGTAGAAGAACTTTCATGCCCCCCGGGCACTTTAGCGTTGACAGTAATTTTTATTAACTCCTTTCCATCAGGAGATTTTTCCAGAACCACTTCCCTGGCCAGAATCTTATCATTCGCATTCTTCGGCTTTGTTTCACCAAACACCACATTTTTGTCTTCTGCACCTTCGGCTTGTTCCGGCCGAAGCAGCACCTTTGCATTGCTCAGATCAATAGTATGTGTGTTGGTGTGAACAGGAAATGGTGTCTTGTCAATTTTCATCTCAGGAAAGATCAATCATCCTTCATTCATGGCCGATTGAACCTGGCGACGGAATACATTACAATCGTTAGAATTATGAAATTTACAATATGCTCGCCGCTTTAACTCCTCAAGCGGCGGTATAACATGAGTAATCTTAATATGCCCCAAATGTAACAGTTCATTAAAAATGCGATCACATTTGGAAACATCAAATGTAAATTTCATCTCTTCCTTCCGACTCTTTTGAGTCGGCTTAAGCGATGCACAAGAAGCCGGTTTGGCCGATGATGGCCAAACAAATTCAGCGGTGTAGACCTCATTATCCTCATCGATCGAAGAATCGGAATCATATTCAACAACATGAGTATTAGACTGATGAGACTTGTATGCATCCTTGGAATTTTTAATTTTATACTCTAAGTTCATTGCCCGAAGTTGCAAAGTATTAAGATTAAAGTAATCAAACCCTTCGAGCCTTTCTTTCAAATATGAGCGCAACCCATTTAGAGCAACATCTACCAAGTCTTTATCAGAAATTGACAAATTAAAGCATCGGTTTTTAACTCTAGTTTGAGTAACCGGATACCGATTCATCTCTAGTTTGCTTAACCGATGTTAAATCTGTCAATTTCGCATGATTATCCCCACTATAAAAGTGATCATGAAACTTTTGTTCTAATTCGTTCCAAGAGCGGACCGAATTTGGGGGTAATGCAGAAAACCAAGAGAAAGCCGTTCCATTTAATGATAAAGAAAATAAACGAACTCGCAAAGAGTTACTAGAACTAGCTTCACCCAGTTGAGCCACATATTTACTTATGTGCTCTCAAGTCGACCGATTATCGTCCCCACTGAATTTAATAAAATCGAGAACGCGCCACCCCGTAGGATAAGGAACCAAATCGTAAGCATCGGGGGTACGGCCTTTGATACAACCGATTTCTACCAGGATTTATGCCCAATTCACTAAGTTTAGTACCAAGCAAAATATTTAAATCTCCTCTCATCCTGGCAAGATCGGCTTCATAATTCCCGTTACTAGATGTTTGAGTGTTGCTTGCTAGATGATTAGTTGCTGGCTCAGTAGTACTCACCGTCTGTGTAGCATGATGGGGGTTATTTTTTGTCAAATCATCCCAAACATCTTGCGGCATAGTGGGTGGAAAAGGAGGTTCACCGTATGATTTGGTGGTATACGGCGGTACGAAACCCTCCAATTCATCTGTTCGGCTAGGGGCAGCCGAACTTGGAATTGGCGCGAGTGGAGGAGTTGACGCCGAGGCCAGCACCATGGCACCGGTCTGACCGGTCTGACCGCACCGGCCGCCGAGGCAGCAGTCTGACCGGTCGATGCGACCGGTCTGACCGGTTCGGCCGTGGTTGGCCGAACGGTGCCTGGCGGTGGTGTCTGCCCAGCGAAATAATTCGTTGGCATCCCAAATTCCACATTAACTGTAGATGCAGGAGCTGCCGAACTAAAGGTAAGATCTTTAGTAGAATATGTAGTATCCACGGACTTACCCTTCTCCATCCTATCCATGCGCTCAGATAAATCAAGCAAAGTATTTTGCGCGAATAACTGCGCATCGTTGATTTTCTTCCCAAGCTCAGTCAATAACATGCTGTACAGATCTGGATGGGAAGAACTTACATTGGTTGCCGCAGGAGCCGGCGGTGGTGGTGTAGTAGTTGAGATCGACGGCATGACGAACGTCTCCTTTTGGATCACGCCTTGCCGAGTCTTCCCATAGCATGCCAGCAACCTCGTCTTGAGCTCCTCGTTCTGCTGCTTCAAGTCAGCTTCGAACTTCTGGCGCTGCTTCTCGGATAGATATTCATATGTGACGTTGATAGCATTCAATGGATCTACCTTGGAATCATCTCCTAATTCACCGGTCATCGTAACCGATGTAGATTGTTTCTTCGTCCCCAGCGGAGTCGACAAAAAGTATGTTGACACTAATCTGGTCAACACACCGGTGCGCTAGAACGCGCGAATCGCAAACGATCTTCACCAGCGGGCTTCAGACAGGACTGGTCAGACCGGTTCCTCCAACCGGTCAGACCTGTTGGATGCAGAAACTCGCGAAATCCTAGAACCTCAAGCTCGGGAGGGACCTCGTCAGAGCTCGAAGATCTAGGGTTGTCTTGAGGTCGGCAGGCCACTCAAGATGCCCTTGAAAGCCGTAGAGACGAGCAAAGAATAGCAAAAGGGTTGGAAAAGATTAGGGTTTGAGTAAAAGGTAAAAGAGATTGTATTGATTCGATTGTGGTTAGAAAACCATCAATCGGCCACAGCCTTTATATTTATAGGCCGAGGAGGACATACCCCTTCAAAATCGGGTTACAATAGGACTCTTAACATGAAACCCTAACCCTACTCGGATTACAGGCCCAGACCGATCTGACCGGTCGGCCCAACCGGTCAGATCGGTCGGCCTCGGTTATTTCCAATTTTGGCCTCCAACACCAATATTTCTGGCACATTATTGCCTTTGATAAAGTGGGTGAAATGGTAAAAACGAAAAGAAAATCAAGATGAGCAAGAAGATAGCAAAACGTACTCTCTAACTCTAAACAGTACTAATCGATTTCTAGGAACGCCTCGTTTTTTATTCCAGACGGGTCAAAAGGTAACCCGCTCTTACAAAGAGAGTGGAGCTACTGTAGCAGTTCACCAGCCCATGAAAATGCATTTTTAGAGGCGAGTGACCTTAGCACGCACCCTGAAAATAGATTTTTAGGGACCGATATATAATAGCATTACCCGCCCCCTAAAATGCATTCCTAAGGGCGGGTGATAGCGCCACCCGCCACTAAAAATAATTTCAGTGGTGGGTGATGGAATGACCCACCCCTACATTTTATTTTGGTCTGTGGAGAAGGGCCGTGTTGTGCTACAGCTATGTTTGGACCGTTTGGTGATTGAATAAATGGGATGACTACTGTGTGTGCGTTGCGTGTATTAGTACCATGCATGCACACATCGTTACAGCTATGTTTTTTTTTCATATCTGTCATGTTTTCTGGGGCAAGATAAGTGATTATCTGAAAAGGTGATCTTGGTGTGTGCTTGTGTGGTGTTTATCTTGGAGCAAGATAAGGTCATTTCACGGTTGAATCTGCAGCGTGTTTATTTGCATATACTCTTTTTCCAATTATGTAGAGCCTCTGCTATTTTTGTTGCAAAAAAAGTGATCTTGATATGCACGGGCGGGAATGGATTATGGTCCAAATATAAAATAAAATGGTGTGGACATATCAAAATATGTGGAAGTACTCCAGATCCATCCGGTCCAAATTAATTTTTTGAAAAAATCCAATCGAAATAAAAGCAAAAGTAAAATAAAAAAGTCCAAAAAACCCATCATTTTGCTATCTTTATGATTATGCAACAAACCCACAACCTTCGAACTTCATGAGGGATTGAGGGTTTATGAAAAGTATTGGTACTTTCTTTGATTTTTTGTAATTTGTTAGAGAAAAATTAATCACTTTGGATTCGGTAATTTATAGTAGTATGTCCTTAAAACCAATAAAAAGACATCCACATGACCGATGGATCGGAGTTAACATAAACTTTTACAATGTTTCTCCAATTATCCATATTCTGGTTCAATTCCTCCGCAGCTTAAGAGAAGCCTTGCAAAATTCACAGAATGTCTCATGAAAGATCCAAAAAAATTAAGAGTGGGAGAGGAAGATAGAGGATAGGTAGGAAGAGGTGACCCCTGCCTGCTTCTTCATCCCGCAACAATCCTTTTAAATATTCCAGAGCACCACTAATTTTTAATTTGAGAAAATTTCAAAAACATCCACATTGTACTTAAATATTACGAAATTCCTCCGTTACTACACCCTGAGGTGCTTAACAAATTCCTCTTTGGCCTGCAATGTTTCAGTTCTATATTTTTTATCGATGCGATGAAGAATAATGTTGATGTATGCTGAATTTGACTGGAACTGTTCGTCCGTTTTGTTCAGATGAGCTCTCTTGTGCACAATGTTATACTTATTTGAATTTGATGTAGACTCTGAATTCTTGTGAGATGGTGATGAGGCATCAGGCCTCTCTGAAGCTCATTTTCGCTCACGCTCCCTGTGGCAGAATCAAACAAGAAGCACCAGGCCTGTAGCTGAATTTATAGCAGAGCTCCCTCTACTCAACGGCTTGGTACAAGCGAGGCACCGCAACAAAGAGTCCGGGAAGCTTCCAGAACCCTCCGGAAGCTTGCTTAGGAGGATATAAATGAGAAACAGTTTACTACAAGAGAAAGCTCCCAATTTGTAATAAAAAAATAGTGACGATGTTGCACAAATTTACAAACAATTGAAATCTCCTACTTGGAATGTACTAGTAATCTACAAAGGAAAAACAAGTTTCCTTGACTGATTTTAAAAGTAGGAATTACCTATCCTCATGAATCAATGGCTCTCAAATATTATTTGAAAGCAAGGGGCCAGGCCGGCCAGCTGAAGAACACTCAAAAACGTTTACGGAACCTGCCAGGTCCAAATTCAGTGGACATAAAGTACTGATCAGAAACAAAGTCTAGACTTTCTGCAAAATGATTTTGAGTTGATATTGCACATGATGAAACCCCTCATCAAGGATGAATTCAATAAATATCGAAGGTGCAAGTGCGGTTGAATCGAATTTGGATGGACGACGAGGATGCGGTGCCAGCGTGGTTACCTGAACAACCCCTCGTCAACAAGCATCTGGAGTTGCTCGGTGTCCAGCGGCTGACCGACGCAGATGGCCGACTGGTGATCTGGCCTTTTTCTTCTCTTCAAAATATTTTTTTTGAAAATTTCCTTCAAAGTTCTTTAGTTTAGATTTGGATGCAAATTTTTTCTTCAAATTTTTTCAAACTATTTCAAAAAATTTTGTTTCAGTTGTTTTTTATCAAATTTTCCTTTTTCTCTCTTCAAAATATTTTTCTTTGAAATTTTTTTGTCACAAAATGACAAAAAGTTTACTAAAAAGGGAAAAAAAAGTTGGTCGGAAATCGACCGTACGGATGCCTCCGCATGGTCGGCCGTAAATTAGAATACCCCTTCTGCGCTGTGTAATTTTTCTTCAGAATTTTTTCTTGGCGCATGTGACTTCTTTAGATGCTCAATTTTGCCATTAGCCTTATAATTTACTTCATTGACGTTGTTAACAGTTTGCAGTGTGTACGTAGCTTCGAGCGAAGACCTTTAACAATGCGCATAGTCTTTTGCAAAAAGGCAGTAAGGTTTCTATATACGGAAAGAACAACTAGGGAATGACCACAAGGCAAGCGGCAATGTTTCTACACCAGTGCTGCTTCGGGCATCAATATGCACATGGACATGTTCAAGAAACGCATGGAGCAGCAGATCAATTAATTAACTCTTAATCCCGTGCATGTTAGCTCTGCAATGTCTGGAATATGATAAGTGACATGGTTCCTGATGCCTTCTACTCTGAAGACACTGTCATTGGTCCCCTTCCAACTCTCGCCAAGGTGTTCGTCACCCCTAAAGTTCAATATTGGACAGCGATGAACCTTAGGATTACATATAGCATGTCACACCCGGTTTTAAGGACAAAACCGAATGCATAACTATATGTATGCCAGGATCAAGTTTCATACATATAGAGACATCATAAGTGAATAATCAATAACAGTATCACGTAAAAGCAATAATTAAAAGATTATCAGAGTTATACAGCGGCTTCAAACTTCACAGGCAATCAACTGGGGGTTGCGTACGCCTAGAACTCAGCATCATCTTCAAAATACTCCCCAGCAACTTTCCCTTCTAGCAGCAGTAAGCAATGGTGAGTACACTTATGTTTGGTACTCAGCAAGGCCACAAGAAATAACCAGAATGTGATTTATATTCATCTTTAAGTTTATTAATCATGTGAGGGTCCAAGCCGCTCTTGACCGTGAGCACGGCTAACCGGTTAGTTTTAACTCTGCAGAGGTTGTACACTTTCACCACAATTCGCGTAAAAGTTCCGAAGAACTTTGAACCCAACCACGCAATGTGCTAGCTAGGCACAATACCACACTTCCGAGGTGTGATTGCATAGGGACGCTACGAGGCCTTTACAACGAATCACTATATGTACGCACTGGTCCCTTTTTCTGCGGTGCCTCAGAAGACGAAGCTTCCTTCACCCGCTCCTCAAAGCACGATAACCCGAAAAATCCACCAATCACCGCCCCAGCACGACATATAGATCATCTAGTTACTTAGCCAAGACCAGAGCCATATAGTATTGTGGTTGTACTGTTTTCTTGGGTGGTTCTCCATGTTCTAATTAATCATAGTACTCTTGTAAATAAAGCATAGATAGAAGTATGTTTAGGGTCACTTGCCTTTTTCCAACGAAAAGCTACTCTTACTGCTCTTCAGCTTTTGCTCACTTGGAACTCTTGATTCTTCAATCTTCGAACAATGATCCTTCTACTCGAAACAATCATCGGGCAAACATACAAAGCAAACAACAAGATACATCTAAGAACAATACACCAACACAAAGAAAGGCTTTAAAAGAACGCACTAAAGGATAGGGCTCGTTGCTATGGCTACGGAGGCGCAAGAAACATGGAAAACGGAGCTACGGTTGAAGAGATACAACTATCGAAAGATTTGTGTTATAAAGAAATAAAAGAACTATAAACTTTATTTATTTTAATTTAGAAACCACATGTGAAGGACGTTTGAAAGAAATATCCTTGATTAAATTAACTCACATTATATTTGCAATTATAAAAATAAGGAAAAACTTAGTCAAATTTTATATTTAATTGTCTATGTAGAAATTACACTAATTGAACAATTAATTAGAGAACAGACATGTGAGAGCATCTAAACGCACAACTTTATTTGATTCGTGTGGAACTAACAAATTATATTATAAACACATTTGAGATGATATTAGTCAAGTTAACACCAATTATAAAAAATTGGAGTAAAAACTTAATTGAATTTTAATTGAAAACACAAGATAAGAGAAAATTAATCAAATTAATTCTATATTTATTTTTAAAATAAGAACTACGATATAAAAGCACTACTAAATAATAAATTACGCTAAAACAAAACTAACACAACAAGAACGAGTCAAAAGGGATCTAAAACAGTTTTATCGAGGGAAACTGTTTTACCGCTTATCCATGGCAGGGATGAATCTTAGCGGTGGGAATTGAAAACCGGAAGGAACAGCAGCGGCCACGCAGCACTGAGCAGCAGTGCTCCTGTCCAGCGGCAGAGCAGGCAAGGGCGCATGCAGCACTGGCTCGTCCCTTGGGCTCGTGCATCAAGAAGGAAGGCATGTCTGCAGGGGGCAGCAGTGCAGACACAGGGAAAAGCAAGCAGGGCAGAGCAGACCTGGCTCGGCACATAGGAGAAGCGCATGGGGGCCAGCGGCCTGGAGGCAACAGCGCAGGGAGGAGGAGGGCGGCAGGCTGGGCGGCGCTCTGCTCCTGGGCAGATCAGATCGGCGCAGGGGGGCGTGCGCACGGCAGGCCTAGGGCCGGCGGCAAGGGGCGAATCTTGGCAGGCAGCCCACGCATAGGGGAATTAGGGGGGATGGCGATGCTTATATAGGCATGGTTGAGAATTTTTGGCTTGCGCGTCATGAAAAGAAATGGGCCGGGCTGCTGGTTTGGGCTAAAAAGATTTTTTTCTATTTTCTTTTTTTGCAAAAAGATTCAACAAATTTGATTTGAATTTAAACTCCACGAATTCAAATTCAAATCAAACCACAAGCAATAAAACAATACATAGCTGCATGAATGCAAACAAACAACCTCATTTAGATTTAGAAAAACAACCAATTTTATTTATTCTTACTAAATTCCCTGTAAAGAAAATTAAATATTGCAAAAAATTTAAAATTATGAGAAAATTGTTGTTTTATTTTTAATTTTAATCACATCCTGAAATTCAAAAATTTCAGGGTGTGACAGAACTACCCCTTAAAAGGAATCTCGTCCCGAGATTCACAAGGCTAGCAAGAGACAAAAGTTTAGGTGGGTAGCATCCAACACATATAACTTTCTTCTCGATTATTCAATCTTACAAAATCTCCTCGATCATACTTCTTTATTCTCCGCAACTCATGCCAAACACTTCATGTATACTCAATCTAATTCCACCTTTAACTATCCATTCTTTTTCTCAAATTTTTTGGCCCAATCATCGATGAACTTCCATCGTACCTTGAGTAAGTGATTTGAATAGAGCTTGGTTGTTTCTTTCTGTCTTGGGGTCTTGTATCACCTCTCAAGTCTTCATGTACTTCTGTCATGGAGTTAATTATCATTTTTCATTTTTTTTTACACCAACTGGCAAGGTGTCCATCTTCTCCACACTTGAGACAGTATAGTCCAATATCATGGAATCTAGTCTTCTTACGCTTTGTTGGACATCCATTGGTATAGTGCCTTTCTTTACTACATACAGAACACATTCTCTTAGCATACTCATCCTAGCTTCATCGTTTTGTGGAACATCTATTGGCATAGTGCCCTTTTCCACCACATTTATAGCACAATACTCTTTTAATACGTCCATCTCGATTACCTTTATGCTGCGTCTCCACTCTTGGTGGAATGGCTTGTGCACCAGGATTCTTCTTGATAGAGTTGTCATATGGAGGTTGAATCACTTCAGGTTGTAGTTGGTTGGAACTGGGTTGAACACTTCTATCTGCCAATGGTTGTGGTAACTCCATCTTCTCTTGGCTTGTTTTACCAATTTGTTTCTTGGACTGCTTGCTTCTTTTAGGCTGAAACTCTTTGAAAGAGATAGTCCAATCATCGAGGTTTATAGTTTGAGTACGGTCTTCATCTTGGGCAACTCTTTCTAGAACTGGATCTTGGGTAGATAACTTTCTCTTGATATCTGAATAATAATGTTGTCTTACTTCTGCTGTCATTAAGCTATCTTCTTGAAGACACAGACGACCATAATGCTTGCAGCATTGACATGTTCCTGTAGTCTTACTAATCTCATGTTGTTCCTCTATCAGTGGTTTTGGTGCTTCATAGTTCCTCTTGCGCTTTTCATTGTTCCATGCTTCAGCAACTTGCCTCTTCACTGGTCCTATGGGGACTTCTGTCTTGGTCATCTCCATGTTATTCGAGGATGTTGTTGTAGATTGCAACCTTCCTTGTAGGACACGAGCTTGCATAGCTAATAGCTTCTCTTTATCAAAAGCTGGCAGACCGGTTGGGACTTGATTATCACTGCTAGCAGGGTTGTGGCTCCTACGAGAGGAGGCTTGCTCTGTAACATGCTGTTGGTTGTTGACCCTGATTGGAACCATTGCTTGTACTCCTTGAGTTTGTGCTAGAATGTTGATGTCTTCTTTCTCCTTTCTGCTGGGGCTCACCATCTGGTTGCGTGGTAGGGACAAGGTCAGTAGAGAGAAAGAAAAAGCGAGTATCAAGGTAACGTCCATATTATCATCTTCACAAACTCTTGGTGGTTGCAACTTAAATAAATCAAGGAGGAGGTGAGAAAGATATGGGGGTAACAGAAAGGAAAAGAGAGCATTCTTGTCTTCAGCCTCTTTCAAGTAACGCCCATATTATCATCTTCACAAACTCTTGGTGGTTGCAACTTAAATAAATCAAGGAGGAGGTGAGAAAGATATGGGGGTAACAGAAAGGAAAAGAGAGCATTCTTGTCTTCAGCCTCTTTCATTTGTCGATCATTGTAGATGAGTGTTGCCATAAACTTCCTTCTTGACATCCATTAAAGGATTAGGTAGAAAGACAGAGGATAACAAGGAGGGGGAGGTATAAAAGAAGAACCCATCTAGGCAACTGATGTCATTGTAGGTAGAAGACCCACAATACACCAACAATCATTACAAAGGAGCGAATCAGACAAGGTCATAAAAACAAACATCATCATGCAAACACTGAATTCCACCAGTCAACACAATCAAAGACGATGCTAAACGTTGTTAATAGGGCTTCAAGGGGTACTCCTAAGCATGGTTATATCTTCTAGCTTCGTTGTTGATGACACATGCCTCCTTCAACTTGTTCAGCGTTGACTTCACCTTCATGATTGTAGTGGCAGTGAGAGTGTCATAACTTTGCTCAGGCTTGATTCTTTGGTGGTGCTCTGAATTCTTCGTCCAACATGAGCAGAAATGTTAGCAGGTGGTACAGTTTCCAACTGCTTTGACTTGACTCCTCATGATAAACTAGTAGCTCCATTCTTCAGACGACTTGGAATGGCATTAGGATACGTGGTATGGATCTATCTAAATATTTTTGAGTCAGAAAGATACTTTGGAATAAAAAAATCAAGGGATGAATCCAAAGTGACATTCATTTAGAAAGAAAGGAGAGTTATAAGGGAGAAACTAGATACTTGGAAAAATAAAGCAAGGCGAGATAGGTCCAAAAAGGTAAGTAAAAAAAAATTTCAAGGAGCAATTTCACCAGCGTATCAAAAGGAAGTGAGCTGGATGAAATTTGGAAAATCATACATCAAGGGGGAGGTATGATCAAAATCAAGAAGTGATACAGGAAAATAAATAGACAAGGATTGAAGATCTAACATTTGCAAAATAATGAAGTGCAAATGAAAAGAGAGTCAGGTGAGGAAGGTGAGTTATCAATGCTGACTGAGGGAAGAAAATAGTTAAGAAGAGAGAATATTCGATGGAGGGGGTCAAAGAACAAGCAGGAATAGATTTGATATCAAAAGAAATCTTAGAACACGGCCGTTGCTATCTAGGCTTACGTCCTACAGTCGATACAGCTCTGATACCACTTCTGTCACACCCGGTTTTAAGGACAAAACCGAATGCATAACTATATGTATGCCAGGATCAAGTTTCATACATATAGAGACATCATAAGTGAATAATCAATAACATTATCACGTAAAAGCAATAATTAAAAGATTATCAGAGTTATACAGCGGCTTCAAACTTCACAGGCAATCAACTGGGGGTTGCGTACGCCTAGAACTCAGCATCATCTTCAAAATACTCCCCAGCAACTTTCCCTTCTGAGCAGCAGTAAGCAATGGTGAGTACACTTATGTTTGGTACTCAGCAAGGCCACAAGAAATAACCAGAATGTGATTTATATTCATCTTTAAGTTTATTAATCATGTGAGGGTCCAAGCCGCTCTTGACCGTGAGCACGGCTAACCGGTTAGTTTTAACTCTGCAGAGGTTGTACACTTTCACCACAATTCGCGTAAAAGTTCCGAAGAACTTTGAACCCAACCACGCAATGTGCTAGCTAGGCACAATACCACACTTCCGAGGTGTGATTGCATAGGGACGCTACGAGGCCTTTCCAAAGAATCACTTTAGGTGCGGTCCCTTTTTCTACGGTGCCTTAAAAGACGAAGCTTCCTTCACCCGCTCCTCAAAGCACGATAACCCGAAAAATCCACCAATCACCGCCCCAGCACGACATATAGATCATCTAGTTACTTAGCCAAGACCAGAGCCATATAGTATTGTGGTTGTACTGTTTTCTTGGGTGGTTCTCCATGTTCTAATTAATCATAGTACTCTTGTAAATAAAGCATAGATAGAAGTATGGTTAGTGTCACTTGCTTTTTTCCAACGAAAAGCTACTCTTACTGCTCTTCAGCTTTTGCTCACTTGGAACTCTTGATTCTTCAATCTTCGAACAATGATCCTTCTACTCGGAACAATCATCGGGCAAACATACAAAGCAAACAACAAGATACATCTAAGAACAATACACCAAAACAAAGAAAGGCTTTAAAAGAACGCACTAAAGGATAGGGCTCGTTGCTATGGTTACGGAGGCGCAATAAACACGGAAAATGGAGCTACGGTTGAAGAGATACAACTATCGAAAGATTTGTGTTATAAAGAAATAAAAGAACTATAAACTTTATTTATTTTAATTTAGAAACCACATGTGAAGGACATTTGAAAGAAATATCCTTGATTAAATTAACTCACATTATATTCGCAATTATAAAAATAAGGAAAAACTTAGTCAAATTTTATATTTAATTGTCTATGTAGAAATTACACTAATTGAACAATTAATTAGAGAACAGACATGTGAGAGCATCTAAACGCACAACTTTATTTGATTCGTGTGGAACTGGAACTAACAAATTATATTATAAACACATTTGAGTTGATATTAGTCAAGTTAACACCAATTATAAAAAATTGGAGTAAAAACTTAATTGAATTTTAATTGAAAACACAAGATAAGAGAAAATTAATCAAATTAATTCTATATTTATTTTTAAAACAAGAACTACGATATAAAAGCACTACTAAATAATAAATTACGCTAAAACAAAAGTAACACAACAAGAACGAGTCAAAACGGATCTAAAATAGTTTTATCGAGGGAAACTGTTTTACCGCTTACCCATGGCAGGGATGAATCGTAGCGGTGGGAATTGAAAACCGGAAGGAACAGCAGCGGCCACGCAGCACTGAGCAGCAGTGCTCCTGTCCAGCGGCAGAGCAGGCAAGGGGCGCATGCAGCACTGGGCTCGTCCCTTGGGCTCGTGCATCAAGAAGGAAGGCATGTCTGAAGGGGGCAGCAGTGCAGACACAGGGAAAAGCAAGCAGGGCAGAGCAGACCTGGCTCGGCACATAGGAGAAGCGCATGGGGGCCAGCGGCCTGGAGGCAACAGCGCAGGGAGGAGGAGAGCGGCAGGCTGGGCGGCGCTCTGCTCCTGGGCAGAGCAGATCGGCGCAGGGGGGCGTGCGCACGGCAGGCCTAGGGCCGGCGGCAGGGGGCGAATCTTGGCAGGCAGCGCACGCGTAGGGGAATTAGGGGGGAGGGCGATGCTTATATAGGCATGGTTGAGAATTTTTGGCTTGCGCGTCATGAAAAGAAATGGGCCGGGCTGCTGGTTTGGGCTGAAAAGATTTTTTTCTATTTTCTTTTATTGCAAAAAGATTCAACGAATTTGATTTGAATTTAAACTCCACGAATTCAAATTCAAATCAAACCACAAGCAATAAAACAATACATAGCTGCATGAATGCAAACAAACAACCTCATTTAGATTTAGAAAAACAACCAATTTTATTTATTCTTACTAAATTCCCTGTAAAGAAAATTAAATATTGCGAAAATTTTAAAATTATGAGAAAATTGTTGTTTTATTTTTAATTTTAATCACATCCTGAAATTCAAAAATTTCAGGGTGTGACATAGCATCAGCTATGAATAACAAGGATATATGATATGTCGCGAGTCAAGAGGTGGTATATCAGTATATATCCTTTATCAGAAGGGTTATGCTTTATAAGGTGTGGGGTCAGTGGGATACATACTTCTGCACTTAATTCTCTACTAAGGCCAGTCTCAGTGGAAGGGTCATCGACACAGTTATCATGATAATAAACAAGGTAGTCGAGCCAGAGGAGTGTTATGGTGATAACACTTCTCTCACATCCCATGACTCTCTCTCGTCTCTCTTCATAATGAGACTGCCACATCAGCAAAATTAATATCTATGACACTCTCATGACACTGCCACCACTACTACAAAAACGTTGATTTGTCCCGGTTGGGAAACCGCTGTTGTCCCAGTTTCCCAACCGGGAACGCCTGTCCGGGACAAAAGGGGGTGCCCTTTTGTCCCGGGTGTGGCAACCGGGACAAAAGAGGACCTTTTGTCCCGGTTGGTAACACCAACCGGGACAAAAGGTGCAGCCAGCGCCCACGTGGCTGGCGCACCCTTTTGTCCCGGTTGGTAACACCAACCGGGACAAAAGGTGCAGCCAGCGCCCACGTGGCTGGCGCACCCTTTTGTCCCGGTTGGTGTTACCAACCGGGACAAAAGGTCTCTTTTTTTTCATGTTTTTCTTTTCTCAATTCTTTTTCTATTTCAATTATACTTTTGCATTTCAATTAAACTTATGTATTGGAATTCAGTTTGTATGATCTCCACTAATATATACATATATATAGTTACTTATATAATATTTGTCCTAGATAGTTTTCATATATAAATTAATTCACTTATATATATATGTATACACATATCTATACATGTGAATTCCTTTACATATGAAAATGTCTAGGACCAATATTATATAAATATATATATACACATATATATTATTGGAGTGCTTATATATATAATACATACATACTCCATCATATTTGCATAGGTATATTCGTTCTTAATTACATAGTAGAATTCGCCTTTTGGAAATTTAATACATACATACATACTCATAAATAGAAATTTAATACATAGACACACATATATATTTACACAGTTATATTCGTTCTTAATTACATATATACGCGTATATTGTCATATTTACTGTGATTGTCAATATTAGATATTCCATCATAGTAGAATTCGCCTTTTGGATCGAGGACTTGCTCAACAATAAATCCGGAGAATTGTTCTTCAATCGCCATAATCTTTTCCTCCGGTATGAGTTTATCGCGCATCTCCCCGACCTATGGAAAAAGGGGATAATTAATTTCGACTAATTAAAATACGAGTTCAAATATTAACAAGTTTTTTTACTTACTTCCTCCTCCCAATCTGTCCAGCCCTTTGGAGGACCTACCAGACCATGGATGTTCTCGCATACATAGTATGCGCACAATACAGTGCCTGGTTTCTGTCTCATACACTTTAAGAGAGAAGAAATTATCAGGTATTTACATGAATATATAATAAAACTAATGAATCGTGCAACGAATCATCCAAGCGCGTACCGGAAAATCTGTCTTGATCTTCAATTCCTTGTCAAATTTGCCTGGATGATTTTTAGCGAATTCTTTCCAAACCCTGTGCATGATTAGAACAATTATAGTCAAGTAACAGAGTGATTCAAATTATCGGTCATGGACGGAGTCGTGGTAGAATTACTTTTTCATCATGTTAAGAAGATTTTCGTATTGTTCTGGAGGTCTCCTCAATGAGCCCATAACCACGAGTAGGCTCTTCTCGGGAATTATGACAATTAGGACAAAGTGTTCACTGCAAGATTATACGGAGGCAGTTCTTGGTAGTTAAGGTTTAAACAATTCGATTATAGAATAGAAAGAGTTAGACGGAAGGAATCACTCACGCAAAGTTGTAAGGAAACAATATCATTTGCTTGTTGTGATGAACGCTTATGTACTTGAACAAGTTTTGGAATATGTCATCGGGATTGTCCCGTAGAAGCCTCCAATTACAAGTAATTGGGTCGATGAAGCCGAGGTGAGAGTATCCCTTTCTTCTGCAAGTATGTATCTCCATTCTACATGATACCGAATAAATCAAGAGATCAGTATGTTGAGATCATGCAAAACAATACGTAAGGAGAGTAAAATACTTACAGAACCCACAAGCCGACCATAGAGATGTCGAGGGCCTCCTGATGGAATAGTTGGTAAATTTCTTCCCAGTTTATCCATATAATGGCCTCCCCCCGTAAGAAATCGTCATCTTTAATCTTTGCGCCCTGCATGAAGATGCAATCGGCCATCGCACGCATGTAGTGCTGGTGCAGCTTATACATTTGCGTTGGAAGCACAGACACTACTTCGGGGGGTACAAGAGTTTTGCCGATCTCAAACGTCCATTTGACGACCACATCGGCCTTTGGAATATCTTCTCCCCCTGCAATCTGAGCGGCCGTCAGGTTTGATTCTTTCAGAAATGTAACAAAGTCTTGTTCTTGCGTCGTCTTTCCCACTACGAGAGGCTCTATTGATTGTTTCTTTTGGGCTCCGAGCTGTGGAACGTCGGACGACGACGACTTTGATTGTCTCTTCTTTTTCTCAGTAGTTTTGATAATTGTGCGTTCGTAGTCTGAAGGGGGGTCTCTCGGAATGAATTTTCTCTTATTTGCTTCGCACATTCCCTTAAAAAATTTCAAATCTATCGGATTTATCACTTTCTCGGGCTCCGGCTTCGGCTTCGGCTTGAAGTGCTCTTTAACTCTTTCTTGAGTTATCCGATCGCATTCTTCAAGGCTCATGTCCCAGGGTTTAATAGGAGCCTCCTTGGTTTTCTTCTTCTTTTCCTTCTTCTTTGGAGGCTCCCTAGCCGGTGCAGCTACCTTCTTTGCCGCCGGCCGTTTCTGCTTCTTTGCCGGCGGCGGAGGGGGTGACCATGGAGGCGACGGTGACGCTTGAGTGTTCATCGGCGCATGAGATGATGGTGATGGAGAATGTGCCGGTGAACCTTGCCGAGACAGTGCTGCCCTTGGGGAGTTTTGCGGAGATGCCGGTCTTGGAGAGGCATGCTGAGATGCCGGTCTTGGTGTTTGATCATCCGACTTTAGGACAATGTAGCGCTTATCCCATAGGATGTAGCCATGAATGGCTTCTGCTAGTGTCCTCTCCCCATCGCCTCCAGGAATATCAAGCTCGAGCGTCTCCCAACCCTGGCACACCTGCTCCACGCCAACTCTTGTGTATCTAGGCGGAATTTGCTGCCCGTGGTACACGTCGCCTGGTTCGGTTGGCATGGCGGTACCGTACGCAACAGTGAACATTAAGTTCTTAACGGCAGTCTGCAGGTCACAAGGTGTCCGGTGGGTGATCTCATCCACTGGAAATCGCTGCGGGGCCGACGCTTCAACTGCGGCCTGGATCCCCGTGGGCTCGGCAGCGGCGACGTCTGTGGAAGCGCAGCTGCTTTTCCGCTGAGACAGGTGATCGGCTGCGACACTAGGCTCTGGAGGCAACGTTTGCGCTTGCTGTTGCTGGCTCATTGCTACGGCCACTTGGCGTTGAACCTCTTCCTCCAGTCTTTGATCGTGTGACATGAGCCGTTCCTCTAGCCTTTGCAGGTGCTCCCGCTCATCATTCTTTCTTCTTTGCCGGCTTCTATATGAATCAATGTAATCCCTGAACCCATACTTCCACGGAACCACGCCTTTGCCTCTTGTGCGGCTCGGATGCTCTGGATTCCCAAGGGCGTAAGTCAGCTCGTCCCTCTCTCTATCCGGCTGGAATGTTCCCTCGGCCGCTGCTTGTATGGCCTCCTGTAGTCTCTGGGCTGCTCGCTGGATGTTTGGCCCATAGATGCAGTCACCAGTCAATGGGTCCAAGCTTCCCCCGTGACCATAAAACCAGGTCCTTGACCTTTCAGGCCAGTTCATGGTCGCAGGTCGGATGCCTCTGTCAAGCAGATCCTGCTCCATGTTCTCCCATTTGGGTACTGCAAGCTTGTAGCCTCCTTGGCCTAGAGTGTGATGGTACACTTTCTTCGAGGCGTTGTCTTTGGCCTTCTGCACCTTCTGAAGCCCAAGCTCTGAAGACTTGTATTCCACAAATGCATCCCAGTGACCCCTGAGCTTTTCGAACTCGCCGGTAAATACGGGTGTGGTCCCGGTCTTGATATATTTCTTCGTCAAAATTTTCTTGAATGATCGCAGTTGTTCGGCCATCTTACTCAGGGTCCAGCGCTTGCATATCTCTTCGGATTCAGCTGGAACCGTGAAGTTTTTCTTAAGCTCCCGCCAGCACCATTCTTTTTCTCTTTCGGGTACCGCATCCCGTTCCTCGCTTGGATTGGAAGCTTTCCAGAGCCTAAAGCTGATCGGGATGTGGTCCCTGACAATACATCCGGATTGTCTTATGAATTTTTTGGTGGCAGCTTCTGGAGCGATCGGTTCGCCATCTGGACCAACTTCCGTTATAATGAACCGCCCTTCCAGTTTTTTTGTTGGGCCTCGCTTCGTCTTTTTCTGCTGCGACGATGATCCAGACGGCTATAAAAAAAACATTCATAGTATTCATATAGATTCAGATGAAAATATGATTGTCACTACAAATAAGTATAGTTTTGATATGTACATTAGCACTTTGTTCAGCAGCAGTGTCATCCTGAATAGATGGTGCCTCAATTCCATCACCGGACATATTCAAATATATGTCGGTATTGCTGCCATCATCAGCTTGTTCAGCGACATCTCCTTGACCTTCGCCAATCATATTCAACAGGAACTGTTCGTCTTCCGCGTCTGTGTGTCGCGGGTCCATCGTAACTAAAATATGAATACAAATAAAACCCTTAAAAATTATCTAAATAATCCACTCCAGAAATTTGCGGCTAGGGATAGGCGGAGGGCCGAGGGCCGAAGGCGAAGGGCTCAAAGCCGAGGGCCGGAGGCGCACTGGGGCGAACGCGGAGCCGGGGGGGACGTGGGCTCAGGGCGAGCTATGAGCAGAGACGGAGAGAATGATTCTTTTGCATTTGGGGCTTCCTTGCTAGGCTTTATTGAATTGGGTCCATAAGTTGTATATGATACTCTCTCCATGTCAAAATAAGTATAGTTTTTTGCATCCAAATTTTGTCCCACAAAGAATGTAGTTTTAGCTTGTAATGAGATTCATCTAATTAAAGCAATACTAATTATACCAAGAAGTATTAGATATGCTAAAATAATTATCCCTCAACTGAATTTGATCAACTATTTGCTCCTTCACGACATGCTGCGTAGTGGAAATAAACTTTGTACACAAAAGCATCGGTTTGAAGCCACAATGGTTCATTGTCAACAATGGGATCTCGTAACATCCTGCACTACCCTCTTCTGGTTTTCGGACATTGACCCTGAACTTCGCTGAACCTCTGCAGCTAACAGCATGCCAGCCAGACCCAGACTACATAAAAGCACCTTTGTCTAGTTAACCAAGAAGGTTGCAAATAACTATCAAAAAAAGAAGGTCGTTGCAAATACAGATTCATGTACAATATTTGACGTGATCCATCAAAAGATTCTACCTATTTCCGGTAGTTCTGTTTGACGTGACTCATGATGGGGTTTACTTACAATTCACAGGTATATGATGCTACCTATTTCCGGTAGTTCTGTTTCTAACAATACCTAATGCCTTGCTAACATTTACTACATTCGACAATTGCCAGAATTCTGGTAAAAATTATCTACATAGTTATTGTTCCACAATGCTAGATCAGTGATCCATCTATTAGTAGTACCTTAATTTCTTCTGGTAGCATGTTACTGCTCAACCTTTAAATAAATTACTTCAAAGCTCAAGACGCTGAAAACAATAATTAGCTCCTGATCATATATAGTCATTCATCAATCGATTCTAACACTATCAGATCCTCCATGTCCAATGCGGTGCGCAATACCAATAATACGATGAAAGACGAATTTTTTTTACAACAGCTTGCTAGTATACCCAATGCGCGCGCGGAGTGGAGGCCGGGGGCGGCGAAGACGAGGGCGGCGGACGTCAACGGCGGCGGCGCTCGCAGGGACGACGGCGCTCGGTGACGTGGGCTCGCGCGGCGGGGCTCTGGGCGGCGACGTCAACGGCGGCGGTGCTCGGGGAGCTCGAGCGGTGGGGGGAGCAGGGGAATGGACGGCGGGAGGGAGGAAGGGCGAAGGAGGGAGGAAGCTAGGAAATATATGGGGGGGGGGCCTTTTGTCCCGGGTGAAGCCACCACCCGGGACAAAAGGACCTTTTGTCCCGGGTGGTGGCTTCACCCGGGACAAAAGGCCCCCCCTTTTGTCCCGGGTGAAACCACCACCCGGGATAAAAGGACCTTTTGTCCCGGGTGGTGGATTCACCCGGGACAAAAGGGGTTTTTGGGCGGGCCGGGAAAATTCCCAGCCCGCGGCCCACCTTTAGTCCCGGGTGGATCTACCACCCGGGACAAAAGGGGCATGTTTTCCCTCGTTCCCGCCTAATGTTATGTTTGTTTTTGTTTCTTTTAACTTCTCTTTTAAAATTGGCTTTCATTTGTTAATTCAGTTAATAAAATTATGATTCCAAAAATTATGGAACAAAATTTCTTATCTCTATATAAACTTGATACACGCAACAAAAATAATTAATTTTCATTCAAGTGATTGGGTCAATGAAATATCTAACTTTTTTGAAATCATATTTGTTATTTTGACCATGCAAAAATATATTAGGTGAAATTTTTTTTCAAATTGTTGCTTTTCGATAGAAAGTGGATTCTATCACGATATTAACGTTTAAAAAGTGAATTTTAGATAAAATTAAGCAATTTCATGATATTAATGAGTAGTGTGTGAGTTTGAGAGATAGTGTGTGTTAGTGAGATTGTGTGTGTTAGTGAGAGAGTATAGTGTGTTAATGTGAATGTAATTTCATGAAATAAATAAAATTAGTTGAGTAATCCATTATTGAATGAAAATTATAATTGAGTCTAGTAATTAAGTGAAAAATATATAAAATAATATAAATAACACATAAAATATAATTGTACAGTACATATATAATAAAAGTATTCGAATTGCGATTATGTTTTTATACAATAATATAAAATGATTCAAGTACATGAAGGATTAGCGGTAACAGACTTTCTCTTCACAAATGTCCCTTGATTATGATCACGGTGCAAGTATGGAGCATCATCATTGGCTAGCAGGATGCATGGATCAGCATTTACTTCGAAAGGTTGAATGGCAACAAAATTATTATATTCTTCTGAAAAGTCTGTCTTGTCCTCCACTCCAACGATGTTTCTCTTTCCTGATAGAACTATGTGTCGCTTAGGCTCATCCTTTTGCTTGTTGATCCCCTTCTTTGGCTTGCTGGACATGTCCTTAATGTAGAAAACCTGAGCGACATCCTGGGCTAGGACAAATGGCTCGTCTCTATACCCAAGATTGTTGAGATCAACTATTGTCATCCCATACTCATCTTTTGTTACCCCTCCTCCAGATAGCTTAACCCATTGGCAACGAAATAGAGGCACCTTGAAATTGGGACCGTAATCCAGCTCCCATATCTCTTCAATGTAGCCGTAATATGTGTCTTTTTTTCCATTATTGTCCGTGGCATCCATACGAACACCGCTGTTTTGGTTGGTACTCTTTTTATCTTGGGCTATCGTATAAAATGTGTTTCCATTTATCTCGTACCCTTGGTATGTTAAGATATTCCAAGATGGTCCCCTAGCCAATAAGAACAGTTGTTCACTTATATCCATGTTATGCATTAGATGCTTCCGCAACCAGCTACAGAAAGTGTTCATGTGCTCACGTGTAATCCATACCTCAGACTTTTCCGGGAAATTGGAGAGCAGAATTTTCTTGTGTTCCTCGATATATGGGTCAACCAAGGATGATTGTTGAAGAACCGTATAATGCGCTTTCTTGAATGAGAAATCATCTGTGCAGACATAAGATTTCTTTCCTAATGTACCCTTTCCAGTTAGTCTCCCCTCATATCGCGATTCAGGGACTCCAATCAGTTTAAGGTCATCAATAAAGTCAACACAAAAGTCAATGACCTCCTCAGTTCCGTAGGCACTGGCGATGCTTCCTTCTGGACGAGCTCTATTACGAACACATTTCTTGAGTACCCCCATGAACCTTTCGAATGGGAACATGTTGTGTAGAAATACTGGTCCGAGAATATCAATCTCTTTGACAAGGTGCACTAGAAGATGTGTCATGATGTTGAAGAAAGATGGTGGAAATATCAGCTCAAAGCCAACAAGACATTGCACCACATCGTTTTGCAGCTTTATCAAATTCTCCGGGTCAATTATCTTCTGAGAAACTGCGTTGAGGAAGGCACATATCTTCACGATGGTTAACCGGACGTTATCAGGCAGAATCCCCCGCAGCACAACCGGAAGAAGTTCGGTCATAAGCACATGGCAGTCATGGGACTTGAGATTTGTAAATTTCTTCTCTGCCAAATTTAAGATTCCTTTTATATTGGATGAGTATCCAGATGGAACCTTTATACTGCTCAAGCAGTCAAACATGGTTTCTTTCTCTTCCTTGCTAAGAGTATAGCTGGCAGGACTTAAGTATTGTCGTCCATTATCTCGCTGTTGTGGATGTAAGGCATCTCGTTCTTCCATACGTTGCAATTCTTGACGTGCTTCTACTGTATCTTTTGTCTTTCCGTACACTCCCAAGAATGCTATCAGGTTGACGCAAAAATTCTTCGTGAGGTGCATCACATCAATTGCATGACGAACATCTAAGACTTCCCAATATGGTAGCTCCCAAAATATAGATTTCTTCTTCCACATGGGCGCCATTCCGTTTTCGTTCGGAACAGGTTGGCTACCAGATCCCTTTCCAAAAACAACTTCTAGATCTTTTACCATGTTGAAGACGTCTTTACCACTACGGTGCATCGGTTTTGTTCGGTGGTCCGCTTGGCCTTTGAAATGCTTGCCCTTCTTTCGTACCGCATGCCTAATGGGAAGAAACCGACGATGACCCATGTATACAACCTTCTTACAGTGAGTCAACCATATATTATCGGTATCATCTAAACAGTGTGTGCATGCTTTGTATCCCTTGTTCGAATGTCCTGACAAGTTACTAAGAGCAGGCCAGTCATTGATCGTTATGAACAGCAATGCTCGTAGGTTGAAGTTTTCCTGTTTGTATTCATCCCACATCCGTACACCTTCATCGCCCCAGAGCAATAAGAGTTCTTCGACCAATGGTCTTAGGTACACATCAATGTCATTTCCGGGCTGCTTTGGACCCGGGATAAGCACTGGCATCATGATGAACTTTCGTTTCATGCAGAGCCATGGTGGAAGATTGTACAGACAAAGAGTCACAGGCCAAGTGCTATGACCACTGCTCATCTCACCAAAAGGATTCATGCCATCCGTACTCAAACCGAACCTTATGTTTCTCGCATCCAAATCAAATTTAGGGTACGTTCTATCTATTTTTCTCCACTGCGACCCATCAGCGGGGTGTCTCAACATCGAGTCTTTCTTGCGTTCCTCTTTGTGCCATCGCATCAACTTAGCATTATCTTTATTTCTAAACAGACGCTTCAAACGTGGTATTATAGGCAAATACCACATGACCTTCGCAGGAACTCTCTTCCGGGGAGGCTCCCCCTCGACATCTCCAGGATCATCTTTTCTAATCTTGTAACGCAATGCACTGCATACGGGACATGCATCCAAATTCTCGTACTCGCCTCGGTAGAGGATGCAGTCGTTGGGGCATGCATGTATCTTTTGCACTTCCAGTCCCAAAGGGCAAACAAGTTGTTTGGCTTCATACGTTGTGGCAGGCAATTCATTGTCCTTAGGAAGCATTTTTTTAACAAGTTTGAGTAATTCACCAAATCCCTTGTCGGATACACCATTTGTCGCCTTCCATTGCAGCAACTCCAAGGTGGTGCCAAGTTTCTTAAATCCATTTTGACAATCTGGGTACAACAACTTATGGTGGTCCTCTAACAACTTATGGAACTTCAACCTCTCCGTTTCACTCTCACAGTCTGCCTGCACATTGTGCAATGCTTGCCCCAGATCGTCGCTGGGATCATTTTCTGCTACATCTACTTCGGGCTCTTCCATGGGAATATCGTCATCGAATGCACCGATTCCAGCATTCCCGGGAAAGTGGTCGTCAAAATCTTCTTCTTCATTGTCTTCCATGGTAACCCCCTGTTCTCCGTGCTTCGTCCAACAAACATACTTTTTCATGAAACCATTTGCGAAAATGTGGCTGTGTAGGATTCTTGAAGATGAGTAATCCTTGTTATTGTTGCAATGAACACACGGGCAGCACATAAAACCATTCTGCTTGTTTGCCTCAGCCACAGACAAAAAATAATACAGGCCATCAATGAATTCTTTCGAACGTCGGTCAGCATTGTACATCCATTGCCGGTCCATCTGCATTTTAAATAAATCGATTTGAATTCTTTACACGTATCGAATAAATAAAATATATCAAACCTAAATTAAACTAAATGTAACATAACATGAATAATTAAAAGATATGCAATATCTATCATACATCTTGATTAATTAAAAGGGGTACTTAATCCATTACAGAACTTAACAAAGGAGTACTATACATGAAATTTAAAAATTCGGTCAACAACACATAGGTTTTCAACCGTCCTTGCGTTGGAACGCAGAATGTTCTAACGGATTTCTTGCTGGCGCAGAATAAGATGGCGGAGCTGAAACCTCCGAGTTTGGTGGTGACGAACCATAACGCCACAATAAATCCTCAAGATCAAACGGAGGTTCCTCGCCCCTTGCCATGCATTCTCTATATTCTTTTTCCAAATAACGGAGCGCTGCCCTATGAAAAGCACTAGGTTTTTTGGACCGACGACCTACTCGAGTTGTGCCCTTCTCTCCAGAAGGACAACGATCACCCCCACCGGCGCCACTCCCTCCAGCTGCTGAAGCCATATTTTACTGAAAAATACCTTTATTTTCCACAAAATTATAAATTCTTACCATTACAAAGCAAAAATTATTTACTATTACAATTACAATGATCAGATTAATAACTCTTGCAAATAACAATGAAATTATATAAAAAAAGACGAAATGTATCATTAATCCTCAAGAAATCTCTAATTAATTGAAAGAAATCTCTATAACTTCTAATTACTTTGACACCCTTCAGTTCCAGGAGTACACTCTTTTCAATATCCAGAAACCCTCTAGAAGAAAAATAAACCTTTATTTCTGAAAATGTATATGTCAGTAACCTCAACCCTGCGGTGATGACACTGCCTTTCGGGGGGACACGGTGCGGTACAAGGATGTCACCAATCGGCTAGTCGCAGCACCAACATTTACGATTAATAGGCACAGCACTTGGCACAGGCAGCATGCTCGTTCATATGCTCTCAGTACAACAACGGCATGCTGACTGCGTCAAATGCTGTCTTCTTATCAATCGGAAGTGCTGGTGATGCGACCAACCGATTTGCGACGTCCTTATAGCGCATCGTGTATCCCTGAAAGGTAGTGCCATCACCGTTGGATGGAGATTAACGACGTATACTTGTTTCGAAATAAAGATTTTTTAGCTTCTAGATGGTTTCAATGTGAGCCTGATTAAATACATCACTAGAGTGTCAAAATAATCCATTCATAATACAAAAAATTCTATAATATACTCATTTCATTAATTCATTCACGAATAAAAAAATCAACTATCCACAATATGGTCATATATACAAGTACATCACATGAAGTATCTACACTCATTCTAAAAATTTCTACTATCCATATACTCATCTAAATCTAAAAGAAAATTACACCTACATATGCAATCTAGCTAGCTAAATGTCCAAGAAATGAGCTAGCTACACATTTTCTCTATTTCTAAAGTATGAAATGAGCTATACAAGCCAAGGAAGAAGAGAAAAACAAGCCCCAAACCTTTAGAGCAGATGGATGGACGGGGAATCAAAGATCTTCACAAATGTGGTGAAGAAATGAGCAAGAGCTCCTCTATCCCGAGCCAAGAACAGCAAGAAAACAAGTGAGCTGAATGGCTCGGGCGGGGGGAGAGGGAAGGGGATAAGGGGCGCAAGGCCTTTTGTCCCGGTTGGAGGCACGAACCGGGACAAAAGGGGGGACTTTTGTCCCGGTTGGTGGTTCCAACCGGGACAAAAGGCTACGCGGGCCGTTTGTCCCGGTTGGAACCACCAACCGGGACAAAAGGCTCCCATTTTGTCCCGGTTGGTGTCTCCAACCGGGACAAAAGGCCCCCGTCCCCCCCGCTGGCCCGGCTAGCCATTGGACCCGGGACAAAAGCCACCTATTGTCCCGGGCCCAAAGGCTGCCGGGACAAATGGCCAGGAACAAAGGCCTGTTTTGTAGTAGTGCACTGAAATTGGCCTAACGCCACATGGTACCTTATCTTGTACTATTACAAAGGTTTTACATGTTTTTTTACAAAAATTGAAATAGTTTATGTGCTTGAACCACCATCTTCATGTTTGGGCTGCACACCATTCTGGGGATGGCTGCACATGTATCAATATCGCACTTGGCTTTTCGTCTTCACTGTATCCAGGTAATTATTATAGCTTGTGCGGATCATGAAAATGGCCATTGCCAACAGTTATGTGATCACCTAAAGAAGATAAGTCACTCTTCGTCTCCATGCAGTGCCTGGAAATACCTGTGGCGACAATGCAAATTAAACATCAACAACAGACAGAATGGCTGGCTGGTAGTGTCAAGAAACCCTATGAGTCTGCACCATTTAGCAATAGGGAGATCGAGCACCTGATGATGAACATCTTCACGAGTCACTGGTAGTGACGTGGTTCCAGACGCCTCCTAATCCCATGAGTCCGTTCTCCAACTCATGGTTTGATAATAGGGTTCCGGCTCTCAGGTTGGTGTTGGCATCAACCAACTAGCTATACAATGCAAATTAAAATGGCATTTTTGCACCAAGTTATAAACTAGGTAGAGCGATGTGCCCTTTTATAATGGCCATTATTTCTCCTGAGCTGGTGGTGGTTGTGGCTTGTTGCAGTGCATTTACTTGATGACAAATTTGCAATTAACATATATAATGATCATATGACTCGGTTCCCTTTTGTAGCGCAGCCATCATATGATCAATTCCATGTCAACTCGAGTGCATCGCATGTACAGCCCAACCAATTCAGCAAATTTCCTAGGTAGTTCCACGTACAGGTACAGCCGTATTTAGCCTTGCAGACCCCAATTAAACAATGCGTGCTCCTCAATTATTCTATTCAATCTTTGAATGATGCATGCTCGCCGCGACTTGGCCATCATGTTCTGACATCATCTTGTCCATGCATGCATGATCTGTGGCAGTGCAGTTGATCCAGACGTGTTTTCCCACACCTGGAATCTAATTATGACAACAATGGCAGTGCCGTACCTGTTGATTCTCCAGAACTTGCCCACCTAGAGGGTGTGTAGTTTCTGATACCTCCTAATCCCAAGACGTCATGTACCAACCCAATGCATCGTCATGCGGCTCACAACTCCAACTGGGAGTTTCTTGATGCCACTGCCCTCTTTTCTCACGGCTCTATAAGTGCTATGTGCTCTATTCCCTTCTGGAAACTACTAGTACGTAGCTAGACTGATGAGAATGCAAGAAGTCATTGACGAACAAATACTACAGGCTATATATGTAAGCATAGAGGAAATTAATGATTAGAGGAACGGTGATGTTTGTCTTGCGCCAAACATTGTCTTTTGAAAACACAGGAGATTGGTGGGTGGACCTGCACTTGCACTTGCTCTGCGTTAATTAACCTTGTAGACGATTATATCTTGCAGTTATCATGTTCATGCCTTCAAATTTCAGAGATGTCGTCTTTGGCTGGTATAATAGAGGAGTGAAAACAATGAACCAATTCCCAATTATAAGGCCCTATTATCACATAAACTAGGATAGAGATATTTAATCAGTTGTAAGAGCCCAGAGGCAGAACTGATTCATAGGAGGAACATCAGTTGCGTTTTTCTTCAGCATGAATAAGCTACCACTACTAAGCATCTTCTTGTCAGGCACACAACAGGACAATCTGGATTTGCAACCCCAACATCATTAGTTCCGAGTGCTAAGCTCGGGTCGCTGACTCGCAACTAGGACAACCTTGCACTTGAGAACTGGCACGCCAGAAAAATGGTGGCATCCAAAACTCATGTACCTTATTTTCTCCATGAAAACCATGTCTAGGCTGGTCCCCCAACAAACATATCTAGTTGCGATTTGCTCTTCCAAATGCTGAGGGACCGAAGCCGGCGACCAGAGGGGGGGTGAATGGGAGCCGATCAAAAATTTCTTTCGAAATCGATCCGTCGGCCTATATCCCGAAAATCACCACAAGCCCTCAAACCTAGGATATGAGAGAATAGCTATGGACTAGCTATCTCTTTACAAAATGCCCTAGGAAGCTGCGCGGAAGCAAAAAGAGGCAATTTGCAGAACTGAACTGCAGGGACCGGTCAGACCGGTTCAGGATACCGGTCAGACCGGTAGGAGCCACCGGTCAGACCGGTCCTTTCCATACAGCTCGAAAATCAACCTCCAAACGATGAATCTTGAGCAAACGACCTTCAAATCCAACGAAATTTGGAGGATACCTTCACAACTATTCCGTGAACATATCCCCAAGAGATCTTTCCCAGAAGATTATCGGATCGTGGGAAATCAAGGAAAGATCAAAGTGGATTGGGGTTTTCTCAAGAACTCAAGAACAGCAATTCGGGTGCACTCGCGATTCCAGGGGATTTAGCACTTGGCTAGAGAGATCAGAATCGCCACAAAGAGTCCAGCAAACCATGAATCAATGAACTTGTCTCCTCCAAACACTAAACACACCAAAAGAGGAGAGTTCAAGTCCAAAGCGCGAAGGAGGAGGGGGAGGACGAGAACTCAGTACACAAGAGTGAACTCATCAGATTCAAAAGCCCAGAGGGCACTAGGAGGTTAGGGCCTCCTTTTCCAATCAAATCCACACAAGGTTTCTCAAATCCATCATCCAAATCTATTCTAAAGAGAAGAACAGAGGGAGAGGAACACAGGGGCGGCGGCCTGGGGAAACAAAGAATTCACGGACACAATACGAAAGCCGCAATTAACCTAACACAAGTGAAGGAGTATTTATACCCGCGGGACCGGTCAGACCGGTACGCTGGACCGGTCAGACCGGTTGGTTAGACCGGTCAGACCGGTGCCAGGGACCGGTCAGACCGGTTGGCCTGCAGCACCCCCTGTACACGATCTCATCCGACGGCCGAGGTTCTTTCTTCGGAACGAAGTCTTCTCTGCGATGCCGCCGTCTTGATGAAGATCCATTCCACGGTTTTGGAGGGTCCGCGAAACCCGGGTAGGTGGCCGGTTTTGAGAAAACCGCCAAAACCACACGCGTGGGGGAAGATTCCCGCCTCCACGCCGTGGCCCTAGACGTCGTTCCCGCCTCGGCCTTCTGACGGCCCTAGACGGCCCCCGACGCCTGTCACCTCCTCGCCCGCAGCGAGGCCCTAGACGCCGTCGACGCCCGTCGCCTCCGTCAGTCCCGAGACCGACGCCCGTGCCTCCACGACTTGGCGTCTTCAACCGCCGTCCGCCTCCTTGGTTTTGTGGCGCAAACCAAGAAACCCGCCTTCCGTCGCCGCTTGCGCCCTCGATCCACGAGTGGATGCCGCAGCTGTCGCCCGGTCCGAGTTCCGGTCCCGGCTATCCTTCACCGCCGTCCACCGCACGGTCTATTGGCCACAGCACCTCCACGGCAGCTCCCCGTCGACACTCGACGCCCGTGTACCTGCAATCCAAAGACCAAGCGCACGATCACACCGCACGGTTGACAATTCACTCATCACAAGCAGGATAGAGTACTCAACATTCCTCAATCTCCCCCTTGATGAGTGCATTGTCAACATACCACAAACGAACCAAGAGAAGTGAAACCAGAAAAGAACAAAGAAGCACAAGTAAGTGACAAAAGGCTCAGAAAGGCAGGAACAGTCACTCACTCAAGCAAAATCGATCCCCTAAGACAAGGGCAAAGGCTCGATGCAATCGATCAAAAGCCAAAACATGACTCCTCAAAGACAGAGGTAACGCTCGACGCAGTCATGCAAGAAGCAGAGGGAAAACGAGGAAAACCAGGAGCCAAGAACAAAGCAGAAACTCCCCAAGCAAAGTTTTTCCCTCTCAAAAGTGCAACTCTCCCAAAATGATGCACTCTCAAAGCCCTGTGCACAACACGTTTTTCAAAAATCAAACAAGTCTCCCCCTTGTTCGATCACTTCTCTCAAAATTCTCCCCCTTGTGGGCACATGCACACATCAAGCGTAAAAAGACCCAAAGCTCCCCCTGAAGCTAAAACTCCCCCTGAACAGATGCTATGCAATGAATGCAATGCAGGAGGTGTAAGTGAAAGTAT
This sequence comes from Panicum virgatum, assembly GCF_016808335.1. Classification (NCBI taxonomy): domain Eukaryota; kingdom Viridiplantae; phylum Streptophyta; class Magnoliopsida; order Poales; family Poaceae; genus Panicum; species Panicum virgatum. Next base: position 44,227,480 of record NC_053143.1, read on the forward strand.
TCAGGGATACAAGGATATGAGCAACATCTAGTCACAAGCACGTGTGCATCCATAAACAAGACCTGCATCTAGCTCAACAGGGTATATCATATCAGTCTAGAGCTAGGCAAGTTCAGTTTATGAGAAATAAAAGCATCACCCATGATCTAGCACTAACAAGTAGGGAATGGAAAGCAGTGCTACTCAAACTCATACAGGTGAACCAAACCAGCCAAAACAAGTTGCCAATTTTCATTTTTCAATCAAATTTATAGCAAGCAATTCTTAGTGCCAGGGGTTGAAAACTTGTCATGCTTTACTTAGCAACAAGGCCAAGCCTATGCCAAAAGACAATCAGAAGCTTAAAGCACTTGTTTCAGTCATGCACAGCCTTGCCCGGGTTCTCACAAGTGCAAAGTGAGCCGTCCTGAAAGCTCGATCAGTGCGACAAGCAATCCCACCTGGATCTTTTCAATCCATTTCAAGAACAGTTCAAGCAATTTTAACAGATTTAGATCATTTCAAATATGAATTGCTGAACGAAAAGCCACACTAGCATGAATAAGATAGCAAAGCATATCAACACGCCCTAACATGCTAGTAGCCAGGACAGGGTGATCATGTTTTCAGATTTTCAAATCAAAATAGCTTAACTCAGATGATGTCATATACATAGTGGAGCAAGCTATATATGATCAAGTTTATCAACTCACACTAGCAGGCACTAGAACATCATAGCAATGTATACAAGAATGCTAGTGCAAGTGAGACAATGCAAAATGCAAACATGTACAATGCATATGCACAATGCAACTACCAAATCTAGAAAACAAAGAGAAGCAAATAAAATCTACAAAGCTAACCAAAGAAAAGTCAGCAATCAAAAGGGGTAGCAAACACCAAGCTGCCCTCGCAAGCGAGCAAAGGTGTCCTGCTCTAGCGGTTTGGTGAGGATATCTGCGGTTTGCCTCTCTGAAGGGACATGGATCAGGTCTATGTGTCCTCTCTCATGGTTGTCTCGCAGGAAATGGAATGGATGTCTATGTGCTTGGTTCTGGAGTGTAGGACAGGGTTCTTTGCAATGCTAATGGCTGACATGTTGTCTACAAAGATAGGAACCCTACCGAAACTCAAGCCATAATCCTGCAAGGTTTGTTTCATCCAAAGTATCTGGGAATAGCAGCTAGCAGTGGCAACATACTCAGCTTCTGTGGAAGAAAGCGCTACGCTAGCCTGCTTGCGAGAGGACCAAGACACCAAAGATGTACCGAGAAATTGACAAGTGCCGGATGTCGACTTGCGATCCAACCGACACCCACCGAAATCGGCATCAGAAAAGCCCACCAAAACCAGAGAAGAATCCGCAGAATACCAGAGACCAAATTCAGGGGTGAATTTCAGATACCTGAAGATGCGTTTCACCACCTGCCTGTGGGAGGTGCGCGGCGAAGCCTGATACCGCGCGCAGAGGCAGACGCCGAACTGGATGTCCGGTCGCGTCGCCGTCAGGTACAGGAGAGAGCCGATCATGCTCCTGTACTCCTTCTGGTCCACCGCCTCGCCGTCTAAGTCCTCATCAAGCACCGTAGATGTGCTGATCGGAGTCGGCTGAGGAGACAAGTCACTCATGTCGAACTTCCGCAGCAAGTCTCTAGTGTACTTGGCTTGATGGACAAAAGTGCCCTGAGGAGTTTGCTTGATCTGCAGCCCGAGGAAGAACTGCAACTCACCCATCATGCTCATCTCGAACTCCCTGGACATCTGCTCAGAAAACTTGGAGACAAGAGCGTGAGAAGAGCCACCAAAGATAATATCATCCACGTATATCTGAACTAAAAGAAAATCAGTGCCAGATCGCATGAGGAACAAAGTTTTATCAACACATCCCATTTTAAAGCCCTGAGCCAGCAAAAAGGTTTTCAATCTATCATACCAAGCTCTAGGTGCCTGTTTCAAACCATAAAGAGTTTTCTGAAGTTTATAAACACGGTTTGGAAACTTGGGATTTTCGAAAACAGGGGGTTGCTTCACATAAACCTCTTCTTCGATAAAACCATTCAAGAAGACAGATTTAACATCCATTTGGAAAACCTTAAAACCCATGGAAGCAGCAAATGCAAGAAAGATTTGAATAGCTTACAAATGAGCAACAGGGGCAAAAGTTTCCTCAAAATCAATACCCTCTTTTTGGCAAAACCCCTGTGCAACAAGACGAGCCTTGTTCCGAACAAACAAACCATCCTCACCCTGCTTGTTTTTGAAAACCCACTTCGTTCCGATGGGTTTACAAGCAGGTGGAGGCTCGACTAAAACCCAAACTTGGTTTCTTTCAAAATTTTCAAGTTCCTCATGCATGGCATTGACCCAATTAGAATCAGAAAGAGCGTGTCCAATATCCTTGGGCTCAAAAGAGGCAACAAACGCTGAATGAGCAAAGCCAGCGATACTTGTTACCTTGGACCTGGTGACTCGCTCGTTGAGATCACCTAGCATCTGTTGAGGTGGATGGCGGCGCTGAATGTGTCGCGGTGCTTCCCGTGTCAAAGTCGCCTCCTCCTCAACCAAAACTGGTGCCTCCTCAGGTGCAGCTGGTGAAGCCTGAGTCACCTCCTCGAACAGCCCCCGTGAAGTAGATGTAGTCGGATCGGGGCCGTCATCATCATCTGAGTTCGTAGCAGAGATAGCCGGGTCCACAGCACGCGTGGTAGCCTCAGCATCGCCATCTGCAGCTTCTTTCTCATCAACTTCAAAGATGGAGGTGCCGAGCTCATCATCTCCTGCAACTTCAAAGACAGAAGAATTGCACGGTGCAGTCTCGTCGAAAGTGACTTCACAAGTCTCTCTGACGATGTTAGTATTAATAATCAGCACACGCTTCCCTCTAGAGTGAGAAGCATAACCGAGAAAAATACCGTTAGACGAGCGAGACTCAAACTTATCAAGATTTTCATCTTTCAGCACAAAGCACCGGCAACCGAAAACTCTGAGATGGTCAACACGGGGCTGGCGTCCAAACCGCAACTCATAAGAAGTCCTGTGCATGAAAGCACGCAAGAAAATGCGGTTGGACACGTAACAAGCGGTGTTAACCGCCTCAGCCCAGTATTTGCGAGGAGTCCTATGCTCATCGAGCATCGTCCTCGCCATCTCAACCAGCGTCCGATTCTTCCGCTGTACAACTCCATTCTGTTGTGTAGGGAGAAGAATACTGGTGCTCAAGCCCTTGATCACTGCAAAAGGCGTCAAAACGAGCATTTTTTAATTCTGTGCCATTGTCACTGCGGATCGCTCTCATGGCCTGGGGTAACTCGTTTTTCAACCTCAAGATCAAGTCTCGAACAAACTCAAAAGCCTCATCCTTGGTTCTCATGAAAAAGACCCAAGAATAGCGAGAAAAGTCGTCCACAATCACAAGAACGTACCACTTCCCACCAACAGACATCACCCTAGAAGGACCGACAGTGTCCATATGTAGCAACTCTCCAGGGGGAGAGGTCATCACCTGATTAACAGGCAGATGTGAAGTGGCAATCATCTTCCCGTGGCGACACGGATGGCAAACAAGGTCCTTTTCAAACTTCTATTTGGGCAATCCTCGGATCAAGTCAAGTGAGCTCAGTCTCGACAACAAGTCAAAGCTCAAATGTTCAAGTCTCCTATGCCACTTCCATAGATCAGAAGAAGGACCAGCCATCAAGCGATGAGAAGGGCCAAAAGGAGTTCCAGAGAAATCAACCAAGAAAACCCGATCGCGAGGTGTAATCCGGCAAACCAAATCTCCTCTGGAATCCAAAACACGCGAGCAACCCTCCTTGAAGCGAACCTCAAACCCCTCATCAAGAAGTTGCGACACAGAGAGCAAATTAAAGCCAAGATTCGAAACCAAAGCAACTTCTCTCAGGGTAAAGCGATCAGAAACTCGAACAACGCCAAGTCCACATACCTTTCCTCTTCCATTATCCCCGAACACAATGTACTCCTTTGAGCGCATCGGGGTGAGGCTGGAGAACCATTTGTCATTTCCGGTCATGTGGTGCGAACAACCGGAGTCCATGATCCACCTATTCTCCAAGCCTCCGACCTGCACATTAGTAGTGAGACAAAGGGTGAGCAAATGTTTCAACACTGGGGTTAGCAAAGTGAGAAGCAAACCAGTGTCGAGCCATTTGCTCTACAGAAGGGTTAGCAAAATCAGGCAAAGCGTATCCCCCGTCCCATCTACCGCGTGACTGACGAACACTACCGCGAGGAAAGCGTGGAGCCTCAAAACCTCCTCCAAAGCCTCGGTCTTGTGGTCCATAGCCGTACTAAAAACAACCAGGAGCACGACCGGCAAAGCGACCACCCGCTGGAGCACGGTAACCACTACCGTTTCTCTGACCTCCACCTACACGGCGCGCCCTAGCATCTCGCCTATCACCACGCTGAGAAGGACCATGCACCCGAGCAGAGTACATGTCCGCGTTTCGTCTCTCCGGCTCTCGCCTCACAGCCCGCTTCCTCCTGAAGCAAAACTCCTCCAGGTGACCTTCCCTGTCACAGAACTCGCAGTGGTACCTCACCTCACGCTTGGGAGGTGGAGGCCTAGCCTGCGGACGGGGAGGAGCAGCTCTCTTCTTCTGGGCAACCTGGGCTGTGGCAGCAGGGAGCGTGTCAAGGGAGTTCCTCATCTCATTGGGCTTTGGAACCCAAACCTGCTTCTGCGGAGGTGCTTTCGGTGGTTTTTTAAGCACACCATCCGTGGGGTCAACAAGCGAAGGCTACGTGCTCGTGCTAGCAGTGTTTCCAGCAGCCTTGCCGATCTTACCATACAACCTGTCAAAGTCTGACTTCGTGTATGTGTAACCGACCCCAAACCTATCACCACGCTTGAACTGCTTGATCATCATGCCCAACTGCGGCTCACTAGCAGAAACCCAACTAAGAATCGCCCTAAGATAGGTATTCTCATGCTCCAGGTTGGCTTTCTCTACCGCAAGATTATCCAAATCAGAGATCAAACCAGGACAAACAGAGCAGTCAATAGGTGGGCTAGACTCTATGACCTTAGTCTTTCCAAAAGACTTGATCAAAGCGTTCTTCTCCTCTAGCTCCAACCTAAGCGTGCGACAAAGCTTACAAGCACCAAGCAAAACTGGCCTAGACTTCATCTCCTCTAGCTCGCACACAACAGTAGCAAACTTAGACTGCAACGAAGCTAGATCAGACTTAAAGATAGGACACTCCTCGCATTCAAGCACATCGCTAACAATAGGAGCATCCTTAACCAGTTCTAGTTCATACTTGGCCTTAGCGAGCTCATGAGACACGTCAGCAAGCGAAATCTTAGCAACATCTAAGTTCACGACGTTCTCATCATGGTTGGCACGGAGAGCAACAAGATCGTTCATGTGAGATATGCAGCCAGCGCACTCATCCTCACTAGACTTCTCCCTAGCACAAGCCAGCTCAGCCCTAAGCTTTCTACGCTCTCTAGCTGCTTCCTTAAGCAGCCTCTTCTGGTTGTCGAGAGCGGCATACAACTCCCTAACCTCTGTATCAAGCAGGTTGATCGTGGAGTTTACCTCTGAATCACTCTCGGATCCAGGAGAAGAGCCGGAGTGCGTCAGTGTAGCGTGTCCACCCGAAGACGCACGAGCACCATTGGCTTCGCCCGCCATGGTGCAGAAGCTCTTGTGCCGACCGGCCGCCAAGCAAAGGCCAATGAAGCCAGTGGCTTCCTTGTCCCGCTTCTTCTTCTTCTTGTCATCGTCGTTGGAGGTTGGTGAAGAAGAGCGGTCGGTGTCAGAGCTCTTGTCGAGGTCGCTGAGCTGCGCCAGGAAGGCCTTCTCCCGCTTCTTGGCCTTGTACTAGAAGCGCTTCTTGAGCGACTCCTTGTCGAAGCGTCCTCCCCGGTCACGACTGCGGTGCTTGTGGCACCGACGCTCCTTGTTGGAGCCTCCCTCGTCACGGTCGCGGTGGCGGTAGTAGTCGAAGGAGTTGTTCTGGCCACCGCCGGACTTCTTGGGGCAATCGGCAACGAAGTGGTTCAGATCGCCGCAGTTGTAGCACCTGGGGTTCTTCTTCCTCTGCCTGTTGTGGTAGACGCGCTGGAACTTGCTGATCAGGAGGCACAAGTCGTCGTCGCCCAGCCTCTCCAGCTGCTCATCTGAAACATAAGGCAAAGAGGCAAGAGAAAAGCCAAGAGCAGAGTTAGCATTAGAGCTCGATCCACCTAGGCCAGTCACAAGAGCGACGCTCTTGGAAGGAGGGGCACCATTGAGCCTGGCTCGTGTCTGGTTATCCACCTCCGTGGCCTTGAGCTTGCTGAAAAGCTCATTCACGGTCAGAGTCTCATAGCCTGCAGACTCAATGATCGTGTTCACCCTGAGATCCCACACAGAGCGATCAAGTGCGTAAAGCAACTTGAGGGCCTTCTCGTGCTCTGTGTACTCAAGGGCACCAGTAGATCTGTTCGCATTGACCTTGTTCACAATCGACTGAAAATGACTGAACATCAGGTCAATGCTCTCACCCGTCTCCTGTGTGGAGTTCTCGTACTCACGCCGGTGAGTCTCGAACAGTCTGGCCTTCACCTGAGGTGTACCCTTGTGGTAGTTCTCAAGGCACGTCCAAATTTTGTGGGCTTCCTGAAAACCCTGAACGCGTGAGAACTCCGCATGAGAAATGCCAGCGAACAAGGCATTGACGGCCTTGGCGTTAGCCTCGTGCTGGGTCACCTGAAGCGGTGTGGTCCGAACAGCAAGCACCTCGTAAAGGTGGTTCGTGGTAATCTCCCAGACATCGGCTCTCATGCTCTGCAGGAAGGCTCTCATGCGAACCTTCCAGTAGGGATAATCCTCGCCGGAAAATACCGGGATCTTACCAAGACTCGCCATGATCGCCGAGTAGTTTTCGAACCGGTTAAGGTACTGAAAACCTCAACCAAGCTCTGATACCAATTGAGGGACCGAAGCCGGCGACCAGAGGGGGGGTGAATGGGAGCCGATCAAAAATTTCTTTCGAAATCGATCCGTCGGTCTATATCCCGAAAATCACCACAAGCCCTCAAACCTAGGATATGAGAGAATAGCTATGGACTAGCTATCTCTTTACAAAATGCCCTAGGAAGCTGCGCGGAAGCAAAAAGAGGCAATTTGCAGAACTAAACTGCAGGGACCGGTCAGACCGGTATGACACACCGGTCAGACCGGTCCTTTCCATACAGCTCGAAAATCAACCTCCAAACGATGAATCTTGAGCAAACGGCCTTCAAATCCAACGAAACTTGGAAGATACCTTCACAACTATTCCGTGAACATATCCCCAAGAGATCTTTCCGAGAAGATTAACGGATCGTGGGAAATCAAGGAAAGATCAAAGTGGATTGGGGTTTTCTCAAGAACTCAAGAACAGCAATTCGGGTGCACTCGCGATTCCAGGGGATTTAGCACTTGGCTAGAGAGATCAGAATCGCCAAAAAGAGTCCAGCAAACCACGAATCAATGAACTTGTCTCCTCCAAACACTAAACACACCAAAAGAGGAGAGTTCAAGTCCAAAGCGCGAAAGAGGAGGGGGAGGACGAGAACTCAGCACACAAGAGTGAACTCATCAGATTCAAAAGCCCAGAGGGCACTAGGAGGTTAGGGCCTCCTTTCCCAATCAAATCCACACAAGGTTTCTCAAATCCATCATCCAAATCTATTCTAAAGAGAAGAACAGAGGGAGAGGAACACAGGGGCGGCGGCCTGGGGAAACAAAGAATTCACGGACACAATACGAAAGCCGCAATTAACCTAACACAAGTGAAGGGGTATTTATACCCGCGGGACCGGTCAGACCGGTATGCTGGACCGGTCAGACCGGTTGGTGAGACCGGTCAGACCGGTTGGTTAGACCGGTTAGACCGGTTGGTTCGACCGGTCAGACCGGTGCCAGGGACCGGTCAGACCGGTTGGCCTGCAGCACCCCCTGTACACGATCTCATCCGACGGCCGAGGTTCTTTCTTCGGAACGAAGTCTTCTCCACGATGCCGCCATCTTGATGAAGATCCATTCCGCGGTTTTGGAGGGTCCGCGAAACCCGGGTAGGTGGCCGGTTTTGAGAAAACCGCTAAAACCTCACACGTGGGGGAAGATTCCCGCCTCCACGCCATGGCCCTAGACGCCGTTCCCGCCTTGGCCTTCTGACGGCCCTAGACGCCGCCCGACGTCCGTCACCTCCTCGCCCGTAGCGAGGCCCTAGACGCCGTCGACGCCCGTCGCCTCCGTCAGTCCTGAGACCGACGCCCGTGCCTCCACGACTTGGCGTCTTCAACCGCCGTCCGCCTCCATGGTTTTGTGGCGCAAACCAAGAAACCCGCCTTCCGTCGCCGCTTGCGCCCTCGATCCAGGAGTGGATGCCACAGCTGCCGCCCGGTCCGAGCTTCGGTCCCGGCTGCCCTTCACCGCCGTCCACCGCACGGTCCATCAGCCACAGCACCTCCACGGCAGCTCCCCGTCGACACTCGACGCCCGTGTACCTGCAATCCAAAGACCAAGCGCACGATCACACCGCACGGTTGACAATTCACTCATCACAAGCAGGATAGAGTACTCAACATTCCTCAGATGCCAACCATTCCCAACCTCAAACTCTCTCGTTGCACGGAGCATGCCCTCCTCCCTATCTGGCCTCCGTTTTGTGAGTGTTGTGCTCTATTCTGGGAGGATGGCCAGAGCACTGACTACTTGAAGTTTTGGTGATAATACTCAGTAAGAACATGTCTATTTTATATAAGAAAGGGGTTGATGAGTTAGTTTCAACATCCAGTGGGGACATTTATGGGTATCTGGGTTCATTACTGTAGCAGTACTCGCTACTGTCTTTGTAACCCCATCAATGAACCTACAGGTAGCACAAAAGATCTGTATATTAGCAATAAGCCAATAACTCCCATCAGGTGTCACATGCACACCTTAAAACATCATAATATTTATGTTTTGTAAATATAATCCCGCCAATCACAAATAAGTAAGTAGACTAGTACCCTGGTGCATCAGAGTTTATTAAAGACAGCTGCCCAGTGCTCGCATGGAAGCGATTCACGTCTGTGCGGCGCCTCCATGCATGGCAGATATCCTCAAACAATTTTGCAAAAAGCCCCTCTAGATTTCTTGAAATCAGCCTGCAATCCTCTTCTTCCCCTCCGGTTGCTCACTCCCACGAAGCTTCCTCCCTCTCACGAGAACGGAACACATGCAGCAAGGGCATGACGACAGTGCTTGGCTCTGGCGGCTCAATACTAGAGGAAAAAGTGGATCTGAGGTTAAAAAAATTCCTTTCTTCACATTTTATTATCCCCATTGCCTGGTTTTTCAATTCCCCTTCTCATAGCCTCTGATTTATTTCACCAACCTTAGGTTCTATAAGGTATGGATGCTTGATTTTATGATTGGACATGAGGAGGACAGCCAGAGACGGGCCGGTGGCACTGGGCTCATAATCTCTTGAGCTCGGGTTGCTTGGCTGCTTGCCCGTACATTACTATCCCCTTGAGGAGTGCGCCATGGATGCTGATTGCAACGCCAAGGAGTATGTGCCATCCTGCTGAGATCTATCAGAGCTTCATCTAGTTTGCTCTGCTCCAGGCCACTAATGTTACCTATCTCATCTCCTATCTATGATCCACCGACAGAATCGGAAGAGTTAGTAGTTGGCATGCAGTTCTCTGTTGTATGTCTCCCGAAATGACGGTTTCGCCTTGGCAATATGAATGTTCATATCACCTGGCAGCAGATGGTTATGCGCATTGTTGTCGTCTCCTGAATTTTACATCATACGGTAAGTTAGTAACTTTGTGGTCGTTTGATAAATATAACTCTTGTCGTATGTGGGTTCTCATGAACAACTCTAATTAATTGTCATCGTGTTTGGTGATTGCTGCACTTGTATTTCTTGGCATCGACCTTGAGTTTGAGAATGATTCAGCCCTGTGGGTACCAAGAGCACCGTGTTACTCTTGAGTCTTTAGGCCGAGTCCAACTGAGATGGCGAGGGAGGGTTTAACTGGTCCAGATCTATGTTCAGCTCTGTCTATGCTGTTTGTTTTACAGAAGGTCATGCCTCGGTACTTGTTTTGTACTGCTCATCCTCCGTGTTGATATCATGCATCATCTGTTTCGACTATGTGATCCTAAAGTTGGATAATGATGAAAAGAGAGGGTTCTTTGGAAAGGCTATACATGCTTAGGTATTTACTAGGTCACTGCCCTCTCTATTGAATATGTTATGCTTCCTTCCCTTTCAGTTCTGGCTCTTTACTGTCGAATATCATAATCTGTTGAATATATGGTTTCACTTTGTCAGTTACCAAGAACACATACCGTTTTCGGTCGGAGCATTGATTCTGCTCCACAAACCAAAATGTGTTGCCATGTACCATGAGCAACTGTCGTACTATCATTACTTTGTCACTCTAATTTGCTCTGAAGGACTGTCATCATACATGATTCAATGAAGAAGTAGCTAGCCCATCATGAGTAGCTAAACGGAGGCAAAAATTTTGGTGAGTTATTGGAGAGCACTAACTTGAGGCCCACTAATCCATTGCCCTCTAGTTTTGCCAGATCCATTTTCATGCTGGTTCTCGAAGAGTTGGGTATCAAGAGAGAACGTAGTTCTTGATGCCTCCATTTCCCACAGGCTAGCTACATCATATTTCCCAACTTGTGGTTTCTTGATGTTCCATTGCCCTTTATATCTGCCGACTCCATGCTGCATGTTGTGTTCTCTTCTGGAAATTATCTAGACTACAGGTAGCTAAGACTAAGCTAGGAGGAGGTCATGAAGAAAACTCCTGCCTATATATGCACAGCATTTGGTGGGTGACATGGTGAGAAATGATGATAATAGGAATGGTCAGGGGAGGTTGGTGGGTACACTGTTGCAATTGAACTGCATTAACCTGGGCACTTAGATAGTCCTACCTTCTAGTACGAAAGATCAATAGATTTTTTTAGCTTAATTCAGTGGCCATATTCGTGTCTTCAAATATCATACATTCACACATATAATGTTTCATTGGTAGCTAGATGGAGTGGAGTGAATCAATTATTAGTACGTTTTGTTGGTGAAAGCTCAGTTGACTAATAATCTCAATGACAATTGTATAAAGCAGCACAAAAGAGGTAAAGTTCATCTGATTTACCTCCGATACATGGGAGACAAACCGATGAGTGAAAAATTTTCCGGACTTCAAGGAACACTACCTTTCTTCGCATCATGACGAACTGCATGTCCATGCTTCGATTAAACAAAACATGGACTTTGAATGTTGTTCTTCACTACTAGCTTAGCGGCAAAGCTTGATACACTTCAATTTATTTCTGAAAATACTGGCAACTTCTTAAAACCAGAAGATTTCGGAAAGATTGCTTATCTTCAATGGCTTCTTAGATTGAAAACTGATTTAGCTCTCTAATTGGAAAGTTGAAACTCTGTTATGTGAACTTTTGAACAATTTCCACTCTACGATCTGTTATTTAACAGCTCCATCAAAAGCACAAGCAAAATTAGCAGCTGATGTTTCATGATCAATTGACTAAAGAAACCATTTGCATGCTGTCAATGATGTATCAGGAGCTGACACGGAGAGATGCAAAATGATTATGCTGTTAATATGTGTGCCTTGCTTATGTAGATTTTGTTTTCTTCAAGTGCAGTTTGCCTGCTGCCTCTCAGTCTGAACTTTTGCATCTGATATGCAGCAATGATAAGGACGCGGACACGCTATTTGGTAATGTCAGTCTGATCTTATCAAAGATCAGGGAGTGGTCAGCCAAACCACTACGTAATACCCTGCTACTCTGTTTCTTTCTGGTTTTGTGCTGTGTAGTTTTTTCAGAAATTATTTGCTTGGCGCATGCGTGTCTTCTTCAGATGCTTGATTTTGCGCCATTAGCCTCATAATTTACTTCATCGATGTTGTTAACTGTTTGCAGTGTATATGTAGCTTCGAGCCAAGACCTTTAACAATGTACATAGTTTTTTTTTGGCAAAAAAGGCAGTACGTTTTCTATATACTAAAAGAACAACCATTAGAATCAATTCTCCAGAAAGGCAAAAAAGGAGAGGATAAAAAAATGAACTTGTACAAATAAATCTTATAATGGTAGCCGAAATGCATATGGAATAATGCATCCATAGCAACAAAACCGATTAAGGTAAATTAGCATTGGCTGAGGGCCTTGTGATTAAGTTGAGGTGGGGCATCCGGTGGAAATTTGCAATGTACTATGTTGGGTAGGAAATTGAGTGGCGGCCTGTGCCCTTGCTGGGGTGAGTGTAGGTCCGCCCCTAATCAGTTCAAAGTACACAAGAGCACAGGAAGAGTGATGTTCAATGGTTCTGAGGGTTTCTTAACTAGGGAATAATGATCACAAGCGGCAATGTTTCTACACCGGCAGTGGCGGAGCTCGAACAAAAATTTAGGTGGGGCATAATTGCCACCACTCCATTGCTCGCTACCTCATCGGAAGGCAAGAAGATGGGGTCCTAGTGATGCGACTCCAGCAGTAGGTGGGGCAGCTTCCCTAGCCTGCCGCATGAGGAGCTCCGCCACCGGCTGGCTTCGGGCCTCAAGATGCACTCGGACATGTTCAAGAAACGCATGGAGCAGGTCTGTTGACCCTTAATCTCGTGCATGTTAGTTCTGCACCGCCTGCAATATGAGAGGAATATGAGAGGGGACATGGTTCCTGATGCCTTCTACTCTGAAGGCACGGTGTCAATGGTCCCCTTCCAACTCTCGCCAAGGTGTTCGTCAGCCCTAAAGTTTAGTATTGGACGGCGACGAACATTGGGACTACACATATAGCAGTTATATGGATAACAAGGATATATGATATGGCAAGAATCAAGAGGCGATGTATCAGTATATATCCTTTATCAGAAGGGTGATGCTTTATAAGGTGGGGTCAATGGGGTACATAGTTCTCCATTAACACTACATGGTACCTTATCTTGTACTATTACAAAGGCTTTACATTACATGCATGTTTGTTAGATAAAAAATTGAAATCATTTATGTGTTTGAACCACCATCTTCATGTTTGGGCTGGACACCATTTTGGGGTTGGCCGCACACATATCTGCAGGCTACTGTAGCATGTGCTGATCATGAGAATGGCCATTACCATCGGTTTTTCAATCATCAACAAAAATTTGATGATTACCCTGGCTTTCTATTGATGATTTCCGTTTCCCTATCCATGTTTGGTCTGAACAGAACAAGCTAAGGATTTTGGACATCCTGCAAAGCTGGTAGATATGTGAAATCGATTCATGGTTACTTGATGTTTATTTGCTGCGAATGGCTAATATAATTGTATACATCATAAAGCATCTTCACAAACTAACAGCTGATGTTTTGCGATCATCACCTAAAGAAGATAATTCACTTGTCTTCTCCATGCAGTGCCTGCGACATAGAGAATGCAAATTAAACATCAACAACTCAGACAGAATGGCTGGCTGGAGGGCAGTGTCAAGAAACCCTATGAGTCTGCACCATTTGGCAATAGGCAGGGGCGGAGCATCATGGATTGCCTTAGAGCCGGTTCGGAACAAGTTAATACAAGCTATTTTTTTTTAGAACAAAGGTTTCCCCCGTTTTATTCCATCACGGAGATAAAATGCACAGGTTCAAAGCATTCAAGTATTCGAAGCGCGCCCGCTCAGTTCAGGTCAACAAGATTCACACAATATCACCAACGCTCAGACTAATGCGAGGAGCTACGCCAGAACTCCATGAACTTTCCAGTGGAGCCTGATTCCCCCAGCTTTGCTCTTGTATCGCTGAGTCCTGCCACCCAAGGCGCAGCGGTTCTTTTTTCCTTGTCCTCCAGCTTTGCACCAGAACATCCACCTGCAGCACCGCCTGCTCTTTGCACAGAACTCTCCATCTTCTCAGCATGCCCTGCATCTTGTACAACATCACTCGCATGTCCGACCACCATGCCCGGCATCTTGTACAACATCACTCGAATGTCTGATCACACCTGTCCACGGAAGCACATAGCATTTCTTAGCTTCCATAACGCCCATAACGCAGCAGAAGAACACATGCTAGTAATTAGGTGCTTCTTCTGACTAAACCAGAAACCAGCGATCGATTCAAAATTATTATTTAGCTGTGTTCCCAAGAGCTCGGAGCAGACCTGCACCTGTAGGGAGATTGACCACCAAATGATGAACACCTTCACGAGGAAATTGTAGTGACGTGGTTCCCGACACCTCCTAATCCCATGAGTCCCTTGTCCCACTCATGGTTTGATTATAGGGTTCCGGATCTTAGGTTAGTGTTGGCATCAATGAACTAGCTATACAAATTAAAATGTTGTCCGGGTGTAAGCTAGGTAAAGGGGTGCTCCCTTTTATAATGGCCATTTCTCCTAAACTGTTGGTGGTGGTGGTTGCAGTAATGCAGTGCATTCACTTGATGACAAATTGACGAGAGTAAATTTTATTGGCAGTCTTTAAACTTGTACCGAGTTCTCTTCCTAGTCCTGGTACTCTTAAAAATGCATATAATAGTCCTTAAACTCATTCCATGCTCTCATTCCGGTCCTTAAACTTATATTGAGTTCTCGTCCCGATGATCCTCGTACTCTCAAGATGGATATACTATTCGGTAAATTTTTCCACGTTTTTATCCTAGTTCTTAAACTTGCCCTAGTTAAATATGCTTCTAAAATGCACTATTTATTTAGAAATTTTTCTGCAAATTGTACCATATTTGTTTGGATTATTTCACATTAATTTGGATTCGCTCAAAGTGGATCCAAAATTTGTGGATAAGTTATCACAAATTGAGTGAAATATCAAAATCTCTAAATAACATAGATTTGAATTAATTTTTGTGACTTTCTCATGATTTTTAGAGCAAAGGATAAATATTTTTAATATTATTTTAATCTCTAAAATAAAATCAACTATTGGATAAATATATTAAAGTAACAACTCTAAAAATCATCAAATGTTGTATCCAAGATGATTGCCTCATGAAATGTTTTATCAATTTTAAGTGAGATTAGAACTCAATTTGAAATTGTAAGTTTAGAAAAGAAATTACATTTTTTTTCTAAAAATTTTGGAAGTGTATGGACTTGTTTGAGAGCGTGGGATAAGTTTACGTACCATTATGTGAATTTTTAGAGTATGAGGACAGGGATGAGAACTCGAGACAAGTTTGAGGATCGGGATGAAAGTGTGGAACATGTCTAATAAGGACAATTATGTGTATTTTAACTTTTAGGAGTATCGAGGGACTGGGACGAGAACTCGATACAAGTTTATGGACCGCCAGTGAAATTTATTCAATTGACAATTAGCATGCTAAGGTAGTCCTCTTTTTAAAATTGCATGAATCACAAAGATGTTTAATAATAATTATTAAGTCATAGTATTGATGTTTTCTTAATCATTGCTACCTACCTAGGACCATCGTGTCCAGTCCAGCCTAGCCCAACCTAAACCTTGTGTACCGAAATACACATCCAATCAAAACCAACGATGTTTCCATGGAGTATCACTTGTTCGCATCGGCCATTGTTGGCGAGGAGACGAGTAGTAATGCGGTGCCATTGTTTTCGAGCCAGCAATCAAAAATTGAGTAACAAAGAAAACCATTTCTTAATTATTCGATTAAGAAGTGCGGGAGGGAGGCTTGTTTGTGTTATGATTTATGCCGCTGGGCGGGCCGAAACTATGCATCAAGCAGGTCAAGGTCGCTCGGATGTAGAGACGATGGCCGATGGTTAGGAGCCGAAGCTATGCAGATGGATCCAGGCACCCAGCTCGGCCGTTCCTTAATCCTACGTGTATCCCAAGAGGATGTATGTAAGCTCATGTGAATTAGCTATACAGTAACAGTCTGAGTTATTTCTCTAGTTGTGTTTAATTAACCGTCAGTCACAACTGATGTGCGTATACACATGCGATTCCATGTCAACTCGACTGCACATACTGCCAATTAAATTCAACAAATTTCCTAGGTCGTTCCGCATAGAGCCGCATTTAGCCTTGTAGTCGCCAATTAAATTAGGCAGGCACGTACAGACCGCGCCTCAATTCTATTCAATCTTTGATACGCATGCTCCAAGCACCTCGGTTGTCTTAATCCATCATTTTGCGCCGGTGTTAGTTCTGGCATCGCCATGTCAAAGATCCGTGGCAGTGCAGTCCAGACATTTTTTTCCCCATCATAGTAAGATGCCCAAATTTCATTACCAAGGTAACGAACTTTATGAGTTTGTATCCCCAGAACAGACAGCCAAACAGCAGAAACAAGGAAACCTGGCACTAACAAACTCCACAGGCAAACGCTAACAGAAGCTGAAAAGGAAAAATCCAGGCCAAGAGTTGGTATAACAGAACATGGATGGGCTGGGAACGTTTCCTTCACTGCAGCAGTCCCACGCCCGCGATGTTTGGCGATTCCCCACGGTGGAAAAACAGAGCAGCGGTCTTCAGGACTTGAGCACCGGCTTCAAGAGGCGCCCGATCATCAGTCTTCTGTAAACCTGTCCAATATGAAAGAAACGAAGACGCCGATCAGACTATCTCAGTGGGGGAGTTTTTACTCTTTTTTGGTGTAGTCCAGACAAGGCCTGCCATCTAATTTGTGACAACAATGGTCGTGCCATGTTGATTCTCCAGCACTTGCCTTGCCGGATGGTGCGTGGTTCCAGATACCTCCTAGTCCCAGCACGTCATGTACCAACCCAATGCATCGTCATGTGGCTCACAACTCTAACTGGGAGTTTTTCTTGATGCCACTGCCCTCTTTTCTCACGGCTCTGCTAGTTCTAAAATTGTATTCCCTTCTGGAGACTACTAGACTAATGATGACCATGCAAAGTCATTGAACAAATACTACAGCCTATATATATGTGTAAAGCATAGAGGACTACGATGTTTCTCTTATGCGAAAGATTGTATTTTGAGAACTGGAGGTTGGTGGGTGCACATATAGATACTTGCGCTTGCTCTACATTAACCTTCTAGAGGATTATATCTTGTCGTTATCATATCCACGGCTTGAATTTTAGAGATATCATTGGCCGGTACGTATCATAAGAGGAGTTACTACAACGAATGAGGCATTACACCTTCGCATCCTAATTATAATAATGTCGTCCTATTGTGACATAAACTAGAACAGAGATATTTAATCAGTTGTAAGAGCCAGAGGCAGAACTAATGATCGAGAGGCTACAACTACTGAGCATCTTCCTGTGTTGTGCACACGGAACAATCAAGTTTTTCAAGGCAAACATTCCATTAGTTCTGAGTGCTAAGCTTGGGTCGCTGACTCGCAATTAGGACAACCTAGCATATGAGAACGAGCATGCCAGAAACGTCATAAGGATCGTTACTGATAATTTTTGCTTCAAGATGACATATACCAATTTGAAGATAAAACATACAAACTGTGTGCACCACATTAGTGGGTTCATTGGGCCATACGGCCTGCCAGCCGGTCAACATGACATAAGTACTTTATTTACTCCATGAAAACCATGTCTAGGCTGGTCCCCAAGCGGACACCGCCAGTACGATACGCTCTTCCAGATGCCAACCGTTCCCAATGTCAAACTCTCTTCACAGCATGCTCTCCTCCTCCTATCCGGCCTCCATTTTTGAGTGATATGCTCCCTTTCTGGGAGGATGGCCTCCATGAACCGAGTACTTGAAATATTTGGTAAAACTAAGAACATACCTATTAGAGTAAAATGTACTGTGGGTACATGAATTTGCAGTGCTGTGTCAAATAGGTCCATAAACTTAGAAACCGGACATCTAGCCCCTCGAACTTGCGAACCCGTTCACACCAGGTCCAGTCCGGTTTTGCATGACTTTGCATGGCACTATGCGCCCGCGATTTGCTACAGTAAACCCGGATTTGCTACAGTTGCCGCGGTTTTGTTTTTTCTTTTCTAATTTATTTCGGCTGAATCTTTGATAAATCATAACTCTTCGATACGACATCGGATAAAGATGATTTTTATATGAAAATTGTAGCCCTCGATGAGATCTACAACTTTCTAGTTTTGAGTTTTATCATTTGATGAAGTTAAGTTGCCCAAAAAAATTATATAAAAGTACAGCACCATAATAATCACGTACTTCTGCTTGTCGCACTAGAAAATTAATATATTTTTCTATTTGTTGTCAAATGAAGACACTTGTATACTAAAATTTTAGTACTTTAAAAGATCTAGATTCTTAGAGTTTTAAGTTTTTATATTTGAAGTTGTTAAAATGTCGATAAAATAGTTAAAAGTACCATAATAATCTAGATTATGCTTTATACTATTTTATCAACATCTTAACAACTTTAAATGTAAAAACTCAAAACTACAAGAATCTAGATCGTTAAAAGTGTTAAAATTTTGGTATACAAAGTGTCTTCATTTGACAACAAACAAAAAATATATTAATTTTCTAATGCGACAAGCAAAAGTACGCGATTATTATGGTGCTGTAATTTTATATAATTTTTTTGAGCATCATCACGATATTTGAAATTAACGTCGGTGCAGTTGTCCAGAATGTTGGTTTTCCAGGGTGTTTCAAGGTTATACTCACCGGTTAAACCGACGATATTTGAAATTAACGTCGGTGCAATTGTCTAGAGATTTGGTTTTTTCAGGGATTTCTAAGGTTATACTCACCGGTTAAACCGACGATGGATTTGAGATAGCGTCGGTGCAGTTGTCCAGAGAGTTGGTTTTTCAGTTGATCAGTGGACAACTACACTCACCGGTTAAACCGATGATACGTAGGTTAAATTGCCCGAGTTGTAACGGCTAGTTTTCCAAATGGGCAGTTTACATTCATCGGTTAAACCGACGATGACTTTTGGATGACCGTCGGATTAACCGGCATTGCGTACTTTTCTTACAGCTTTTCTCCAACGGCTCTATCCGCGTGAGCTGCCTATATATACCCCTCCAATGGGTCATTTTGAAGTCTCTTGACACTAGGCAACATTCATACACTCATACTATTGTTGAGAGCCACCTTGAGCTTCATATTCCACACATTTGTTCATTCAATCATTCAAGAAGCAAGACTAAGGACTTGAGTAGAGAGAAGCTTGTGTGCATCCGTTCTTAGTGATCGGTTCTTGCTCAAGTGAAGGCCCTAACTTGTTACTCTTGGTGATTGGCAGCACCTAGCCGATCTTGGTGATTGAGGTGTTTCTTCCGGAGCTTGTCAAGTTGATTGTGGGAGCCCGAAGAAGTTTGTACGTGGCTTGAGCTCCAACACGCCGGGATGGTGAACGGAGACTCTTAGTGAGCGCCCTCGTCTCGGTGACATGGGAGGTGACAAGACTCTTAGTGAGTGTCACAACATGGATTAGGGATGTGTGCCACAGAAAAAAAAATCCGGTCGTCTCTTGCCCACTCTTTATTTTCAAGCACTTATTTTCATGCAATTATTCATGTGCTTGACCTTAGAAATCATAACTTAGCTCTACCTTGCTTAGTTTCATATCTTGTTGTATCTTTGATAGCTTGTGTAGTTTGCTTAGTTAGCCGGTTGGTAAATTGAGACTTACTAGTATTGTATAGGTTAAGGTTGCTTTATTTTGTCCTAGAAATTTGAAAAATGCCCAATTCACCCCTCTCTTGGTCCATCGATCCTTACAGCCTCCTTGGCAATCGACATTCTCGAGCAAAATGACCATACTTACCGCAATTGTAGCATCCATCATTTTTTCTTCTTGGCTGTTGTTGCTGCTGGTCTTCTCGTCCATGGGCTCCCCCTGAAGAACCACTTCTTTCCTTTGGGTGATACTTGCCATCATCTGACCACCTTGGTTTCGGCTTCCATTGATTCCGAGGTGGACCCTTCATCTTACTTGTGAAGAGCGCCTCCTCCTGCTCCTTTATAGTAATGGTGCCCATCTTCTTGGCTAACTCCTCCTGATTAGCCAACAAATTTTCTAGCTCCACCAATGAAGGTTGAGTAGCCCACCCTCTTATTGCGGCTATAAACCCATGATATTCGGGTCTAAGGCCATTGATGATAATTCTCCTCATACGAGCCTCACCAACCTTCTCATATGGTGCAAACTCGGATATCTCTTGACAGATAGATTTTACTTTTGTGAAATACTGACTAATAGTCAGAGTGTCTTGAGAGATACCTGATAACTCCTTCTCTAAGAGTTGGAGGCGTGCTTCATTCTTCTTGGAGAATAATTTTTCCAGAGTCTCCCAAGCTTCCTTCGGGGTCTCCGCATCCCGTATGTGCTCTAGTAGATCCTCTTTAATGGTCGTTTTTAGCACAAACATAGCCTTTTCAGCCTTGATGCGCCATTTCCGCAAAGCTTCGGCTCCATCCTTCTTTTCAGAACTATCACCACTCCTTTGGTGGAGGCATAGTTTCGGTTCCTGCAACAACCTCCCATAGGTCCTGACCTTGTAGGTAGGACTCCATGTAGGTCTTCCAATAGCCATAGTTATGACTATTGAGCTTCTTGATCCCACTGCTTGCGCCAGCAAGATCTGCCATGGTGAATGACGCCCAGCTATGATACCATTTGTTGGATATTGAGGTGGCCCTAAACCCACTAAGTTGAGGATCTACCCCTATGACACACCAACCCACTCCAAATCGGTCAGCTTCTAGTTACTTAGTGTACCGGATCCTTTTGACGGCAGAGCCGCCTTTTGCTTCCGGGAGGCAGAGCCTACCAACAGATGAAGCTGGCTTCCGGGTGACAGAGCCAACCTTCGATGAAGCCCAGACCCTTTTGTGATCCCGGGTGACAGAGCCAACATTCGATGGATCACAACTTATACACTAAGTACTTAGGCTTAACCGGGAGACCAACACTTATAAAGACACTTACTTTATTGGAGCAACAAAGTTACAAAGGAACACACACCTTTAAGTGGCTAGCCTAGCACTCACCCTTCTAGCCCTACCACAACTCATCTACCTTGCTCATGGATGGATATCATGGCAAGGAGGAGCTCTCTATTTATAGGGTTACAAGGCCATTGGATTATTGACATGTGGCAAAATCATAGCCCTTGATCTAAATTCTACACTCTTCCATGAAAATACCTAGTTCTAGAAATATCTTTGATTTACTTTATTTAGATATTCTAGAGAACTCTATGGAAAATATCTTATCCTTAAATTGTGGAGAAGAGTGTAGAAGTTTGACTTACTTCCTTCAACAGAACATATGACTATGGTACATCCAAATGGGAAAGCAAAAGACAGCAGGATCCGCCCGCCACGGCTGACTCGCGTTTCACCGATTGGAAAGAGATACTCCATCTCGGCCTGAGCCCCCTCCCCTCCACTTGTTTCGCTGTCTCTGCTTTATTTTTTTTAGGAGAAATCAGTAGAGAGAGGGCTCGTACTGGACGCTCCACGCCTCCACCTGGTTTTCTCCGAGGCCGGCAGGTCGACCCACGACGCACGGCCACCCTGAGGTTGAACCTCCGCTAGGTACGCACTGGGCACTTCCTTCCTTTGATTTCGGAGCTGCAAGCATAGGTGAAAGCAAACCAATTTTTCCCTTGTAGCAGTTTCGGAAAGGTTGGATGGACGGCAGGAATGTCTTGGAGCGTGTGCTCGCCGGAGACCAGAACCCAACGAATCTACCTTTAGCACTTTTACAGAATATCACGGAGAATTTCTCCGAAGAGAGAAAGATCGGTGAGGGCGGATTCGGAAAAGTTTACATGGTAAGATCATTTTTTTCTTTTTAAAAAAAATACATAAGTAGTAGGTTTAGATCGCCAAGACGCTAACAGGATACCAAAGATGCATAGCTTCACCAAAGTACCAATCTGTTTCAGCGGCAGAGCTTCGACGAGACTGCAGGGGGATGGGGCAGGCTTAGAGATAAACACAAATGTAGACTAGATTTGATGTTTTTTCTCAAGATGTGTAGGTGATGGAAATTTGTGTTTATTGATGATGAACTTTTTTTTAAGGAATTTATTTATGATAATTTTAAACTCATGGGGAGCTAGGCCACCCCTGGCCTCAAGGAAGCTCCACCCCCTGCTCTGTTTTCCTGGGATTCTCTGGATGGTGTATTACCAAAGTTGAGTTCCTTGTGTTGTGTTAGGGGTGCAAATTGGTGTTCCCTAGGTGCACCTTCAATCCACTTTAGTTCAAAAATTTTTACTATTTCTCAAAAGTGAAATCATATTTTGAAAAAGTAGTACAAAATATTGAACTAGGGAGGATTGAAGGTGCATCTAAGAGTCACTTGTGTGCACCCAATTTTCCGAGTTTCCTGTAAAGTTCCTCATCAGGACCTGAATGCTGCCAACAGGGTGTTCTCCGAAACGGGAATGTTGCCGTGAAGCGGATTGATGTGAACACAAACACATTGGATGACAAGCTATTTCGTCGTGAGTTTAATAGCCTGATGCAGGTTATTAACCACCGGAATGTAGTTCGGTTCCTCGGCTTCTGTCATAATACAGAAGGTGAAGCGATAAAAGAAACAGGGTCAGAAAACTTTGTTTGGGCCCAGAAAAGAGAGATTACTCTGCTTCGAGTATGTCAGCAACGGGAGCCTTGACAAATATATTACTGGTACGACAATGTTGCATCACTCCATTTTGGCTCTTCTTTTTTTGCTTCTTTATCTTCTTCATTCAGTAGTGTGCTTCTCAAGCAGTCAAGCCACATTCCAAAAATAACTAGGGACAGACTTCCATTAATTTAGTTTAGCATAAACTACTACTTATTTTTTGGTTTTTTTCTTCTGTAGATGAATTAAGAGGACTTGAATGGGATATTCGTTATCAAATAATCAAGGGAATTTGTGAGGGTTTGCATTATCTTCACAAGGAAAAGTCTATTATTCATATGGACCTCAAACCTGCCAACATACTACTAGATGATGGCATGGTGCCAAAAATTACTGATTTTGGTCTGTCAAGGCCTAATAAAAACACATGTACTGCAGGGGAACGTTTTGGAACACGGTAAGCGCTATGTATCAAGAGCATCCATTCAAATTTCTTTGACATTTTACAGCCTACCTTTCCTTTCCACCATGATCATGCATCAGACTGTTGATTTTCTTGCAGAGGATATTTTGCTCCAGAATACATGAACGATGGCAAAACTTCATTCAAATCTGACATCTATGGTTTGGGTGTCATAATCATAGAACTAGTAGCGGGACGTAAGGTTGTCAACGACAGCAACAGCAATGTAAGAGTTCAGTTTATTCAAGCATTTCGAGAGGTGTTTTATCATCTTGTTCTTGAGCAATAAGTCGTTTTATCATATTGTTCTTGAACAATAAGTTAGCTTATATAAGTTAGAGGACAAACAAAGCATGTCTTTAATTCCTTAATGGGCACTAAAAATTGTTAGGTCGATACAGAACACAGCCTGCACTTGGTTTTGCACTAAATAAATATTCTGAAATCACCATAAACAACTACCATTTCTGAAATGTAGGTACTTCGGAGGTGGAGGCACAGGTGGAAGAAACCACCGACGCTGCAACAGTACCAACAGTTAACAAAATGCCTCGAAATAGCGGAACGTTGCAGGAAACAAGAACCAAAAGATAGACCTTTTATATGGGATATAATCCCTTATCTCAGTGAAACTGAAAGCACGAATGGGCACACTGACCAGATAATAAGTTTTTCGTTTGCTCCCTAGCTAGCTAAGAACCAAGGGCGCTATTATCTTAGACAATGCAAGTGGTGCCTCCAATATTTGTTCATTTTTCCAGATAAGCAAACTAGCTACTACCTCCGGACCGTTTTATATTATAAGGCGCCCATCACAGATTAAGATTCAAAACTTTATAATCTTTGACCAACAATATAACTAATAATTTTTAGCTTTTATAATATAAACTTGATACGGTTAGATTTGAAACAAAATATAGTCTCCAATGATCATAAGTTTATAATCATAAACAATATAATATGAATGGGCTGAGAGAAAGCTACAAAGAATCCATATGGCCAGCAACTAACTGTATTATTAGCCTTTCTCTTAGAGACTACATTAATTTCGCTTCTGAGAAGGACACTGAGTTTTACCAGTTAGCAATGCAAGTTTGTAGGGAGCTGCCTGAGTTCGAGACTCTGCCACTTCTAATGAAATTGGAGCGTATCAAAATCAATTGGTTACACACAGTTTGTCGCTATGCACCACACATTCACTAGTGTCTATAGTCTATTTTTTCCACATATTATACTAAATTGAGTGTAAATTGCTTATTTAAGGCCCTAAACGAATTCAAATTTAAAAAGTGGTCAACTACAAAGTTTCATAACGTTTTGAGATCTACAACTTTTATTTTGGCTATTTTTCCATCCAATGCTGTGTATAAAATTTGAAATTTGCTTGCCAGATCTAGAGCGCACGGCAAAGCCTGGTCATTTGCCGTGTGCCAGATCTAGAGCACACGGCAAACATCTTTTTTTTAAAAAAAATCTACATGGTGTACCAAATTAATTAGTTAAATATAGCAAATAAATATAAAAATGTACCAAATTTTAATATAGAGTGCCACATGTTGTATGTGAAGAGCATAAAAGGTTTCGAGGTGAGAAGAGAAAAAAAATTTATTACTTTGCCGTGTGCAAAAAAAGCATACGACAAATTTATTACTTTGCCGTGTGAAAAAAAGCACATGTGCCCAATATCTGCCGTGCGTTTTTTTGGATGACACATGGCAAAAGTGTTGTTTGCCGCGTGTCTGGAAAGTTGTCCACGGCAAACTTTGAGCACACGGAAAATACGGTCTTTCCTGCAGTGACACATGAACTTTTTATTTATGTGTAGGGATTCCAATTTTGTTTTCTAGAAAGCTTCAATATCCAACGAAGTTAGGTAAATTTGAAAATAAAAATCAATTCGGCCAAGCCTATATGAAGTTTTTCAAAATTTAAAGATAATTTTATTTGAATAATTAGTTTCCATCATTCTTGGCGCATAGTCATGCAACTATAGTGGTAGGTTCATTCCACAAAATAGCAATAATAGAAGTATTAGCGCAATTAGAGAGGAAACACGATATAAAAAAATAAATTCTAAAAATTCTTATAAAAATCAGAAACATTCGACCATCTACTCAACCGACTATAATCATCATCAATAGTATAACCATCAGGATCTATAATCTTGTCTACATATTTACCCAGCTCTGCCATTATAAAATAAATATAAACTAATCTTCTAAGAACTAAGGGCCTGTGTGGAAGAATTCTACTCCATGTGTTTTTTTTAATTACAAAAGATAATTTCAAATCTTTCCTACTAATTCTTGTGTATTTCCTAGCCTCTGGGGCTACCCACGTCACCCCGAATTCCTCGACAGGTGGGGATGTAAATTTTGCAACCACCCAAACTTTGGTGAAATCAACTCGCGGTCCATGGACGGCAATTTTGCAAAAGGATTCCCAGACTTTGTGAATACTAATTTTACAAAACCTAAACTTTTGACACACACTCTATTGACGGTAATTTTATGAATAACCACCACTACTACAATAACTATTTTTTGAGGCGGTCAAAAATAATTAACTGAACTGCCTCGGACCAAGGCTCGCGGTAAATAGATGATTTATCGAGGCAGTTTTTGCTGTCCGCCTCGGTTAATCAAAAAACATTTAAAAAAAGAAAAAGCCCGCTAGTCTGCCGAGCCCATCACGGGTCCGCCAAGCCCATGACGCCGCCGGCCGGTTCCGGTGGCACCCGCGCCGCCGCAACTCGCGTCGAGCCGCCGTGCTGGCACTAGGTCCACCGGGATGTGGACTCGCAGCGCCCGCCGCCGCGACACTGCTACCCGTCCTCGGCCGCGCCACCGTCGTGCTATGCCTACGCCCTCCGCCGTACCTCCACCACCACGCGCCGGAGGGAGGGAGGGAGACAGGGAGGGCGCCGCCGGGAAGGTTGGGGAAGGGGCCACTGGGAGGGAGGTTGCCGCCGCCGCACCATCGCCGGATGCGCCACGTGTGCTGCCAGATCTGCTCCCCGCGCCACCGGATCCACCCCCTGCTCCCCGGATTGATCCCGGCGCCGCCGGATCCACCCTCCCGCCGCCGAAGCAGGGGCGTCGCGGAGGGAGGGGGCGCGGCTGGCGTCGGGGGTCGGAGGTGGGGTGGCGTCAGTGGCCGGAGCCTGGAGGGGATGAGGCGTGGGGGGGGGGAGAGAGAGGCAGGCAGGCCGCCGGGCCGTGGGAGAGAGAGGGAGGGGAGGAGAGGGGCGCGTGAGATGAAAACCTAAGTGCAGTATATATATCTGGAGCCATCTATCAAGCCGAGTTGGGTTTTTCTTGGCTTGGCCCTTTTAAACGAGGCGGACTTCTTATAAATAACCACCTCCAAAATGCCATTTTTGGAGGCAGACCTCTTATAATGCCCGCCTTCAAAAATATATTTTGCAAGGCGGTTTTTTATAACTGCCTCAGTTAATAAAAAATGACCGTCTAGATTAATCGCAGGCATTAATTGAGGCCATTTTTAAAAGTCGTAGTTAATATTTTTTTTGTAGTAGTGCCCCTTGACTTTGGCGAAACCAATAACATCAAATTCACAGAAAACCACAAGACTTTTGCTAAACCAACCCCCTTAATGTGTATCACACTGCATAGATATATTTCAATGGTCCACATCTCACACACATACATTCAACAATCCAAATCAAATTTGACCGACCCGCAACAAAACTTTATAAGCATGGATATATACGTTTGCAGTGGCGGAGCTAGCAAATATTCCAGGGGGGCAGCAAAATCCATTCCACTGCCACGCGTCGCTCCTATCCGGTGTTGTTGGCGCCGAGGCTCGTGATTCCGCTCGTCAGCAGCAAAGGCAAGCCGATTGCCATGGCCTCGACGGCGACGGCTCAGACGAGCGGCGGCGTTCCTACCTCAGTGCCTGCTTAATAGATGAAGTCATGAAGGGGTCTCAAAATTTTTTTGCAGTGTTGGAGGTGCCCTGCTAGCCCACCCTGGCTCTGTCGTTGTCCGTCCATGACGTCCCTGACGGACCTCTGGGGAGCGCCAGCGGCACAACATTTTTCTAGTAGCACTCTAAATTTTCATATAAGTTACCCACATGTGTCATTAATTATGATAAATAATATAAATGAAACCCTTAAATTTGCCCAAAATGTATGCTAATATATTTTCTAAATTGCCAGCTTCTACCACTATTAATATATAAAAAAGTAACTCATTAAAAATATGTGCTCTGCGTCACCATACCACGTAAGCCAAGTATACATGCATATATATATATATTTCTATGGTTTAGAAATCATAAAAACAATTTCCTTTATGAATGAGGTATCGACCACTAAAAAACATTTTAAATTATATCAATACTCTATGATAATAAATTATGTGAGCTGTTATTTTAGATAAATTTATACATTTTGACAAAAAAATACCTACAATAATGATAGTTTCATCTATTTTTAATAAAAAATAGAATACCACACACATAACTTTTTGATAAGAAAATTCAACATATTGAGTGTGATGGTGTAGGCAGACATGATTATTATGCCATTATAGTAATTAAGAATGCAGTCCAAAAGTTAAAATCCATATTTCTAAAAACCGGATAGAGATTAGAGAGTATCTATATTTTATCCTAGAAAATGAATAGTGAGGGAGCAAAAAGAAAAGCAATTCTAATTAGTTGTAAGTACTAAAGTTATTCGCAAAAAAAAGTACTAAAGTTATCCAAGAAATTTTAATTTTAATACTTAAAAAATTCTAGCCCATATACGGATGCACGAGTTAATAGACTAGTAATGCTACCTGTAAACCTTCACTAAAAGAAACCGCAGTCATCATCATTTGTCTACTCAAACTTTGGCAGGAAGGAGCATGTATCCTTTGTGCCAATGCCTTTATCTCTCTTTTTTCGCAGATAAGCCTTTATTCGGAGGATGACATGCTTGGAATTGAGCCCCTCGAGCTACGTTTTCATTTTGAGCTTAACAAGCAGATAACAGCCCTGGTTAGGCTAACCAACGAGACAAAGCACGACTACTTAGCCTTTAACATCCAAACGTCAAGCTTGCTGCTGTACACACAGCCAGACAAAGGCATTGTGTCACCAGGATCCATGCGCAGTGTCAAGATAACACTGCGAGCACAGGAGAATGCACCGCAACGTCCGGATGAGATCATCGTACAGAGCACAAAAGTGAAGGAAGGTCTCGCGGCCGAGGATATCACTGAACACATGTTTCAAGAAGAGGCCGGAATTGTTGATGAGGTGAATTTGGCAGTTGTATATGAGCCTGATAAACCCAACAGAAATCCCAAGAGTCGAGAAGACACCAAGGTGAGCCCCTTTTTTTGATGAACCACAATGACCAATTTGACTGTTGTACATGCGTTGTCTTCTGTTTTTTTGTTTTTTTACAAATGTGTGTATGCATGCGTTGCCAGAAAAGGAAACAGATGGTCGAATTTGCTTCCAGCGAGGAAAAACCTGGCGTCAGCGCAACTTGGCAAGCAAACGCAGTCCCCATGGTGAGCTTCTATATAGTGAGATAAGCCAACTTTTGCATCACTGCTGAAATGAGTTTATTTAATCTAATTAAGTACTTCATTATTCTGTCTGCAAGGACATTAATAATTCTATGAGCTACAAAGATGCGCGAGGACAACGTACTGAGCAAGAGCAGCAACCAGAGCGCCCTAGTTTACATGCAGCACCAAACATCATTTCGCGCGATCCAAGGACCAAGATGGGCAACAGAGCTGTGGATCTTGCAACCGGGGCCATGGGCAGCCTGCTTCATAAGCTTGACGAGCTCCAAAAGGAAGAGTACAATCTAGAGATAAGCGTGAAGGCAGACATAGAGTCTTTCTCTGAAGAGCTGATGGAGATGCAGCTAGCCCTCTGCAAGGTGTCAGAGGTGCAGCGGGACAACCTCGATGACCAGATCAAGTGCCAAGTCCTAGATCGAGGGCGCAAGCGGCGACGGAAGACGGGTTTTTTGGTTTGTGCCACAAAACCAAGGAGGCGGACGGCGGTTGAAGATGCCAAGTCGTGGAGGCATGGGCGTCGGTCTCGGGACTGACGGAGGCGACGGGCGTCGACGGCGTCTAGGGCCTCGCTGCGGGCGAGGAGGTGACGGGCGTCGGGCGGCGTCTAGGGCCGTCAGAAGGCCGAGGCGGGAACGGCGTCTAGGGCCACGGCGTGGAGGCGGGAATCTTCCCGCGCGTGAGGTTTTGGCGGTTTTCTCAAAACCGGCCACCTACCCGGGTTTCGCGGACCCTCCAAAACCACGGACTGGATCTTCATCAAGACGGCGGCATCGCGGAGAAGACTTCGTTTCGAAGAAAGAACCTCGGGCGTCGGATGAGATCGTGTACAGGGGGTGCTGCAGGCCAACCGGTCTGACCGGTCCCTGGCACCGATCTGACCGGTCTAACCAACCGGTCTGACCGGTCCCGCGGGTATAAATACCCCTTCACTTGTGTTAGGTCAAGTGCGGCTTTTGTATTGTGTCCGTGAATTCTCTGTTTCCCCAAGCCGCCGCCCCTGTGTTCCTCTTCCTCAGTTCATCTCTTTAGGGTAGATTTGAATATTGTTTGTGTGAGAACTCTTGTGGATTTGATTGGGAAAGGAGACCCTAACCTCCTTGTGCCCTCTGGGCGGTTTGAATCAATCCATCTCCTTGTTTTGTGCCTTGTTTGATGGATTTTCGATTTCGTGTTTGGCGCACTTAATTGAGTGGAGGCTACGAGTTCTTTGCTGTGATTCCCGTGCATCTAGACCTGTCCTAAACCCTCTGGAATCACGAGCTTTTTGAATTAAAGTTCTTGAGTGTTTGAGAAAACCCCAATCCCTTTTGATCTCCCTCATAATTCTCACGATTCGTTGATCTTTAGGACGAGATCTTTTGGGGATATGTTCACGGGGTAGGGAGCGAAGCAATCCCCCAAGTTTCATCGATTTTCGTGGTCGTTTGATCGAGATTCACCGTTTGAATCTATGTTTTCGGGGGTTTTCTAGGTGCCACCGGTCAGACCGGTAGGCAAGACCGGTCAGACCGGTACAGCGCACCGGTCAGACCGGTCCAGCACACCGGTCAGACCGGTCCAGGCAGATCAGCTCAGCAGTTTTTTCGATTCGCTTCCGATTTGCTTCGTGGTTCCGCTCGCTCGTTTGAGGCATTTTGTGTTGGTTTAGCTTTTCCATAGCTATTCCAAACTTTGGCCAGAACGCTTGAGGGCTTGGGTGATTTTCGGGATATAGGCCGACGGTTTGAATTTCGGAAGAAATTTTGATCGGCTCCCATTCACCCCCCTCTGGTCGACGGCTTTGGTCCTTCAATTGGTATCAGAGCTTGGTTGAGGTTTTCAGTACCTTAACCGATTCGAAAACCACTCAGCGACCATGGCGAGTCTTGGTAAGATCCCGGTGTTTTCCGACGAGGATTATGCCTACTGGAAGGTTCGCATCAGAGCCTTCCTGCAGAGCATGGAAGCCGATGTCTGGGAGATTACCACGAACCAGCTTTACGAGGTGCTGGCTGTTCCGACCACGCCTCTTCAGGTGACCCAGCACGAGGCTAACGCCAAGGCCGTCAATGCCTTGTTCGCTGGCATTTCTCGTGCGGAGTTCTCACGCGTCCAGGGTTTTCAGGAAGCCCACAAAATTTGGACGTGTCTTGAGAATTACCACGAGGGTACACCTCAGGTGAAGGCTAGACTGTTCGAGACTCACTGGCGTGAGTACGAGAACTTCACACAGGAGCCGGGTGAGAGCATTGACCTGATGTTCAGTCATTTTCAGTCGATTGTGAACAAGGTCAATGCAAACAGATCTGCTGGTGCCCTTGAGTACACAGAGCACGAGAAGGCTCTCAAGTTGCTCTACGCACTTGACCGCTCTGTGTGGGATCTCAAGGTGAACACGATCATTGAGTCTGCAGGCTATGAGACTCTGATCGTGAACGAGCTTTTCAGCAAGCTTAAGGCCACGGAGGTGGATAAACAGACACGAGCCAAGCTCAATGGTGCCCCTCGTTCCAAGAGCGTCGCTCTTGTGACTGGCCCAGGTGGATCGAGCTCTAACGCTAACTCTGCTCTTGGCTTTTCTCTTGCCTCTTTGCCTTCTGTTTCAGATGAGCAGCTGGAGACGCTGGGCAACGACGACTTGTGCCTTCTCATCAGCAAGTTCCAGCGCGTCTACCACAACAGGCAGAGGAAGAAGAACCCCGGGTGCTACAACTGCGGTGATCTGAACCACTTCATCGCCGATTGCCCCAAGAAGTCCGGCGGTGGCCAGAACAACTCCTTCGACTACTACCGCCACCACGACCGCGACGAGGGAGGCTCCAACAAGGAGCGTCGGTGCCACAAGCACCGCAGTCATGACCGGGGAGGACACTTCGATAAGGAGTCGCTCAAGAAGCGCTTCCAGTACAAGGCCAAGAAGCGGGAGAAGGCCTTCCTGGCGCAGCTCAGCGACCTCGACAAGAGCTCTGACACCGACCGCTCTTCTTCATCGACCTCCGACGACGACGACAAGAAGAAGAAGAAGCGGGACAAGGAAGCCACCGGCTTCATCGGCCTTTGCTTGGCGGCCGGTCGGCGCAAGAGCTTCTGCACCATGGCGGGCAAAGCCGATGGTGCACGTGCGTCTTCAGGTGGACATGCTACACCGACGCACTCCGGCTCTTCTCCTGGATCCGAGAGCGATTCAGAGGTAAACTCCACAATTGACCTGCTAGATACAGAGGTTAGGGAGTTGTACGCTGCTCTCGACAACCAGAAGAGACTGCTTAAGAAAGCAGCTAGAGAGCATAGAAAGCTTAGGGCTGAGCTGGCTTGTGCTAGGGAGAAATCTAGTAAGGATGAGTGCGCTGGCTGCATATCTCACATGAATGATCTTGTTGCTCTCCGTGCCAAGCATGATGAGAACATCGCGAACTTGAATGTTGCTAAGATTTCGCTCGCTGACGTGTCTCATGAGCTCGCAAAGGCCAAGCATGAACTAGAATTGGTTAAGGATGCTCCTATTATTAGCGATGTGCTTGAATGCGAGGAGTGGCCTATCTTTAAGTCTGATCTAGCTTCATTGCAGTCTAAGTTTGCTACTGTTGTGTGCGAACTAGAGGAGATGAAGTCTAGGCCAGTTTTGCTTGGTGCTTGTAAGCTTTGTCCCACGCTTAGGTCGGAACTAGAGGAGAAGAACGCCTTGATCAAGTCTTTGGAAAGACTAAGGTCGTAGAGTCTAGCCCACCTATTGACTGCTCTGTTTGCCCTGGTTTGATTTCTGATTTGGATAATCTTACGGTAGAGAAAGCCAACCTGGAGAATGAGAATACCTATCTTAGGGCGATTCTTAGTTGGGTTTCTGCTAGTGAGCCGCAGTTGGGCATGATGATCAAGCAGTTCAAGCGTGGTGATGGGTTTGGGGTCGGTTACACATACACGAAGTCAGACTTTGACAGGTTGTACGGTAAGATTGGCAAGGCTGCTGGAAACACTGCTAGCACGAGCACGCAGCCTTCGCTTGTTGACCCCGCGGATGGTGTGCTTAAAGAACCACCGAAAGCACCTCCGCAGAAGCAGGTTTGGGTTCCCAAGCCCAATGAGCTGAGGAATCCCCTCGACACGCTCCCTGCTGCCACAGCCCAGGTTACCTAGAAGAAGAGGGCTGCTCCTCCCCGTCCGCAGACTAGGCCTCCACCTCCCAAGCGTGAGGTGAGGTACTACTGCGAGTTCTGTGACAGGGAAGGTCACCTGGAGGAGTTTTGCTTCAGGAGGAAGCGGGCTGTGAGGAGAGAGCAGGAGAGACGGAACGCGGACATGTACTCTGCTTGGGTGCATTGTCCTCCTCGGCGTGGTGATAGGCGAGTTGCTAGGGCGCGCCGTGTAGGTGGAGGTCAGGGAGACGGTGGTGGTTACCGTGCTCCAGCGAGTGGTCTCTTTACTGGCCGTGCTCCTGGTCGTTTTCAGTACGGCTATGGACCACGGGACCGAGGCTTTGGAGGAGGTTTTGAGGCTCCACGCTTTCCTCGCGGTGGTGTTCGTCAGTCACGCGGTAGACGGGACGAGGGATACACTTTGTCTGGTTTTGCTTACCCTTCTGTAGAGCAAATGGCTCGACACTGGTTTGCTTCTCACTTTGCTAACCCCAGTGTCGAGATGTTTGCTCCCCCTTTGTCTCACTACTGATGTGCAGGTCGGAGGCTTGGAGAACAGGTGGATCATGGACTCCGGTTGTTCGCGCCACATGACCGGAAATGACAAATGGTTCTCCAGCCTCACCCCGATGCGCTCAAAGGAGTATATTGTGTTCGGGGATAATGGAAGAGGAAAGGTACATGGACTTAGCGCTGTTCGAGTTTCTGATCGTTTTACCCTGAGAGAAGTTGCTTTGGTTTCGAATCTTGGTTTTAATTTGCTCTCTGTCTCGCAACTTCTTGATGAGGGGTTTGAGGTTCGCTTCAAGGAGGGTTGTTCGCGTGTTTTGGATTCCAGGGGAGATTTGGTTTGCCGGATTACACCTTGCGATCGGGTTTTCTTGGTTGACTTCTCTGGAACTCCTTTTGGCCCTTCTCATTGCTTGATGGCTGGTCCTTCTTCTGATCTGTGGAAGTGGCATAGGAGACTAGGACATTAGAGTTTCGATTTGTTGTCGAGACTGAGCTCACTTGGTCTGATCCGAGGATTGCCCAAATTGAAGTTTGAGAAGAACCTTGTTTGCCATCTGTGTCGTCACGGTAAGATGATTGCCGCTTCTCATCCACCTGTTAATCAGGTGATGACCGCTCACCCTGAAGAGTTGTTACACATGGACACAGTTGGTCCTTCTAGGGTGATGTCTGTTGGTGGGAAGTGGTACGTGCTTGTGATTGTGGATGATTTTTCTCGCTATTCTTGGGTCTTTTTCATGAGAACCAAGGATGAGGCTTTCGAGTTTGTTCGAGACTTGATCTTGAGGTTGAAAAACGAGTTACCCCAGGCCATGAGAGCGATCCGCAGTGATAATGGCACAGAATTCAAAAACGCTCGTTTTGATGCCTTTTGCAGTGATCAAGGGCTTGAACACCAGTATTATTCTCCCTACCCTCCACAGCAGAATGGAGTTATGGAGCGGAAGAATCGGACGCTGGTTCAGATGGCGAGGACGATGCTCGATGAGCATAGGACTCCTCGCAAATACTGGGCTGAGGCGGTTAACACCGCTTGTTACGTATCCAACCGCATTTTCTTGCGTGCTTTCTTGCATAGGACTTCTTATGAGTTGCGGTTTGGACGCCAGCCCCGTGTTGACCATCTCAGAGTTTTCGGTTGCCGGTGCTTTGTGCTGAAAGATGGAAATCTTGATAAGTTTGAGTCTCGCTCGTCTGACGGTATTTTTCTCGGTTACGCTTCTCACTCTAGAGCGTACCGTGTGCTGATTATTGATACTAACATCGTCAGAGAGACTTGTGAAGTCACTTTCGACGAGACTGCACCGTGCAATTCTTCTGTCTTTGAAGTTGCAGGAGATGATGAGCTCGGCACCTCCATCTTTGAAGATGAGGAGGAAGAAGCTGCAGATGGCGACGCTGAGGCTACCACGCGTGCTATGGACCCAGCTATCTCTACCACGAGCTCGGACGATGACGACGGCCCCGATCCGACTACGCCTACTTCACAGGGGTTGTTCAAGGAGGTGACTCAGGCTTCACCAGTTGCACCTGAGGAGGCACCAGCTTTGGTTGAGGAGGAGGCGACTTCGACACGGGAAGCACCGCGACATATTCAGCGTCGCCATCCACCTCAACAGATGCTAGGTGATCTCAACGAGCGAGTCACTAGGTCCAAGGTAACAAGTATCGCTGGCTTTGCTCATTCAGCGTTTGTTGCCTCTTTTGAGCCCAAAGATATTGGACACGCTCTTTCTGATTCTAATTGGGTCAATGCCATGCATGAGGAACTTGAAAATTTTGAAAGAAACCAAGTTTGGGTTTCAGTCGAGCCTCCACCTGCTTGTAATCCCATCGGAACAAAGTGGGTTTTCAAAAACAAGCAGGGTGAGGATGGTTTGGTTGTTCGAAACAAGGCTCGTCTTGTTGCCCATGGGTTTTGCCAAAAAGAGGATATTGATTTTGAGGAAACCTTTGCTCCTGTTGCTCGTTTGGAGGCTATTCGAATCTTTCTTGCATTTGCTGCTTCCAAGGGTTTTAAGGTTTTCCAAATGGATGTTAAATCTGCCTTCTTGAATGGTTTTATCGAAGAAGAGGTTTATGTGAAGCAACCCCTGGTTTCGAAAATCCCAAGTTTCCAAACCGTGTTTACAAACTTCAGAAAGCTTTTTACGGTTTGAAACAGGCACCTAGAGCCTGGTATGATAGATTGAAAACCTTTTTGCTGGCTCAGGGCTTTAAAATGGGATGTGTTGATAAAACTTTGTTCCTCATGCGATCTGGCACTGATTTCCTTTTGGTTCAGATATACGTGGATGATATTATCTTTGGTGGCTCTTCTCACGCTCTTGTCTCCAAGTTTTCTGAGCAGATGTCCAGGGAGTTCGAGATGAGCATGATGGGTGAGCTGCAGTTCTTCCTCGGGCTGCAGATCAAGCAAACTTCTCAGGGCACTTTTGTCCATCAAGCCAAGTACACTAGAGACTTGCTGCGGAAGTTCGACATGAGTGACTTGTCTCCTCAGCCGACTCCGATCAGCACATCTAGGGCGCTTGATGAGGACTTGGACGGCGAGGCGGTGGACCAGAAGGAGTACAGGAGCATGATCAGCTCCCTCCTGTACCTGACGGCGACGCGACCGGACATCCAGTTCGGCGTCTGCCTTTGTGCGCGCTACCAGGCTTCTCCGCGCACCTCCCACAGGCAGGTGGTGAAACGCATCTTCAGGTATCTGAAATTCACCCCTGAATTTGGTCTTTGGTATTCTGCGGATTCTTCTCTGGTTTTGGTGGGCTTTTCTGATGCCGATTTCGGTGGGTGTCGGTTGGATCGCAAGTCGACATCTGGCACTTGTCAATTTCTTGGTACATCTTTGGTGTCTTGGTCCTCTCGCAAGCAGGCTAGTGTAGCGCTTTCTTCCACATAAGCTGAGTATGTTGCCGCTGCTAGCTGCTGCTCCCAGATATTTTGGATGAAACAAACCTTGCAGGATTATGGTTTGAGTTTCGGAAGGGTTCCCATCTTTGTAGACAACATGTCAGCCATTAGCATTGCAAAGAACCCTGTCCTACACTCCAGAACCAAGCACATAGACATCCGATTCCATTTCCTGCGAGACAACCATGAGAGAGGACACATAGACCTGATCCATGTCCCTTCAGAGAGGCAAACAGCAGATATTCTCACCAAACCACTTGAGCCGGACACTTTTGCTCGCTTGCGAGGGGAGCTTGGGGTTTGTTACCCCTTTTGATCGCTGACTTTTGTTTTGGTTAGCTTGGTAGGTCTTTGTTTTGCTTCTCTTTGTTTTTCTAGGTTTGGTAGTTGCATTGTGCATATGCATTGTACATGTTTGCATTTTGCATTGTCTCACTTGCACTAGCATTCTTGAATACATTGCTATGATCTTCTAGTGCCTGCTAGTGTGAGTTGATAAACTTGATCATGTATAGCTTGCTCCATTGTGTATATGACATTATCTGAGTTAAGCTATTTTGATTTGAAAATCTGAAAATATGATCACCCTGTCCTGGCTACTAGCATGTTAGGGTGTGTTGATATGCTTTGCTATCTTATTCATGCTAGTGTGCTTTTTCATTCAGCAATTCATACTTGAAATGATCTAAATCTGATAAAGTTGCTTGAACCGTTCTTGAAATAGATTGAAAAGATCCAGGTGGGATTGCTTGTCGCACTGATCGAGCTTTCGAGACGGCTCACTTTGCACTTGTGAGAACCCGGGCAAGGCTGTGCATGACTGAAACGAGTGCTTTAAGCTTCTAATTGTCTTTTGGCATAGGCTTGGTCTCGTTGCTAAGTGAAGCATGACAAGATTTCAACCCCTGCCATTAAGAATTGCTTGATATAAAATTGATTGAAAAATGAATGTTGGCAACTGGTTTTGGCTGGTTTGGCTCAAATGTATGAGTTTGAGTAGCACTGCTTTCATTCCCTACTTGTTAGTGCTAGATCATGGGTGATGCTTTTATTTCTCCTAAACTGAACTTGCCTAGCTCTAGACTAATTTTATATACCATATTGAACTAGATGCAGGTCTTGTTTATGGATGCACACATGCTTGAGACTAGATGTTGCTCATATCCTTGTATTCCCGAATGCTTTCACTTACACCTCCTGCATTGCATTCATTGCATAGCATCTGTTCAGGGGGAGTCTCAGCTTCAGGGGGAGCTCTAGGTCTTTGTAGCCTTGATGTGTGCATGTGCCAACAAGGGGGAGA
Source organism: Panicum virgatum (assembly GCF_016808335.1). Taxonomy (NCBI): domain Eukaryota; kingdom Viridiplantae; phylum Streptophyta; class Magnoliopsida; order Poales; family Poaceae; genus Panicum; species Panicum virgatum. The sequence continues at coordinate 44,264,861 of NC_053143.1, forward strand.
ATTTTGAGAGAAGTGATCGAACAAGGGGGAGACTTGTTTGATTTTTTGAAAACCTTGTTGTGCACAGGGCTTTGAGAGTGCATCATTTTTGGAGAGTTGCACATGTGAGAGGGAAAAACTTTGCTTGTGGAGTTTCTGCTTTGGGTTTGGCTACTGGTTTTCCTCGTTTTCCCTCTACTTTTTGCATGACTGCGTCGAGCGTTAGCTCTGTCTTTGAGGAGTCATGTTGTGGCTTTTGATCGATTGCGTCGAGCTTTTGCCCTTGTCTTAGGGGATCGATCTTTGCTTGAGTAAGTGACTGTTCTTGTCTTTCTGAGCTTTTCGTCACTTGCTTGAGTTCTTCTCTTTTGTGCTTCTTTGTTCTTCTTTGGTTTCACTTCTCTTGGTTCGTTTGTGGTGTGTTGACAATGCACTCATCAAGGGGGCGATTGAGGAACGAGAGTACTCTATCCTGCTTGTGATGAGTGAATTGTCAACCGTGCGGTATGATCGTGCGTTTGGTCTTTGGATTGCAGGTACACGGGCGTCGAGTGTCGACGGGGAGCTGCCGTGGAGGTGCTGTGGCCGATGGACCGTGCGGTGGACGGCGGTGAAGGGCAGCCGGGACCGGAGCTCGGACCGGGCGGCAGCTGTGGCGTCCACTTCTGGATCGAGGACGCAAGCGGCGACGGAAGACGGGTTTCTTGGTTTGCGCCACAAAACCAAGGAGGCGGACGGCGGTTGAAGACGCCAAGTCGTGGAGGCACGGGCGTCGGTCTCGGGACTGACGGAGGCGACGGGCGTCGACGGCGTATAGGGCCTCGCTGCGGGCAAGGAGGTGACGGGCGTCGGGCGGCGTCTAGGGCCGTCAGAAGGCCGAGGCGGGAATGGCGTCTAGGGCCACGGCGTGGAGGCGGGAATCTTCCCGCGTGTGAGGTTTTGGCGGTTTTCTCAAAACCGGCCACCTACCCGGGTTTCGCGGACCCTCCAAAACCACGGACTGGATCTTCATCAAGACGGCGGCATCGCGGAGAAGACTTCGTTTCGAAGAAAGAACCTCGGGCGTCGGATGAGATCGTGTACAGGGGGTGCTGCAGGCCAACCGGTCTGACCGGTCCCTGGCACCGATCTGACCGGTCTAACCAACCGGTCTGACCGGTCCAGCGTACCGGTCTGACCGGTCCCGCGGGTATAAATACCCCTTCACTTGTGTTAGGTCAAGTGCGGCTTTTGTATTGTGTCCGTGAATTCTCTGTTTCCCCAGGCCGCCGCCCCTGTGTTCCTCTTCCTCAGTTCATCTCTTTAGGGTAGATTTGAATGTTGTTTGTGTGAGAACTCTTGTGGATTTGATTGGGAAAGGAGGCCCTAACCTCCTTGTGCCCTCTGGGCGGTTTGAATCAATCCATCTCCTCGTTTTGTGCCTTGTTTGATGGATTTTCGATTTCGTGTTTGGCGCACTTAATTGAGTGGAGGCTACGAGTTCTTTGCTGTCATTCCCGTGCATCTAGACCTGTCCTAAACCCTCTGGAATCACGAGCTTTTTGAATTGAAGTTCTTGAGTGTTTGAGAAAACCCCAATCCCTTTTGATCTCCCTCATAATTCTCACGATTCGTTGATCTTTAGGACGAGATCTTTTGGGGATATGTTCACGGGGTAGGGGCGAAGCAATCCCCCAAGTTTCATCGATTTTCGTGGTCGTTTGATCGAGATTCACCGTTTGAATCTAAGTTTTCGGGGGTTTTCTGGGTGCCACCGGTCAGACCGGTAGGCAAGACCGGTCAGACCGGTACAGCGCACTGGTCAGACCGGTCCAGCACACCGGTCAGACCGGTCCAGGCAGATCAGCTCTACAGTTTTCCCGATTCGCTTCCGATTTGCTTCGTGGTTCCGCTCGCTCGTTCGAGGCCTTTTGTGTTGGTTTAGCTTTTCCATAGCTATTCCAAATTTTGGCCAGAACGCTTGAGGGCTTGGGTGATTTTCGGGATATAGGCCGACGGTTTGAATTTCTGAAAAAATTTTGATCGGCTCCCATTCACCCTCCTTTGGTCGCCGGCTTCGATCCTTCATTTTGTTTCTGTGGGTCGGAATCCTGACGTCAAGAGCGTTCTCAAGGAAATTCTCCGTGAACTTGGTTATGATTCCAGTGCAACAAGCTTAAATGAAAAGCACCTCATTGACGAACTCCACAAATTGCTTCGAAACAAGAGGTACGTATCACTCACCCTTTTTGCTATGCATGATCAGCCGGCCTATATGGTGATGGGACTATATATAGTAATTAAGTGTAGGATCGAAATGGTGACCGAAGTGGATGAATGGGAGTTGATAAATGATTGTGGCGCTAGTGTGCTGACTACTACCAGGATTCTCTCCGTTGCGGATGACTGTTGCAAACACTGCAGAGGATATGTGTATAAGATGAAACCACTAAGTGATCAGGACTCAAGAAAACTATTTGTTAATAGAATATTTGGATCTCAAGAAGCTGGCCTAGATGTAGCAGAAGAGATTTCAGCTGATATTTTGAAAAAATGTGGTGGATTGCCACTTGCTATTATCAGTACAGCAAGCCTTCTTGCTCATAACCCAAGGTCAAGATGGGATTCTGTGAGGAATTCTTTGGTGTCCATGTTTGAAGGAGACCAAGATGAACTGAAACAAATGGAGCGAATATTGGATCTAAGCTACATGCATCTCCCTCACCATATTAAGACATGCCTACTTGATATTGGTCGGTATAGAGAGGACTACGAGATAGAAAAGGATACTTTGTTGAGGGAATGGGTAGCTCAAGGTTTTGTGAGTAGGACTCGTATGCGCGATGCGGTGGATGTTGCAGAAGACTACTTCTACGCGCTCATCAACATGAGCATGATCCAACCCTGGACGATGGAGGACGATGAGGTAGAGACCTGTAGAGTACATGATATAATGCTTGATCTTATCAGATCCAAGGCCGCAGAAGAGAATTTCAACCTTGTGATAAATGGCCCAGAAGTCGTGGCAGGGGAACATAAAAGGGTGCGCCGAGTCTCTATTTGCTATGATGGTGAAGAAGATGGCGCAATACTGGCAGCCATCAAGGGGTCACTGTCGCATGTTCGATCAGTCTTACTTTTCAGGGGGTCACTTGTGCCTTCTTTTTTGGTATTGAAGTATGTCCGAGTTCTTCACCTCCAAGTTGCTGCATGTGAGAGGCTAGATCTCACTGGTATTCATGGGATGTTTCTGCTAAGGTTTTTAAAGGTTGTGTACAGTACAACTGGAGAATATGTGAAGCTACCTGATCAAATTGGGGAGCTACAGCAACTGGAGACAATAGAAGTTGAGATCTCAGATTGTTTCCTAGGCAAACCGACATCTCTTCCACCGGATATTGTTAGGTTGTCCCGGTTAATGCATCTCAGTTATACAGGATCAGGTTTGGTGTTGCCTGACGGGATAGGCAAGCTGAGATCTCTTCGCACCCTACAAGCCGTTGATCTTTTGGAAAGCTCAACCATAGATGCAACTGCGTGGGTAACAGCAAACAGAACCAAGGATTCACACGCCGTGGCCCGATCAGAAATATTTTGTTTGAGCAAAAATTCAGATAATACCTCCTCTCCTCTCTCTTCTGTTTTGAATTTTGGCTACTCGATCTTTTTTTAGATAAAGTAAAGTTCCGGCCATGAACACTCTCTAGAGAATGTCTACAGCCAATTGAGGGATCCCACCCTCGAGTTACAAGAGTGGCTATTCTTAAAAGATCGCATTTTGGTTTTGAACCACTGAATCTTTTTTTAGTTCCGTATATTAATGCGGCTGCTGTCACTATTTTTTCATTGGTCTTGCATTTGATTCTTTTGAGCTACCAAGCGACAGCAACTACAAAATTTGGGAATTCCCTAATTATTATGATTTGCTGGTCTCAGTATAGTACCTCTTACCTCTTGATACATGCCAAGGAGTAAGAAAACTCAAATTAGTATTCTATACCACTAATGAAGCAAGCAGTTCCATGTCCTTGTGGCATATGCATTCTCATCTTGATTTGTGGCGATTCATGGGCAATCTTGTCAGGGCGTTGTGTTCTAGAAAAAAAAAAGCTTGTCAAGGCGTTGAGACTGGACCTGCCCGAGTTCAAATCATACAACAGGAAGCATTGGAGACGAGAAAGGCAAAATTCCGGTACTTGGCAATTGGCATGGAGAAAAAACAGGCTGATCAGGGATGAACTAATAATGCACCAGAGTTGGACGGGATTGGACAAGGGGCTTCAGAGTTCAGACTTGTGGAGGATGGACTCAGTTCAGCAGATGGCTAGCTTTGTACAATTATGGGATTTGGTGCAGCAGGTGGTACTATCAGATGAGCAAGATCAGACTGCCTGAAAAAAGACAGTAAATAAATGGCAAGCATACTACGTACGAAATCAGCCTATGACATCCAATTTTCAGGCTGTGATGGACGGGCAGCGGGAGCTGTTCAGGACTTGATGTCCAACCTGGCAGTCTGGCAACGGCGAGCTCTGCAATTTTCTTCTTTGCATGGAGAATCGAATCGTGGGAACTGCCGATGCCGATGCCGAGTAGATTCAGCGCGGCACCGTTGCAGACGTCGTTTCCGTTTCAGTCAGCGCGGCACCGTTGCTCAGATTCCGTTGCTGCATGCCACGTCCATCATCGTCCTTTCCGGCGCGAGGCGAGGACGCCGGGAGGATGAGCACGCGGAGCCGAGGTCACTCTGCGCGCGCCATGCCGGCCAGCCGCGCCCAGCAGCCGGTCGCGTCGCAGGGGAGTGGCGGCGGCGGCGGCGGCTAGATGCGAGAGCGTGAGGCTCCTAGACGCTGACGAGGAAGGGGACGGAAGCGAGGGACGCCCTGAGGGCGGCGGCGCTCCGGCGAGCCGCGGAGGAGGACGCCCCGAGGGGTGGACGTGTTTGTGATGCCGACCGGGTGCAGTGGACGGTATTTCGTCCACCCCATGGATGCCTACCGTCCGTCCGATGCGACGTGTGCGGTCGAGATTGGTCGCGTCCCAGGTGGCGTCTTCCTCGTCAGGGGCGCGCGGTGGTTCGGCGGCTTGGGAGGAGCAGCGGCTTCCTCCCTTCGGCGGCGACGGCGCGGCCAGCGGGGTGGTGCGAGCGTGGCCATACATGTTCGTCGAAACGCCGCACTGGCCAGACATGTCCGGCGAGGCGAGGCCTGGTGCTTGCCCCAGTGCCGTGCGGCGCGCGCACTGGACGCGCCGCTGAACTGGAGCGTGTAATCGGCAGCAACCAAGAGCCTGTCCGCAACGCGGCGTGTTGGCGTGGCCCCTGCGTGCCGGCGCGGACGAGACCGAGGCGAACGCTTGTAGCGGCGCGCAGCGTTCGGTCATCCTCGTCCGGGTCGGAACACGGAGGGCGTGACCGGCGGCGAGCTGCTGCAGTAGAGCACGCTTCGTCGATGCCGGAGGAAGAGACTACGAAGAGAGACGCGGGAAGGATATGGCCGGAACGCAGTCAGCGGCGCCCCGGCCAGCCACGGCGTGCGGCATGAAGCAGAGGAGGCGGCGGTCTTCAAATTAATTTCCCGCGACCCCTGGGATCGTCGTCGTCGTTCGATCACCCTTGCTGCGTGCAAGATGCAGCGGCACGAAGCTGTCTTCTAATCCTCCTCGTCAACCTCTCAAGGCTCCTGACTCCGAGCCTCGAGGCCGTGCGCGTCCCCGGCGGGCGCCTCGATGGGAGCTCTGGTCGCCATGGGCCACGGGTGTTGTCGCACGGCTAGTATTGAAAATTCAAAAATTTGCATGTCGCTGTATCCTTACTTAAATGTTATACTATTTTTTTACCATACATCATCTTTTTCATTATCATAAATTATGTCTTATTGTTGATTAAAACAATTCAACTATGATCAACCTATAATAACAATTTGATTTGTTGAGCTTTAATAATATTCTGCAGATAATTATTCTTATTTTTATTTTATTTTGATTGATTGTTGTTATCTTTAGTTTTTATTAATAGTATATATTTGTAACTAATACATAGCTAAATGGTATTTTATATTTAATTTTTTATAATGGCATTGGTGGGTAATTTTTAATTAGGCACAGGGGTATTTTAGGCTAATTTAATCGTAATGGCAGTGGTGGATAATTTTTATTTTTCTATTTTTCTCCGATTAACATGGGAATTTCTAGACCTTAAGAGCGAACATGGAGGCTCCATTTGTTGGCCAAATAATAAGATAATAGATAGATAGCAAATGATATGAATTTGAACGAAATTGCTCTCGGAGCCATTGCCAGCGAACATGGCTGCATGCGACGGCCTGTTCCTGCAACCCCACGTCCCTCGAGTCCACGGTCCATGCCATACTCATGGCTCTGCTGGTCGATGGCGCATGCAAGAGGCCGGCGCGAGGCGAGGGCGCCGAGCGGATGAGCACGCGGAGAAGAGATCACGAGAGATCGTTTTGCGCGCCATGCCGGCCCGCCGGCCAGCTGCGCCCAGGAGCTGCTAGCGTGCGTCGTGCCCAGGCGCCGTAGGAGAGTGGCGGCGGCGGCTAGATGCAAGAAGGCAAGGCTCCTAGACCCTCAGGAGAAGGGGACGGAAGCGAGGGACGCCCTGAGCGTGGCGGCGCTCCGGCGAGCCGCAGAGGAGGACACCCCAACGGGCGGACGGTGTTTGAGATGCCGACCGGGTGGACGGTATTTCAACTACCGTCCACCCCCTGGGCTCGTAACGACCGTCCGATGCAACGTGTGCGGCTGCGATGGGAGTGTTGCAGGGGGGGGGGGTCTTCCTTGTCAGGGGCTCGCGGCAGCTTGCCGGTGGCCGCGGTGCGTCGGTGGCTCGGAAGACAGGAGAAATCGCTTCGGCGGTGATGGCGGCCGGTAGGGTGGTGCAAGCGAGAGCGGCCAGACAGGCTCGTCGAAACGCCGCACCGGCGTTCGGCGAGGCCTTGTGCTTGCCCCGGTGCCGCGCGGCGCGCGCCGCCTGAACTGGAGGCGATCGACCGAAAGCTGCCTGCGCGTGTGGAATCGGCAGCAGCTAGCCATCACCAACGCATCGAACTCGATCGAGGAGGAGGGTTGAGCCCAGAACACATCGATTTGCAGATTAGCGTGGTGGTGGTGCGCGTGCATGCATCTCGGCATCTGCCGCCGTGGCTGAAAGAGGCAACGGTCGACGCGTGCGGCGGCGGAACGGTCTCCAGGTGGAAGTAAGCGGCAGGCGGGGGCCGCCGGGACTCGCCGGCGCTCGTGCAATCCGCGGCGTGCGGCGGAGACGCCGCTCTCGCGCGCCCACGGGGGTGGACGGTGTTTGAGATACAGTCCGGGTGTCCACCCCCTCCGTGCCTACCATCCGTTCGATCGGATTTCTACGGCCAAGATCGGCGAGCCCCTTCCTCTTCCTCTGTTCAGTCCATGAACGCTGATCACGCGGCTCCCAGCTCCTTTGCCTGGGTGCACCTACGCGCTGCCGAGTGCCGGAATGGAGGCAAGTGCACACCGCGCGCAGGTGCTGACCATTGGCCGGAGTGGCATGGAGCAGAGCACGAGGAGTGGTTGTGCAGACGCCTTCGCTTCATGCCTTCATCACGGAGCCCCGGCGTACAGGAGGAGAGAGCCAGCGGAAAGTGTTTGCAGAAATGCCGCTCGGTTGGCCGGCGAAGGACAAGTTGAGACCCGGCGCGACCCACTCAGATGTGCTCATCGTACATGGAAGCGAGCGCACAACGCCAGCGCGGCGGCTGCAAGGTCTCTAGAGGAAGTACGTCGCAATCAGGGGCTCGCCGGCGCCCGGGCAAGCCACGGCGTGCGATGGAGATGGCATCCTGGTTCAAATACCGTCCACCCCCTAGGCTCGTACCGTCCGTCCAATGCGACGTGGGCGGTTGAGATTGCGTGCATCGCAGGGGCCTCTTCCTCGTCAGGCGCAGCAGCCGGTGGCCATGGCGAGCTTCCCCTCCCTTCACCGGCGACGGTCTCCGCGGATTGCGCCGGAGCTCCGCGGCGCCCTGCGAACTGCAGCGGCTGAGGTGGCACGGTGTGCACGAACAGAGAATCCATAGGCGGTGGCCTTCGGGAGTCGCCGGAACTCCGGCGAGACATGGCATGCGGCGGAGATGGCGTTGTTGCGACCCTGCGGTGGCCTTCGGGAGTCGCCGGCGCTCGGGTGAGCCATGGCGTGCCGCGGAGATGGCGTTCTCGCGACCCCGCGAGGTGGACGGTGTTTGGGATACCGTCCGGGTGGACGGTATTTGAATCACCGTCCACCCCCCTGGGTGCCTAGTTGCCGTCCGATCGGGCATGTGCGGCCCAGATCAAGAGAGTCTCCTCTTCATCTTCCTCGGTCAGACTTGGACTCCGACGGGTACTCCAGCCAGCGCCCAGGTCCGCGAGCGCCAGCCATGCCGCTCGAGTTCCTCGCCAGATCGGAGCTCCGCCGGCGGCCGGCCCCGCTCCTTGCTGCCGCTGGCCATGCCCACGCTCAGGCGCTGACCACCTTTGCCTGGCCTGGTCTCTGCGGGGGGAATGCCCTGCATCCTGCTATTGACATTTTATTTGCCATGTCCTGTTCACCAATGGCGTGTGTTCCGGGGGAATCGAATGAAGATGGTGGCGAGCTGGTACTATACAGCTGAGTTAACTCAATCTCGCTGTGCTGTTAAATGGAAGGTTGACAATACAGCACCCTTCCTAGCTCTCTTGTTAAGGTTCATTGGTTACACCAGACTTCAGAGCTGGCAATAGCAACAGTGCAAGGCAAGAACACTAGTGAGTCTGCAGACAGGTCAATTGGCATCATACTGAATTTCTGCAAGATTTCATTTTATCGCTGGATGATGCTTCAGTAGGAAGTGCTCCCTGCGATTGTAGCCGGATCCTCTGTTTCTGAATCCTTTCAGTTTGGTGAGCAAAATTCAGTATCTTTTCCATAGTGGGTTCAGATGTCTTGTATCCCCCCTCCCTCTTCTCTTTAGTAATTCTTGATTTACGTGTCTTGGCAGTGCACCTGTTTTCTGTTTCTTGAAAAGTAATTTTGCCACCGTGCGTACTGACATCAGTTTTTATGGACAACGTTTTGCATCCTTCGGCTCTGCTCCGCTCAGTTCATCCTTTCTGTTTGGTAACCAGAAAGTTCAGTAGTATCTAGTCTATAAAGGGATCAGATCTTGCTCGGAGCAAAATAATCTGGTAATGTTTCTTGTTATCTGCTAAGCTATTCTGGCCATGCTCCAGTTCACTTTCCTTCTCTTGGTCATTGACAAATAGTCCTATAAACAATTCTGTACATTTGTTTCTCCAAGAAGTTGCTTCTAATCTCCTTGGCCTCACTCAGTCAAGACACTGAAGTAGACTGATTAATCTGAACAAACTGTTTCAGCAAGATGGTAAATATCCATCATTGTTATCAATTGCTTTTCCTTGTTGGGTAATAGGATTTCTAAGTTAAGACTTCCAGCTGTGCTTCAGATATTCCATCCTTGTTTGCTTGGTCTCATAATGTTGCTGCAGTGAAATATGATAGCATGACACAGAACAGAATCACCAAGGATTCACACGATGCACCCTGATCAGAAATATTTTGTTTGAGAAAAAATTCAGATAGTATCACCACTTCTCCAGTACCTCTCCTCTCTCTTTTGTTTTGGATTTTGGCTACTCTTAAAAGATCGCAATTTGGTTTTGTACACCACTGAATCTTTTTTAGTTCCCTATATTAATACGGCCGTTGTCAATATTTTCTCATTGGTCTTACCTTTGATTCTTTTGAGCTACCACAAAATTTGATAACTCCCTAATTATAATTTTCTGGTCTCGGTAGTACCTCTTGATACATACCAAGGAGTAAAACAAAAAAACTCAAATCAGTATTCTATACCACTAATGAAGTAGGCAGTTCCATGTCCTTGTGGCATATGCATTAAGCATTGGAGCGGTAAAAAACTCAAATTAGTATTCATGGGCAACCTTGTCAAGACGTTGAGACTGGACCTGCTGGAGTTCAAATCATACAGCACTAAGTACTGGAGATGGTAGAAAGGAAAAATTCTGGTACTTGTCACGGAGAAAGGACAGGGTAGTCAGGGATGAACTAATAATGCACCAGAGTTGGACAAGGGGCTTCAGGCCTGTGGAGGATGGACTCAGTTCAGCAGATGGCTTGCTTTGTACAATTATGGGATTTGGTGGAGCAGGTGGTAAGATCAGACTGCCTGAAAATATACTACGAAATCAACCCATGACATTCAATTTTCAGGCTACAGTACCACTGTTGCGTTCCGGGTATGACAATATGGCAAGCTCAAGCAGAAGGGAAGCACAAATTCTCATGATCTTGTTCTTCGACTGGTTTCAGTGTCACAAAGACTGCATGCGTATTACTACTTTCTCATGGTTCTGGTCATCTTCTCTTGCAAACAAGCGCGAACTGTTCCCGACAGCAGCAGAATCTGTTGTGGTCACGTCGTTCTGTTCAAGAGTTCAGAAGTTCAGAGTTGCTGCAATGCCCAATGCACAGTAAAGTTGAAGCACCTCTAGATTTAATCGTGTATGGATTCCCTTGAGTGCTCGGTACAATGGCTGCCACTATGAACTGACACCTGAAGATTCGGCTGATTGTGTCTTCACTCATCAGGTGCAGCGACTAGCGATAAGCATCTGAAGCTTATTTTTTTTAGAAAAGGGAAACTTTATTAATTTCAAGTTTGATACACTGAGTTGATATATCGTCTTGAAATGTTCCCGGCCTCTGTCCTAATGACACACAACCCTACAAAAAAGTTTTTGATAGAAGCCAAGCACATTAATAGCTGTCAATCCTAAGACTAGAGTGCCACCTATGCACCCGGGCAAAAAGTCATTGGCCACTTTTGACCAAAAAATGCGACGCCGCCACAAGGGTGTCCTGCGAAGAGGGCCGTTGTAGGATAGCCCATGTTCGTAACCAATGTGTAGTCGCGAAGATAACCTGCAAGAAAGAATGTTTTTTGTTATCAAATACCGCTGCATTTCTATAGCGCCAAACAGACCAGCAAAGGGCTACAGCACCTACAAGGACAAAACAGACCAGCAAAGGGCTACAGCACCTACAATGACAAGTGGTTTGTAATCTTTTGGTACACCATTCAACCAGTTTCCAAACATATTAGATACACTACTTGGTTTAGGCAAACCCCAAGCCGCGTAGACCGAGCCCATACCAGTCGTGTAACGTGACAATCAAAGAAAAGATGTTGTATTGTCTCATCTTCATGACAAAAGCAGCATTGTTGGCTCCCTTACCAATTACATCTTGCCAGGTTGTCTTTTATAAGTATGACTCTCCGTTTTAGGTACCATAGAAAGATCTTGATCTTGAGTGGGATTTTAAATTTCCAAAGCTTTTTGTTTGTATATGGGATATTCTGATGCATTAGTCCGAGGTAATGTGATTTTACTGTAAAAACACCTGCCTGGTCTAGATTCCATTTGAAATCATCCCGTTCGTGGTTAAGTGTAATATTAGCTAGGTGTGCAGCAGGGTTATTCTACATTACTAATTTGCTGCCAATTAGATCTCTTCGCCAAGATAGATTGGGGGTACCTGAACTCAGTACCTCAGCCACTGTATCCTGTTTTTTGCGAACTATGTTATAAAGTTGTGGGTATTGTTCGTGAAGGGATCTATTACCTAACCATGCATCTTCCCAAAATCTTATCTGAGACACATCCTTAATGATGAAGGTGCCGAATTTTAAGAAGTTTGCTTTGACTTTCATTAGGCTTGCCCAGAAATGTGAATCCCCACTGTTCCATTGGACTTGTACTAAAGGTTTATCCCCTAGGTACTTATTACGTAGGATTTGCTGCCATGTACCGTTTGTCGTTAGAAGACGATATAGCCACTTACTATGCAGAGCAATATTTTTAAGCTCTAGGTTATGTATTCCTAGTCCACCTTGATCCTTAGGTTGGCACAGAATACTCCACTTTGCCAAACAGTATTTTCTTTGTTCTTGTCACTTTGCCAGAAGAATCTAGACCGAAAGTAATCCAGCTTTTTACGAACCCCTTTTGGGATTCCATAGAAGGACATCATATACATGGGAAGGCTGCAAAGGACTGAATTGATGAGTGTCAATCTGCCTCCAGATGAAAGGTTTTTCCCTTTCCAACTACTGAGACGTTACTCAAATCGTTCTTGGATCCTAACCCAATCATTATTAGAAAGCATCCTATAGTGGATCGGAATGCCTAAGTATCTAATTGGGAAGTTTCCTGAGTTGCAACCAAACAGTTCCATGTAATGGTTTTTATAGTTCTTAGCTTCGCCAAAGCAGAAAATTTCACTTTTGTGAAAATTGATTTTAAGACCAGATAATTGCTCAAAAGCGCAAAGGATGTTCTTCATGTGTTGAGCATGTTCCAAATTATGGTCCATGAATAGTATTGTGTCATTAGCGTACTGTAGGATAGAAAGCCCACCATCGATTAGGTGTGGCACCACTCCATGTACCTGATCATTGGCTTTGACTCTATTGATGAGGAGTGAGCATATCTGCTACTATATTGAATAGGATGGGTGAAAGCGGATCTCCCTGTCTCAGCCCTTTCTTCGTTTGAAAGTAAGGATCAATCTCATCATTGACGTTAATCGCCACGCTGCCGCCTGAGATGAATGACTTAATCCACTCAATCCATTTGGGTGAAAAGCCTTTCAACTGAAGCATTTTCAATAAGAAGTTCCACTTTACTTTATCGTAGGCATTTTCAAAATCTATTTTGAAGATAACCCCACTCAGATTCTTTCGATGTAACTCATGTATGGTCTCGTATAGAACTATGACTCCCTCTAAAATGTTCCGGCCACACATAAAAGCTGTTTGTGTAGGGCTGATAAGGTGGTCTGCCAGTGAATTAATACGGCATGTGGCCACTTTTGTGAATATCTTAAAGCTGACATTCAGCAGGCAGATGGGTCTGTATTGTTGAATTTTATTTGCTTCTCGGGTTTTAGGCAATAAGGTTATGACACCAAAATTGAGACTGAATAAAGGCAGGTCACCAAAGTGCACATCATGGAACATGTTCATCAGGTCACCTTTGATGACTTCCCAAAAATGCTAGTAGAACTCAACAGGGAAGGCATCCGGGCCTGGTGCTTTGTTGGTTCCATGTTAAAAATTGCTTTCCGGATCTCCTTTTCAGTGAACAGAGCCGTGAGAAACTCGTTTTAAGGCTGAAGTGGTTGTCCTCCGGTTGTCCAAATAGGTCTCTATAGAACTTGGTGATATACTCTTTGAGGTTTTGTTGACCCTCTATCCCCCCCTCATGTTCTAGTGAGAAAATATGCTTCTTTCGATGTTTGCCATTAGCAATCATCTAGAAGTATCTAGTATTGTTATCCCCCAAAAGGACATCAGTTGCTTTGGCTCATTGATAAAACCTAAGCTCTTCTTCCCGTAGAAGTTTTATTAGGTCATCACGAGCTATCTCCAATTGGTCTCTCTCTCCTTGAGATGATTTCTTATCTCAGCTTGAGTGTCTAGGTTAGTCACAACCTTTTGTAGGTTTTCCTTTTGGGCTTTATACACCTCTATGGTGATGGCGTGCCCATCCCCGCAGGTGTTTTCTAAGTGCTCCAATTTTTCTATTCCAACGTTGAACCGAATTTTGCCCCACAACTGATTGAATATAGATTTCTTTGACTTTTTCTTTAAAGTCCTCATGAGACAACTAACTGAGTTCCATCTTGAACTGTTTAGGATGTCTCGAAAAAGCTGGATCACCGGTCTCTAAAAGCAGTGGAGTGTGATCTGATAACCCTCTGTCTAAAGCGTGTAACATTACCAATCGATATTTGAGTTCCCATTCAGTTGTCATCAAAACTCTATCGAGTTTTTCATAGGTAGGATCTGTTAGAGAGTTTGCCCAGGTGAATTGTCGACCTATCAACTCTATCTCCCGAAGATCAAAACTATCTATGGCAGCATTGAATAGGAATGGCCATCGCGGATTAAAGTTATTTTGTTTTTTTCTTTGCTATGTCTCATGATATTAAAATCTCCCCCGATTAAGGTTGGCAATGTATTCTGTTGACAGGTGCGAACAAGCTCGGACAATGAGGGACCGAAGCCGGTGACCAGAGGGGGGGGGGGTGAATGGGAGCCGATCAAAATTTTTTCCGAAATTCAAACCGTCGGCCTATGTCCTGAAAATCACCCAAGCCCTCAAGCGTTCTGGCCAAAGTTTGGAATAGCTATGGAAAAGCTAAACCAACACAAAAGGCCTCGAACGAGCGAGCGAAACCACGAAGCAAATCGAAAGCGAATCGGGAAAACTGCAGAACTGATCTGCCTGGACCGGTCTGACCGGTGCGCTGGACCGGTCTGACCGGTGCGCTGGACCGGTCTGACCGGTCTTGCCTACCGGTCTGACCGGTGGCACCCAGAAAACCCCCGAAAACTTAGATTCAAACGGTGAATCTCGACCAAACGACCACGAAAATCGATGAAACTTGGGGGATTGCTTCGCCCCTACCCCATGAACATATCCCCAAAAGATCTCGTCCTAAAGATCAACGAATCGTGAGAATTATGGTGGAGATCAAAAGGGATTGGGGTTTTCTCAAGAACTCAAGAAATCGAATTCGAACACGCCAGTGATTCCAGAGGGTTTAGGACAGGGTTAGAAGCACGGGAATCATAGCAAAGAACTCATGGACTCCTCGCAATCAAGTGCACCAAAAACGAAATCGAAATTTCATCAAACAAGTCACAAAACGAGGAGATGGATTGATTCAAACCGCCCAGAGGGCACGAGGAGGTTAGGGCCTCCTTTCCCAATCAAATCCACAAGAGTTCTCACACAAACAACATTCAAATCTACCCTAAAGGGATGAACTGAGGAAGAGGAACACAGGGGCGGCGGCCTGGGGAAACAGAGAATTCACGGACACAATACAAAAGCCGCAATTAAACTAACACAAGTGAAGGGGTATTTATACCCGCGGGACCGGTCAGACCGGTACGCTGGATCGGTCAGACCGGTTGGTTAGACCGGTCAGACCGGTGCCAGGGACCAGTCAGACTGGTTGGCCTGCAGCACCCCCTATACACGATCTCATCCGACGGCCGAGGTTCTTTCTTCGAAACGAAGTCTTCTCCGCGATGCCGTCGTCTTGATGAAGATCCAGTTCGCGGTTTTGGAGGGTCCGCGAAACCCGGGTATGTGGCCGGTTTTGAGAAAACCGCCAAAACCTCACGCGCGGGAAGATTCCCGCCTCCGCGCCGTGGCCCTAGACGCCGTTCCCGCCTCCGCATTCTGACGGCCCTAGACGCCGCCCGACGCCCGTCACCTCCTCGCCCACAGCGAGGCCCTAGACGCCGTCGACGCCCGTCGCCTCCGTCAGTCCCGAGACCGACGCCCGTGCCTCCACGACTTGGCGTCTTCAACCGCCGTCCGCCTCCTTGGTTTTGTGGCGCAAACCAAGAAACCCGCCTTCCGTCGCCACTTGCGCCCTCGATCCAGGAGTGGACGCCACAGCTGCCGCCCGGTCCGAGCTCCGGTCCCGGCTGCCCTTCACCGTCGTCCACCGCACGGTCCATCGGCCACAGCACCTCCACGGCAGCTCCCCGTCGACACTCAACGCCCGTGTACCTGCAATCCAAAGACCAAGCGCACGATGACACCGCACGGTTGACAATTCACTCATCACAAGCAGGATAGTGTACTCTCGTTCCTCAATTTCCCCCTTGATGAGTGCATTGTCAACACACCACAAACGAATCAAGAGAAGTGAAACCAAAGAAGAACAAAGAAGCACGAAAGAGGAACTCAAGCAAGTGACGAGAAGCTCAGAAAGGTAAGAACAGTCACTTACTCAAGCAAAGATCGATCCCCTAAGACAAGGGCAAAGGCTCGACGCAATCGATCAAAAGCCACAACATGACTCCTCAAAGACAGAGGTAACGCTCGACGCAGTCATGCAAGAAGCAGAGGGAAAATGAGGAAAACCAGGAGCCAAGAGCAAATCAAAAACTCCCAAATCAAAGCTTTTCCCTCTCACAAGTGCAACTCTCCCAAAATGATGCACTCTCAAAGCCCTGTGCACAACAAGTTTTTCAAAAATCAAACAAGTCTCCCCCTTGTTCGATCACTTCTCTCAAAATTCTCTCCCTTGTTGGAACATGCACACATCAAGTCTAAAAAGACCTAAAGATCCCCCTGAAACTGAAACTCCCCCTGAACAGATGCTATGCAATGAATGCAATGCAGGAGGTGTAAGAGAAAGCATTCAGGGATACAAAGATATGAGCAACATCTAGTCTCAAGCATGTGTGCATCCATAAACAAGACCTGCATCTAGCTCAACAAGGTATATCAAATCAGTCTAGAACTAGGCAAGTTTAGTTTAGGAGAAATAAAAGCATCACCCATGATCTAGCACTAACAAGTAGGGAATGGAAAGCAGTGCTACTCAAACTCATACAGGTGAGCCAAACCAACCAAAACATGTTGCGAACATTCATTTTTCAATCAAATTTATATCAAGCAATTCTTAATGCCAGGGGTTGAAAGCTTATCATGCTTTACTTAGCAACGAGGCCAAGCCTATGCCAACAGACAATCAGAAGCTTAAAGCATTTGTTTCAGTCATGCACAGCCTTGCCCGGGTTCTCACAAGTGCAAAGTGAGCCGTCCCGAAAGCTCGATCAGTGCGACAAGCAATCCCACCTGGATCTTTTCAATCCATTTCAAGAACAGTTCAAGCAATTTTATCAGATTTAGATCATTTCAAGTGTGAATTGTTGAACAGAAAAGGCACACTAGCATGAATAAGATAGCAAAGCACATCAACACGCCCTAACATGCTAGTAGCCAAGACAGGGTGATCATGTTTTCAGATTTTCAAATCAAAATAGCTTAACTCAGATGATGTCATATACAGAATGGAGCAAGCTATACATGATCAAGTTTATCAACTCACACTAGCAGGCACTAGAAGATCATAGCAATGTATTCAAGAATGCTAGTGCAAGTGAGATAATGCAAAATGCAAACATGTACAATGCATATGCACAATGCAACTAACCAAGCTAAAACTAAGATAAGGACAAAGAAAAAACAAAAGCTAAGCAACTGAAGAACTCAGCGAATACAACGGCTCAAAGACACACAGGACTAGACCAAATGGATCCAACTGAGTACCATGGAAAAGGTAACAATCAGAAAACCACAAGTCCATCCTGAGAGGAAAACGTACAAGCCGAACGCTCACATACCTCGATGAAGATCTCGCTGGACCTAGAGCATAGCAAGCTCGAGGTCACCTCCCCTGCGTCCTCAGCGGGTCCACCTTCTGCTCGAACAGGTTCTTGTAGAGGTGAACGATCGAAGTGGAAGTAGTGGTACTGGATCATCCTCCTGAGCTGAGGTAGTCGAAGCAGAAGGGGCCGGAGCCTGCAGCCGGCGCAGTAACTCCAGATCATCATCGGCACCTGAGGTAGAGCTCCCCCTCAACAAGTGATACCTAGCACAAGAGAAGCTAGGACATAAGAAAATAGCAAACTCCAAAAATCCAGAGCAAAACTCAAGCAAATGATTAGGTGTTAATCAAGCTACATGCAAAAGTATACCAAAAGACACTCTAGAACATATCAAGACAAAAGATATTCCTAGAAAAGTCTAAAGGCACTCAACAACATGAACCAAGGCAGCAAGACTATATGAAGAAGATACTTGAGCTAACAACCAGACCTAAGGAGCACATGCTACATAAGCATGAGGGGAACTGAACAAAGCACACACCCTGAGCTAGCAAGAGTCATGACAGTATGAAAACCACAAAAAACTAGCATCCAGAGTGACTAGTCCACCATAGCACAAGTACAGACCTAGCAAACAAAACAAGTATGAGATAAAGAATCTACAACAAGTCACAAGCAGAAAGTGTACAAAGAACTCAAAAAGCAAACTCAAATGTACATATGGTACACAAACCACCACGGGCTATCCATCAGCCTTGGAGAACCATCAAGTCTTAATCAAACCTGCATAAGACCAAGATCCATGGAGCACTTGTTCTCCAGACCACCAACCTGCATCACCAACGAGACATAGGGGGAGCAAACATCTCGACACTGGGGTTAGCAAAGTGAGAAGCAAACCAGTGACGAGCCATTTGCTCTACAGAAGGATAACCAAAGTCAGGCAAAGCGTATCCCCCGTCCCGTCTACCACATGACTGACGAACACCACCGCGAGGAAAGCGTGGAGCCTCAAAACCTCCTCCAAAGCCTCGGTCTCGTGGTCCATAGCCGTACTGAAAACGACCAGGAGCACGGCCGGCAAAGCGACCACCTGCTGGAGCACGGTAACCACCACCGTCTCCCTGACCTCCACCTACACGGCGCACCCTAGCATCTCGCCTATCACCACGCCGAGAAGGACCATGCACCCGAGCAGAGTACATGTCCGCGTTCCGTCTCTCCTGCTCTCTCCTCACAGCCTGCTTCCTCCTGAAGCAAAACTCCTCCAGATGACCTTCCCTGTCACAGAACTCGCAGTGGTACCTCACCTCACGCTTGGGAGGTGGAGGCCTAGCCTGCGGACGGGGAGGAGCAGCCCTCTTCTTCTGGGCAACCTGGGCTGTGGCAGCAGGGAGTGTGTTGAGGGAGTTCCTCAGCTCATTGGGCTTTGGAACCCAAACCTGCTTCTGCGGAGGTGTTTTCGGTGGTTCTTTAAGCACACCATCCGCGGGGTCAACAAGCGAAGGCTGCGTGCTCGTGCTAGCAGTGTTTCCAGCAGCCTTGCCAATCTTACCGTACAACCTGTCAAAGTCTGAATTCGTGTACGTGTAACCGACCCCAAACCCATCACCATGCTTGAACTGCTTGATCATCATGCCCAACTGCGGCTCACTAGCAGAAACCCAACTAAGAATCGCCCTAAGATAGGTATTCTCATTCTCCAGGTTGGCTTTCTCTACCGCAAGATTATCCAAATCAGAAATCAAACCAGGGCAAACAGAGCAGTCAATAGGTGGGCTAGACTCTACGACCTTAGTCTTTCCAAAAGACTTGATCAAAGCGTTCTTCTCCTCTAGCTCTGACCTAAGTGTGGGACAAAGCTTACAAGCGCCAAGCAAAACTGGCCTAGACTTCATCTCCTCTAGCTCGCACACAACAGTAGCAAACTTAGACTGCAACAATGCTAGATCAAACTTAAAGATAGGACACTCCTCGCATTCAAGCACATCGCTAACAATAGTAGCATCCTTAACCAGTTCTAGTTCATGCTTGGCCTTCGCGAGCTCATGAGACACGTCAGCAAGCGCAATCTTAGCAACATCTAAGTTCGCGACGTTCTCATCATGCTTGGCACGAAGAGAAACAAGATCGTTCATGTGAGATATGCAGCCAGCGCACTCATCCTCACTAATCTTCTCCCTAGCACAAGCCAGCTCAGCCCTAAGCTTTTTACGCTCTCTAGCTGCTTCCTTAAGCAGCCTCTTTTGGTTGTCGAGAGCGGCGTATAACTCCCTAACCTCTGTACCAAGCAGGTCGATCGTGGAGTTTACCTCTGAATCGCTCTCAGATCCAGGAGAAGAGCCGGAGTGCGTCGGTGTAGCATGTCCACCTGAAGACGCACGAGCACCATCAGCTTCGCCCGCCATGGTGCAGAAGCTCTTGTGGCGACCAGCCGCCAAGCAAAGGCCGATAAAGCCGGTGGCTTCCTTGTCCCTCTTCTTCTTCTTCTTGTCATCGTCGTCGGAGGTCGGTGAAGAAGAGTGGTCGGTGTCGGAGCTCTTGTAGAGGTCACTGAGCTGCGCCAGGAAGGCCTTCTCCCGCTTCTTGGCCTTGTACTGGAAGCGCTTCTTGAGCGACTCCTTGTCGAAGCGTCCTCCCCGGTCACGACTGCGGTGCTTGTGGCACCGACGCTCCTTGTTGGAGCCTCCCTCGTCGCGGTCGCGGTGGCGGTAGTAGTCGAAGGAGTTGTTCTGGCCACCACCGGACTTCTTGGGACAATCGGCGATGAAGTGGTTCAGATCGCCGCAGTTGTAGCACCCGGGGTTTTTCTTCCTCTGCCTGTTGTGGTTGACACGCTGGAACTTGCTGATGAGAAGGCACAAGTCGTCGTCGCCCAGCGTCTCCAGCTGCTCATCTGAAATAGAAGGCAAAGAGGCAAGAGAAAAACTAAGAGCAGAGTTAGCGTTAGAGCTCGATCCACCTGGGCCAGTCACAAGAGCGACGCTCTTGGAAGGAGGGGCACCATTGAGCTTGGCTCGTGTCTGGTTATCCACCTCCGTGGCCTTGAGCTTGCTGAAAAGCTCGTTCGCGATCAGAGTCTCATAGCCTGCAGACTCAATGATCGTGTTCACCTTGAGATCTCACACAGAGTGGTCAAGTGCGTAGAGCAACTTGAGAGCCTTCTCGTGCTCTGTGTACTCAAGGGCACCAGCAGATCTGTTCGCATTGACCTTGTTCACAATCGACTGAAAACGACTGAACATCAGGTCAATGCTCTCACCCGGCTCCTGTGTGAAGTTCTCGTACTAACGCCGGTGAGTCTCGAACAGTCTGGCCTTTACTTGAGGTGTACCCTCGTGATAGTTCTCAAGACACGTCCAAATTTTGTGGGCTTCCTGAAAACCCTGGACACGTGAGAACTCCGCATGAGAAATGCCAGCGAACAAGGCATTGACGGCCTTGGCGTTAGCCTCGTGCTGGGTCACCTGAAGAGGTGTGGTCCGAACAGCAAGCACCTCGTAAAGCTGGTTTGTGGTAATCTCCCAGACATCGGCTCCCATGCTCTGCAGGAAGGCTCTCATGCGAACCTTCCAGTAGGCATAATCCTCGCCGGAAAACACCGGGATCTTACCAAGACTCGACATGGTCGCCAAGTGGTTTTCGAACCGGTTAAGGTACTGAAAACCTCAACCAAGCTCTGATACCAATTGAGGGACCGAAGCCGGCGACTAGAGGGGGGGTGAATGGGAGCCGATCAAAATTTCTTCCGAAATTCAAACCGTCGGCCTATATCCCGAAAATCACCCAAGCCCTCAAGCGTTCTGGCCAAAGTTCGGAATAGATATGGAAAAGCTAAACCAACACAAAAGGCCTCGAACGAGCGAGCGAAACCACGAAGTAAATCAGAAGCGAATCGGGAAAACTGCAGAACTGATCTGCCTGGACTGGTTTGACCGGTGCGCTGGACCGGTCTGACCGGTCTTGCCTACCGGTCTGACCGGTAGCACCCAGAAAACCCCCGAAAACTTAGATTCAAACGGTGAATCTCGACCAAACGACCACGAAAATCGATGAAACTTGGGGGATTGCTTCGTCCCTACCCCGTGAACATATCCCCAAAAGATCTCGTCCTAAAGATCAACGAATCGTGAGAATTATGGTGGAGATCAAAAGGGATTGGAGTTTTCTCAAGAACTCAAGAAATCGAATTCGAACACGCCAGTGATTCCAGAGGGTTTAGGACAGGGTTAGAAGCACGGGAATCACAGCAAAGAACTCATGGACTCCTCACAATCAAGTGCACCAAAAACGAAATCAAAATTTCATCAAACAAGTCACAAAACGAGGAGATGGATTGATTCAAACTACCCAGAGGGCACGAGGAGGTTAGGGCCTCCTTTCCCAATCAAATCCACAAGAGTTCTTACACAAACAACATTCAAATCTACCCTAAAGAGATGAACTGAGGAAGAGGAACACAGGGGCGGCGGCCTGGGGAAACAGAGAATTCACGGACACAATACAAAAGCCGCAATTAGCCTAACACAAGTGAAGGGGTATTTATACCCGCGGGACCGGTCAGACCGGTACGCTGGATCGGTCAGACCGGTTGGTTAGACCGGTCAGACTGGTGCCAGGGACCGGTCAGACCGGTTGGCCTGCAGCACCCCCTGTACACGATCTCATCCGATGGCCGAGGTTCTTTCTTCGAAACGAAGTCTTCTCCGCGATGCCGTCGTCTTAATGAAGATCCAGTCCGCGGTTTTGGAGGGTCCGCGAAACCCGGATAGGTGGCCGGTTTTGAGAAAACCGCCAAAACCTCACGCGCGGGAAGATTCCCGCCTCCGCGCCGTGGCCCTAGACGCCGTTCCTGCCTCGGCCTTCTGACGGCCCTAGACGCCGCCCGACGCCCGTCACCTCCTCGCCCGCAGCGAGGCCCTAGACGCCGTCGACGCCCGTCGCCTCCGTCAGTCCCGAGACCGATGCCCGTGCCTCCACGACTTGGCGTCTTCAACCGCCGTCCGCCTCCTTGGTTTTGTGGCGCAAACCAAGAAACCCGCCTTCTGTCGCCACTTGCGCCCTCGATCCAGGAGTGGACGCCACAGCTGCCGCCCGGTCCGAGCTCCGGTCCCGGCTGCCCTTCACCGTCGTCCACCGCACGGTCCATCGGCCACAGCACCTCCACGGCAGCTCCCCGTCGACACTCGACGCCCGTGTACCTGCAATCCAAAGACCAAGCGCACGATCACACCGCACGGTTGACAATTCACTCATCACAAGCAGGATAGAGTACTCTCGTTCCTCAGACAAAAAGGCTGAATTAAAATCCTCCTGTGCCGGGCCATAGACTGCCATTAGAAACCATTTGAAATCCTCTTATTTGTTGCGGAGATGGAATTTTATGAAAAATTCCCCTTCCACTATTAAAGATAAGTCAAGGATTAAGGAGTTCACCCCCAGAAGAATGCCACCGGAACGTCCACTTGGCGGTAGACAATGCCAAACGAAATCCACACCTCCCGAAAGTCGGTTAAGGTTGGCTCTAGACATGTCTTGTTTCCCGGTCTCCATGACGGCGACAAAGTCAAGGTTGTGATCTCTGATAGCTTCTGATATATACCGGTATTTAGCCAAGTCTGATAGACCTCTACTATTCCAATAGAAGCCTTTAATGGGGAAATTCCTTTTTTAGTTTTTTGGGCTCTCTTTCGAGCCTTCTCCTTTTTCGATGATGATTTAGATTTACGACCAGCTACCTAGGTCACATATTTTTGTGCCAAGGTCCAA
Organism: Panicum virgatum; assembly: GCF_016808335.1. Lineage (NCBI taxonomy): Eukaryota > Viridiplantae > Streptophyta > Magnoliopsida > Poales > Poaceae > Panicum > Panicum virgatum. The sequence continues at coordinate 44,287,840 of NC_053143.1, forward strand.
GTCATCCAAATCAACATTCGTTATGTCTTTCACTAAGCGGGAAAGAAGACTACTGTCATCTTCAGAGTCCTCCCCATCGCTTAAAGAAAATGGATTAACTTCACCACTACCAGCCGTACCAGCTTTTGGTTGAACTTTGATTTTGTCTATTTGGATGTGTTTCAACGCATTTTAGGAAACTTTAATTGTCTTTGGAGTGCTACCCATAGAAATTCCTCTTCTTGTGCCCTTATCCATCACTAGCTCGTCCGCTGCAGAAATTCCATCTGCAGAATACGAGAAGTTAGTCCGCGTACTCCGACGTTTCCCATCAATAAAAACTGAACCAATCTCATCACTAGACTGGTCATTACCTGCCATGTTGTTGGATGGAGTCGAAACAACAGTCATGGGCGCCTCCTGTGACTGACCAAACTCCATCCGAACAGGCGACATTCCTTTGTGTAGTTGGTCCGGCTGTATTAGGCGGTGTTCCAACTGCATCCAATATGGTTTGTGATTTCAGTCTATCTTGGTTTTGAAACGACAGCATGGAGGGGGAGCACTCACCTTATATAGTAGATGCCCCGATGGTGGAGACCTGCGGCTTGCTCTTCCGAGCATCGGCCGATGTCAACTTCTCCTCCATCTCTCTTGTCGCTGCCAGCTTGTCTAGGGGGCCAGACTGAGAGCATGGCAGTAGCCATCTCCTTTTGTGCCGCAGAGCTTAATGTCTGATCGAAGTCTGTCCAACGAATCCATCCAAAAATGGCCGACTGAAATAAGCGATAGACTGCAAAATCCACGCTGCAGAGAGACCTGGTGGTGCCCGTGCGTGAGTGCAGTTGCTGGCGGGGCTAGAAGGTGAAGGACGGGCACTGGGAGAGCACGACGGAAGCCAGCGCACGGCGGACGCAAGCGGCGGCGGCGGAGGCGGCGCTGTCTGCAGGAGGAAAGATGCCTTAGGCACTGGACTGGCCTCCGGGAGTCGCCGGCGCTCGGGCGAGCCATGGCGTGCGGCGGAGACGGCGCTCTCGCGCCCCCACGGGGTGGACGGTGTTTGGGATACCGTCCGGGAGGACAGTGTTTCAAATACCGTCCACCCCCTGGGTACCCGTAGACCGTAGGATCAGATTTCTGCGGTCAAGATCGATGAGCCTCTTCCTCTATGAACGCTGATAGAACACACCTCTCGCGCATTGCTGGCCAAAGCTACGCCGGCCAGGGCCCGCTCCTCTCTCATGGGGTCCTCGCCGCTGCACACAGAGTGGCCATGGTCTTGCGTTGCTCGGTTGGCCGGCGTCGACGAAGACAAGGCCAGCGACAACTCAGAATCCAGAGAGGCGCGCCATGGCGGTCCACGTCCAGGAACGCCGAGCAGCAGCTCCTTCCTTTCCATGGACCTCCCTGGGCCAGGAGCCAGCACGAACAAGGCAGCGCAGCTGTGCAGGCGGTGGTGTGCGTCCAGGAACGATTGTTTTGATTTGATTAGCAGTTGGGCTAGTTTCCCGTGCTCTGTCCATCGAACTCGCTCAAGAGGTAGAATAATGAATCCACCGTTCCTGAGGAAACAATTTGCACTCTCCGCAGAGAGGATTCTGACGAAGCCATGGCGCTCGCTCACCGTCGTTCCCCATGAGCGGTGGTGAACTGGAGCTCAATGCGGTTGCAGAAGGGCTAAGAGGGGTCGGAGCGCACGACGCCACCAGTGACTCGTGCGGCGGCGGAGGAAAGGTCTCCGTGAGGAACGCCGTCGCAGGCGGGGGCCTCCTGGACTTGCTGGCGCCCGGGCGAGCGGCGGCGTGCGGGGGAGATGGCAGCATGGCGCGATTTGAGGGAGACGGTGTTTGCGACACAGACCGGGTGGACGGTATTTGAAATACCGTCCACCCCTGGGTGCGTCGGAGCCATCGGATCAAACATGTACGGCTCAGATCGGCGTTTTGTCAGAGAGTCCTTCCTTTCCTTCCTCCCGAGACTTGGAGGCTTGGAGTTCGATCAGGCCGCTCGCTTCCGATCGGTCGCCGTCCCCTGGCTCCTCGCTGCTGCACGGCACGGCGCAGTGTCTACCGGCCGCGTTCATCGTCCGCCCCCGTCGCCCGAGATCTGCCCTATGTTGTCGATCGCCGTCAGCGTCTGCGTGCCGCCGGCGCCGCAGGTGATGGCCACGAACAAGATCAGCTTGTCCACGCTCACCATAGACTCCTCCCCGTGCACCGCCGGCTTGAATGTGCTTGTCAACCAGGAGCCAGGGGGAGAAGACGGCGGCGGCGGCGGCGGCGTAGTCGCCGGTACTGCTCCTGCCATTGGGAAGGCGGTACTTTTATCGACGGCGGCCACCGTGGCATGGGCGCCGCGCGCGAGCATCGACTCCTCGAGCTCGTTCTCTCCATCCGGTACTCCTGCGTGACGACGACGGCGAGGGGTTGGAGGAGATTGAAGCAGGAGGAGCCTGGTGGGCGGCGTGGCTGACGCGGCGCGAGAAGCTTGTCTGCCTGTGCACGACGATCACGACGAGGACGTGCGACGATCCCAGAGGTGGACAGTATTTGAAACACCATCCACCCCTGGGTGTTTATTGGCCGTCCGATGGATCCTGTGCGGCCGAGATCGGCGCATCGCAAGAGACGACTCTTCCTCTTCCTCGCGAGACCTGGGAGTTCGATGGGTGGCCTTCACCGGCCTCGCGTACGCCGAGGCAAATCCATCAGGGCAGGGCCGCTCCTCAGCCGCCCGGCCGTCCCCCGGCGGGGGCTTCTGGTTCTCCGGCCGGTGTACTGTGTACAGGAGAGGGGGCGGAAGGTGCTTGTAGAAATTCCCTTGCCCCGTCGAAGCCTTCTTCCGCTTGCCATCCGGTTACCTTCTTCTTCCCAGCCTCTTCTGTTCTTGGCTGTAGTTGATCATGGAAGCAGTGTTGGGCACGTACGGATGGTTCCTTCAGCAGAATTCCGCTTCAGCTTTTCTCATGCACGTCCGGTCGATTGCCGTCCCTGCCGCCAGCCGGTAAGAGCTTGGCTTCAACAAGAGACTACTGTACTTGCAGGCTTTAAGTTTGGATCCAGGACGATTAAGCTCAAACGTCTGGTTCTTCAGTTGGGCAGATGAATTCATGTCAGGAATCGAGGACGTCCATTTGGTTAGATTTGTACCAGTAAGTTAGGCAGCAATAATTGCACGTGAATTCAGGTAATTGCAGCATGCTCATGCTAATCAACTAGCTCCATGGGGCTTATATACTTAACGATAGTTTTGTTTGTTAGTCTACTCTTCTGTGCTGTTCAGGCTCCTGATTCTCGATGCTCTCTGTTGGATAGTAGTATTATTAAGCTCACTATCAATATTTCCGTGTTTCTGTGAACCGCATTGTACTGCATTTTTGCTTGGTAAACTGTCACCGGGATCGAGTCAAATACTAGAAGCATGAATGTTACTCTGATATTGATTTGTGTTCCTTGTAACAATGGTGCCATGGGACCTGTTGCTCCTGGTCAGAAAAAGAGTACTCTACCAATAGTAGTTGGGTGGTTCACATATATAGAGGTGTAATTTTGGTCGTTGTTGGAGAAAAATTGAAGTATGGACCGTCATTGCAGACTAGGAACAGGATAATTTATTTCTTACACAGTCTCCACCGTCATGTAAGTCTCATGGTAGTAATAAGGTGTGCCGATGATGCCTCTAAGTCAGAAATTACCATTTATTAGTGTAACGAACATAGCACCATTTATGCCATTTCGAGTGATTCTGTTAATCGTATGACAACGCAATCAATGGGACTAATAGTTTTGTTAAGTGAACATTTCTAGATCCTAGGGATGAAATAAAAAGGCCATACAAAGCAAAACACAAAGAAAGAACTCAAAGAAACGCTGAATTGGACAAGTTCTACTGAAATCTATAGCACCGGTTTAATCGATGCCAAAGCATCGGTGCATCTGATGGTTGTCGGAAGAACCGACGCCCTGGCATCAGTGCAAGTTTGAGGGGCAAATGGAGATCAAGGAAGGTCAAATGAAGAAAGAAGTGTTGCACCGGTTGAACCGATGGTGTCAAGTTAGGCATCGGTGTAATCACCGTACTATTGTCCAGAGACGATGTCAAGTGCCTAGAAACCAAGCCTTCAGCACCAGAAGAACCGATGCCCCATCGGAGCAAGCATCGGTGCAATGACGTCAGTAAGATGAGAGTGTAACGGCTATATAATTGGTCCAGCGTGACCGGTTTAACCGACGGGTACTGTGTCAGCTGCAGACTGTGTGTCAGAAGCCCAACGGCTAGTTTCAGCCTGTAAGTGACCGGTTGAACCGACGCTACCCCATGCAGAGGCATCGGTTCAACCGATGGTTTGCTGATTTCAGCTATCCGTTGGAGCAACGGCTCCCAGACTTGGTGGCTTATATATACGCCTCGCCCCGGCCATTTTGTTGTTGCTGGAGACTAGAGAGACCCTATATGCATTGAAGAACACCTCCAAGCCAACCCAAGTGCATATTGATCAAATCCTTAGGTTTAGCACTAGCTTTGTGAGTGTAAGTGCTAGATTAGCTCTTGAGTGAGTGAGTAAGCAAGGTTGAGATCCTTTGCTACGGTTCTAGAGAGAACCACTCATGTATCTCGGTGCGCCGGCCTCCTTGGAGTCTTGGTGGCTCGCCGGCACGTCAACGACCCTCCGGCTTGGTGTGGAGCGGCGTCGACAACCCTGTGCGGGGGACGGAGACCCCTCCTTTGTGGACAAGCTCCCTTAGTGGAACTTGGGATCAAGGTGACCGCGGTGATTTGGTCTCCCCGGGAGAGACTTGATTGCTGGGAAGCAATAGTCTTTGTGAGTGCTTCAACAACGTGGATGTAGGTGTGCCTTTGTGGCTAACCAAACCACACGATAAATCCTCGTGTCAAAGAGTTTGCTTCCTCCCATCCCTGATTTAAGCTTCCGCATTTAACTATTGCAATCTTTGTGCCTTTACTTTCATAGAGTAGTTTCTTGATAGAATTGACTATAGGTTGCTAAACTCTTTTGGGATGAGGGTTTCACACTAGAAAAACCATAGTTGCACATCTAGATAGATTGTTTTAATTTAAGTTTTTGTGCAAACTAGTTGGAGCCATAGATTAAGGTTTTTTAGAGTGCCTAATTCACCCCTCCCCCTCTTAGGCTAGAGCACCCGATCGCTTTTAATTGGTATCAGAGCAGGGACTCATTTCTCTCACAAAGAAAGCCAATTCCATTGGCAAATTTGTGTTTACTGGCTCATTAGATCGGTAGGTTTCACCGCCTAGTGAGTTAGCTCTTAGGGGGAAGGGATGAATCCTTTAGAAATGGCTTCACAGTTAAACGGGGGAGGATTAAGTTTTTTACCCTCTAATTGTCCCCAAAAGGTTGAGAGAAAGCACAAGAAAAAGAAGAAGCAAAAGAAGGAGAAAAAGCCCAGGGATGAACCTCGTGTTTTTCTTGGAGAATGTGTGGGTAGTGATGAAGAGCCAAGCACAAGCTCAAGTAATGAGTTTATCAAAAGCACCACCATCCGCACTAACAAGGGAGCTTCATCATCATCCAACACATGCCACACAGTTAAAGGTATGGATAACAATGTAAGTGATAATGACTCCGACTCTCCTTCATTTCAAGATCTTCTTGACTTATTTCATGAGCAACAAAAAGTCATTAAAAAGCAATCAAAGGAAATCAAAAATCTTAATGCTCTCAATGATCTAAATGCTTCTCTTGCTACAAATTTTGAAGATTTGTTGTGCAAATTCAAATTACTTAGCAAGGAGCATGATGAGCTCAAATTAAAATCTGAGAGCATTAATGATACTAATGATTCTTTGGAAATGAAGCAAACTATCCCTTGTGCAATTCCTATCTCTAGGGTAGATGCTTCAACTTCTTGCATTGATTTAATTGATGAATCTTGCTCTAACCCTTGCAATGAGAAATGCAATGAGAATGTTGTTGTAGAATCATGTGATGATCTCATTGCCAAGGAGAATAATGAGCTCAAGTAAGAAGTGGAAAGGCTCATGAAGGACTTGTATAGATTGAAGGGCAAAGGCATGGAGAGCAATGTCCAACCTTCTCAAGATAGCCATGAAGGCATGGTGAAGAAGCTTGAGAAGGGGTCCACCGTGACTTGCTTCAAGTGCCACAAAGAAGGCCATAAGTCCAACAAGTGTTTTCAACCAAAAAAGAAGCTTCCGGATGAGAAGAACAAAAAGAAGCTCACAATCAAGAGTTCTCTCATCTACACCAAGCCCAACCGGAGGAACAAAAGCAATAGCATCTCCTATGTGATCAAAAAGAAGACTAATGGTAAGGTGATTGATCACAAGGTTGGGAAGAAGGAAAGGAGTTGGAACCGCTCCATTTGGGTGCCCAAGGAAATCATCACCAATATGAAGGGGCCTCAAATAGTGTGGGTTCCAAAGGAGGCTTGAAGCCCAAGAACGGTTTCGGGGGATTTGGAGGCTTAGCTTACAAGTTGAAGTGAAGGTTCAAGCCAAAACAAGCTAAGCTCAAAACTTTGACATTTGTTGCCCAAGTCCCCCATAAGGTAATTGTAGCTAGATTTCAATTCAAGCATCATATAGCTCCATTGCTCCTGCTAGGATGTTTGCATGTTTTGCATCTCCTAGTGTTTTATATGGTAGGTTGCTTGTGTCATGATTCTAACCCATGAGCAACCTACATGGTTTGATAAGTGTGTAGAAAGCTACACAAGATTACCCTTCGTGGTACATGGACTTCATGAGGTATGTGTTTCATTTATGTACTATGAACACAAACTATAGGGTAAACTTCCCATTGTTGTAAAAAATATTGTGCATACTTTTGCTTGGTGATTCAAACACTAAATGCACACATTTAGGGGGAGTTCACTCTATGGTTTGTGATTTTGAGACTAACGTGTTTACAAGTTTATCTTTTGTAGTCTCACAACGGAGTTAACACTCTAAGATAATGTTATTCGCGATTAGTGTGAACAAACAACTCTATAAGAGTGATTAGAAAAATTGTGCTTCCATGCATATAGAGCCATGCTCTATTGAACTTAAATGCTCATATCTAAGTTCATAGGCTATGTGCTCATACATTTGCTTAACTTTGGTGTACCAAGTACTCATCTTTTAAAGACTTCAATTGTTGCAAGTCACTTTCAATTGGTACATGCAAGGTAAACAAAGTCCCCCGGAGGTATGCAAGGTTCTAAACTCATTCAATTGGTATCAATGTCAATTCCTTATTATTTTAAGAGCGACCTCAGTGCATGATATGGCTTAAGCTTTTTTGTTGAAATATCTAGTTGTGCACTTGATTTTCATTATCATTTTGTGTACACACTTGTGGAAAGCTTAGCTCATGTCATGCTAGTTTTGTGATTTTGTGATCCATCTTAGTAATGTTTCAAATTGGTATCTTCATTGATATCATACAATTGGATCATGAGTCATGAAACTAACTCCCTAGGCTACTAATCTTCTCTCGAGCTATATTGCTTTGCAAGACCTTTTAGATGATTTGATTCCAAAGGGGGAGAATTGTGGATCAAAACAAGGTATTTTTCCAAGAAGGAAAGATATATTCCAAAGGGGGAGAAATGCCGAGTGGATCAAGTCAACTCATAAGGAGAAGTAGCAAGATAGGGGGAGGAACAAAGGGGGAATCATGGTTGTAGGGGGAGGCCAAGCCAACATTGGATGGTGGTAAGCATTCAAGCAAGTGTAAGTGGTTCAATTTGTAAATTCTTGAAAATTTTATACTTGCTTTGATTGTGTTGTCATCAATCACCAAAAAGGGGGAGATTGTAACGAACATGACACCATTTATGCCATTTCGAGTGATTTTGGTGATCGTATGACAACGCAATCAATGAGACTAATGATTTTGTTAAGTGAACATTTCTAGATCCCAGGGATGAAGTAAAAAGGCCATACAAAGCAAAACACGAAGATAGAACTCAAAGAAACGCTGAATTGGACAAGTTCTACTGAAATCTATAGCACCGGTTTAATTGATGCCAAAGCATCGGTGCATCTGATGGTTGTCGGAAGAACCGATGCCCTGGCATCAGTGCAAGTTTGAGGGGCAAATGGAGATCAAGGAAGGTCAAATGAAGAAAGAAGTGTTGCACCGGTTGAACCGACGGTGTCAAGTTAGGCATCGGTGTAATCACCGTACTATTGTCCAGAGACGATGTCAAGTGCCTAGAAACTAAGCCTTCAGCACCAGAAGAACCGATGCCCCATCGGAGCAAGCATCGGTGCAATGACGTCAGCAAGATGAGAGAGTGTAATGGCTATATAATTGGTCCAGCGTGACTGGTTTAACCGACGCCTAAGCACCAGTTTAACCGATGGGTACTGTGTCAGCTGCAGACTGTGTGTCAGAAGCCCAACGGCTAGTTTCAGCCTATGAGTGACCGGTTGAACCGACGCTACCCCATGCAGAGGCATCGGTTCAACCGATAGTTTGCTGATTTCAGCTATCCGTTGGAGCAACGGCTCCAAGACTTGGTGGCCTATATATACGCCTCGCCCCGGCCATTTTGTTGTTGCTGGAGACTAGAAAGACCCCATATGCATTGAAGAATACCTTCAAACCAACCCAAGTGCATATTGATCAAATCCTTAGGTTTAGCACTAGTTTTGTGAGTGTAAGTGCTAGATTAGCTCTTGAGTGAGTGAGTAAGCAAGGTTGAGATCCTTGTGCTACGGTTCTAGAGAGAACCACTCGTGTATCTCGGTGCGCCGGCCTCCTTGGAGTCTTGGTAGCTCGCCGGCATGTCAACGACCCTCCGGCTTGGTGTGGAGCGGCGTCGACAACCTTGTGCGGGGGATGGAGACCCCTCCTTTGTGGACAAGCTCCCTTAGTGGAAATCGGGATCATGGTGACCGCGGTGACTTGGTGTCCCCGGGAGAGACTTGATTGCCGAGAAGCAATACTGTTTGTGAGTGCTTCAACAACGTGGATGTAGGTGTGCCTTTGTGGCTAACCGAACCACGGGATAAATCCTCGTGTCAAAGAGTTTGCTTCCTCTCATCCCTCCTTTAAGCTTCCGCATTTAAGTATTGCAATCTTTGTGCCTTTACTTTCATAGAGTAGTTTCTTGATAGGATTGGCTATAGGTTGCTAAACTCTTTTGGGATGAGGGTTTCACACTAGAAGAACCATAGTTGCACATCTAGATAGATTGTTTTAGTTTAAGTTTTTGTGCAAACTAGTTGGAGCCATAGGTTAAGGTTTTTTAGAGTGTCTAATTCACCCCCTCCCCCTCTTAGGCTAGAGCACCCGATCGCTTTCAATTAGCAGTAGCATTTCAAAAATTACAACACCAGAGACACATGATCAACCTGTATATTTGTTTCATAAATCTCGGCATACATGTTTCATAATGCCTCACTTGCTTCACATATCCAAAAAAAAATATGTAAACACCTATCTAAACTCGATCGGCTTCTGTCCCTAGTAATTCTTCCTAGATCATTATTACTTTATCTAGATGTGCTTTGCATCCCACACCGGTATTTCTTATTGCTTTGTCATTTACAATAGGTCGGACAATTGGGGTTTGTTTCGATGATCTTCTTTTCAATGTATTATATTGATTTTTGTTCTGTGCAGTAGCTACCTTTCACGACATTTGACCACGCAACATTGGAAATATAGCTAGACATGGTCTCCACATTCAAGCGGCATTGGAGTTGCAGCTTGCCATTGTCTTTTGCACTCCTGGATCATAGTATGCTGGAATCATTAACCAAGAGTTTGTCTATTCTTCTCATTATGATATATTTAACCAAAAGATACAGCGCCTCCTATTAATTACCACTGATCATCATGGCCACCACACCAGAGGAATTCTTCGTCAAGGGTCTTATGGAGCAGTCACAACCATCCCTTCTCGAGAAGTCCAGTGGCATGAGTGAGGGCTGTCAACAGCATGTCGTCCCTAATGACATGATGCTCCCTTACATCTCTCACATGCTCTTGGAGGATGACATTGATGATAATGAGCTCAATGATCACCCTGCTCTACTCCAGGTGCAGCAACCCTTTGCTCAAATTCTCTCCTCCTCTTCCTATGGTGCTAACACCAGTAACACAGACAGTGCCAAAGATTTATTGCAAGATGGCTGGGATGATGATAGCACACTCAACCTCAACTCAGCCTTATCCAAGGGTACCGACGCAATTCGGGCGTTCCTAAAAGGCATGGAAGAGGCAAACATGCTCTTGCTCAAAGACACCAAGCAGTTTAGAGGGGGTGTGCAGGTGAATCAGATGGTCCAGAGAAGCAGCAATCATAGTGGGGATGAAGAGGTATAATAGGGATAACCATACGGAGGAAGAAATAAGGACCGGCAAAGCTGCAAAGATGATCAAGGATCCAGAGGAGAATTGTGCCAATGAGATGCTTGATGAAATGATTTTGCATGCCTATGATACATGCATCAAGGGCATGAGGAAGCTGCATGTCTCCATGGACACCAAGGTGGATAAGGGAAACAGGAAGAAATATAACAAGGCGGCGAAGAACAATATGGTGGACATACACACATTGCTAATATCTTGTGCGCAGGCCGTGGCAACAAACAACCACATGAGGGCACGGGAGTTGCTAATGGAAATCAAGCAACATGCATCAGCAACAGGGGATGCCACACAACGGGTAGCTCTGTGTTTCACCAAGGGGCTAGAGGCACGGCTAGTGGGTGCAGGTAGCCAGCTTTGGCAGTTGCTCATGGCAGAGCATCCCTCCATCGTGGAGTTCCTCAAGGCCTATAGACTTTACTATGCAGTCTGCTGCTTCAAAAAGGTGGCACTCAGTTTTTCGACGATGACAATCTTGCAGGCCATGGTGGGTAAGAGGAAGCTGCACATTGTGGATTACGGTATGCATTTTGGCTTCCAATGGGCAGGCTTGCTCCGCTTGCTGGCGGGTAGAGAAGGTGGCCCACCAGAGGTGAAGATCACCGCCATAGGCCCTGCCAAGCTCAAGGCCTGTCCAGCAGAGCGAATTGAGGAACTAGGGTGCAGGCTCAGCAATTGGGCCAATGAGTTCGGCTTGGCTTCTTTCAAGTTCCACACAATCATGAAGAAATGGGAGGATGTTCGCATCGAAGACTTGAACACCAACACAGATGAGGTAATTGTCGTGAATGACCTCTTCAGTTTTAGCACCTTGATGGACGAGAGTGTATTCTTTGACAGACAAAGCCCTAGGGATACCGTCCTCAGTAACATCAAGAAGATGAGGCCCGACGTGTTCATCCAGAGCATTTTGAATTGTTCATGTGGTTCCTCATTCGTGGCACGGTTTCGAGAGGTGATGTCCTACTACATGGCACTATTTGACATACTGGATGCAACCATGCCAAGGGAGAGCAAATCTCGAGTGGTGCTGGAGCAGTTCGTGCTTGGTCGTCCTGCACTTAACATCATCGCCTGTGAGGGACTAGACTTGGCGCAACGCCCTGAAAAGTATAGGCAATGGCAGGTGAGAAACCAACGGGCTGGGCTGAGGCTGCTGCCATTGAAATCAAGAATTGTAGAGGTCGTAAAAGATGCAGTCCAGAAGCACCACCACAAGAACTTTTTGATATGTGAGGATGGCCATTGGCTTCTACAAGGGTAGAAGGGGCGCATCCTATTTGCGCACTCGTGTTGGGTAGCCCAAGACACCTCCTCACAATGACGCTTTTTTGGTACTGAATATGATATATCATGGTGTTCAGCAGCTCCATGTCAAGTAGATCTATACATGGACGACGTCCATGAGTGTATAGGTTGATCGAACTGTTTACTCACTCTCAGGCATGTGTCTGTCAACGTTGATGATTGTGTGTTGTTGTAGTATCTTGTATTCTAGTATTATGGGCTTATAGCTAATAAGAGTCGGTGCCATTAACCTAGTATTTGTGACTCCATGTTTCCTCCGGTGGCCAATTGGTATCTTTGGTAATAGCTTTGATTAGTACTCCCTCCGTATAGGAAAATAATGTCGTTTTGGATAAGATTTGGATCATACATTGAAAATATAAATCACAAATAACTTTTAAATTATTGAGCCGTATGAATAGATTTGTCTTAAAAACACTTTTATAAAAACATAAATATATCACTTTACAACAAATATTTTTGTAAAAATAAGCATTCAAAGTTATGCTTTGGAGACCGTACTGCTGTCGTAAACGTCTTCTATTTTCTATATGGAGGGAGTACTTGGAGCAAGCATGGAGCGAGGAACAAAGCTCGATAAGGCCGGCGTTCAGCAGCAGGCTCGGCTCGCCAGACAGAACACCTTGGAGGCGGCTGCAGCCCGCCGGCAGGCTGAGACTAGCGGCGCGGGCTGCGTGCAGGGATGAATTAGGGCGACCTGCTGTCAGGCGAGAGGACGGCGACTAGTCCAGGCCTGGGACTAAGGGCAGGGCCAGGGGTATTCAAGAGTATTCATTGAATACCTATTATTTTTTACTAATCAATGGTAATCAAGAACATACTTGCTAAAAATTAGTGTTAAACTAGAAAAAAGATGCGCGCCAGGCACTCGTCACCATGTGCGGTCGCACGCGGCGGCACAATTGTCCGCGAGCATAGGGAGAGGAGCTTGACGTGCTCGGCCGCGGCAGCGGCACAATCATCCTCCGCCCCGCGGCGCCGCAATGCCTATATTTGTGCCCACCGGGCTCCGCCAGCCGCCGCCGGTGTGTGTCGCCGGTGGGTGCGCCACGCTTTGCCTGCAAGGATGCCCCAACTTTGAGTAGTTCGATAAGACATATAGAGCACGGTTAACACCACGTTGTGCATGTTATTACATTCTTACAAATCTTAATTTTGCCGAATAATTTTTTTTATTGCAGTTTGTTGTTACCATGGAGAACCATCGCAGATCAAATATGCCTTGCATGTGCACACAACGCCAGTACACTCGTGCCGTCGCGCAGAGGCGGCGGAGAAGGTCTCCAGGAGGAAGGATGCTGCAGTGCCCGCCGGGACTCACCGGCGCGTCCAGGCGATCCGCTGCGTGCGGCGGAGATGGCATTCATGCGATCCAAGGGTTGGACAGCGCCAAGGCTAATCAATCAGGGCCGCTCGCTTCGCCAATCAACCTGATTACCTTCTTCTCGGCGTCTTCTGTTCTTGGCTATAGTTGATCATGGAAGCAGGGCTGGGCATGTATGGATGCTTCCCTCACTTGTGTTAGGAAGCGATCGAGGACGCCCTTACCTGTATGAACGCTTCCAAGAGACTACTAGCAGGCTTTAAGATTTTTTTTCAGAAAAAGTCTAAATTACTCCCCTCAACTATAGCCAAAGTCTGGATAACCCCTTAAACTATTTTTTGGTTCATTTTACCCCTCAAACTATCTCATTTGGTTCAAATTACCCCCTACTAAAATTTGTCCTTTTCATTTCTCCATGCATAGGTGGAGTTTTAAGTTGAAACTTTACAACATGATAGTACACACCATAACACATGTTAGAAAAATAAATCATTTTTTATCATTATTTTGATAGGTTAGGATATTTAATAATAAATTAGTTGTTGGAGTTCAAAATTATATGAAAACTAATGGGGGCAAATTATAAAACTTTTTCTAAATAGGCATTGTGATGTCCACTACTACCCTGCAAAATTTGAAATTAAAATTCAACTTGTGTAAGGAGAAACAAAAAAGATAAATTGTGTTATGGGATAAAATAAACTAAATGACATAGTTTATGGGGTAAATTGAACCAAGTTATAGTTTAGGAGGTTATCCAGACTTTGGGTATAGTTGAGGGGTGTAAATTGAACTTTTTCCTTTTTTTCTGCGTCCCTGCTCAAGTGCAGGTTTATGGTCCTAGGAGTTGACCCATTTTCTTTACACAGTAGAACAGTGTAGTAATGATTAGGGATGCAAATGGTACAGGTATTTCCTGACTGGCTGATCTAAAGGTCGGATAGTGACTCTGATATTATTTTTGGATATCCAGATATTTTTTGGATGTTGGATACGAGTTCGGATATCGGATTCGATATGCGAAGGATAATATCCGTCAAATATTAGATATTCAGTTGGATAATCCGGATAGTCGAGTCGGATACTAGATTAGGATAATTAAATTATTATACCAAGTATATATATATATACCAAGTATATATATATATATATATATATATATATATATATATATATATTAATAAAAATCTGATTAAATCTCTAAAAATTTATAACTAATTCGGTTTAAACCAGAGAAATATAAAGTTGCACCAAAGTTTTTTTTTGAAAATAAAATCAATCTATTGGTGCACTATTGGATTAATGAAACATTTTGCATTGATTTTAAAATTTATAACTAATTTATCTCAAATAAAAAAATGTAAAATTAGTAAAAAAATTCTAATAATACAATAATCTATCTATTGGTACTCTGTTGGAGTTGGATCTTATTTATTCCTAGTTTAGTTTGAGAATTAAACAAACTCTGACAATAATTAGACTTGTTCTATTTTAATAAAAACTCAATATAGTATAACAATTTGGACTCTTGCAATAATTTGATTGATCCTACATGTTTATGCATGTAATAATTTAGATTGTCAATATTGTGTAATTGAAAGCTCAAAATGGTATGTCATCTGTATTTAAGTTGGTTAATCAAAGCATGATTTAGTTTGAATCTAGCCTCCTGGAACAGACAAATAGATTCAAGTGCTTGTCAAATGTCAATGATGTAATAAGTTATAATGTTGTTAATTTAGTGTCTCCAATCCAAGCTTTGTAGCAATTTTTTTTTATGAAACAACTTTGTTGAAAGTTAGAATATCATGTAGTCGAATCTCTCTTATCTATGTGATAAGTTAGAAATAACTTGTAATTGTTTGTTAATTTGCTTTGTTAAGTACAATCTATTTAAGATTTGGACTCATATGGTGTTTGAATTTACAACATATGTGATATGTATAAAAGTTGCTTTTACTCGATATCTAAAGAAACATCCGTGTTCGACATTATCCGCATCCGGCTCGCTCCGTATTTGACACATATCTATTCGTATTTGTAACAGAAGCAATCCTTATTCACATTTGTATATGAGTCTATCCATGTTCGAATCTGAATCTGATAGAAAATATGAAAACAAATACAATATTGGTGATAGATATCCGTCCGCATCCGATCTATTTACATCTAGGCCTAGCTGAAACAGTCCAATCAGACGGCCCACCTCCGCCCCTGCTTACAGGTGCCTTTTGAGGTGACTCGTTAGCTAAGTGATGTTGCTTGTGTCGTTCGGAGCGTGATAAGAGGGCATTTGGGTCTAGGACTAAGCTCAAAAGTCTGGTTCTTTATTAGTTGGGCAGATATATTCATGTAAGGAAGCAAGGACGTCCATTTGACTAGATTTGTACCAGTGGGTTAGGCAGTTGCACGTGAATTAATTGCAGCATGCTAATCACCATGTCCATGGAGTTTATATGCTAATCACCATGTATCAAGCTCACTATCAGTATTTTCGCATGTCTGTGAACCATGTAATGCATTTTGCCTTGGCAAACTCTTACCGGGAGTCAAATACTAGAAGCATCAACCTTATTCTGATATTGATTATTCCTGTTCCTTGTAACAATGGTGACATGGGATCTGTTGCCCTGGTCAGAAGAAGAGTACTATCCTAATAGTAGTGGGTGGTTCACATAGAGGTGTACCTTTGGTTGAGAAAAAGTATGGACCGTCACTGCAGATTAAGAATAGGATAATTTACGTCACTGCAGATTAAGAATAGGATAATTTACTTCTTAGAGAGTCCGCCGTCATGTAAGACTCATGGTAGTAATAATAAGGGGTGTAACAGTTACGCCTCTGAGTCAGAAATTACAACTTAGCAGTAGTATTTCAAAAATTATATCATCAGATGCATGATCAACCGGTATATTTGTTTCATAAATCTTGGCATGCATGTCTCACTATGCAAAAAAAATATTTAAACACCTATCTAAACTCAGATTCGTCCCTATTTCTTCCCTGATCACTATTATTTTATCTAGATTATGTGCTTTGCATCCCACAACAGTATTTCTTATTGCTTTGTCATTTACAATAGGTCAGAGAGTTGGAGTTTGTTTCGATGATCTGTTTTTTTTCAATATATTATATTAATTTGTTCTGTGCAGTAGCTACCTTTCACTACATTTAACCAAGCAACATTGGAAATATAGCTGGCCATGGTCTCCACATTCCAAGCAGCATTGGAGTTACAGCTTGCCATTGTCTTTTGCATTCTGGATCGTAGTTTGCTGTAATCATTAACCAAAAGTTTGTCTGTTCTTCTCATTATGATATATTTAACCAAAAGATTCGGCACCTCCCTTTACCACTTATCATCATGGCCACCACACCAGAGGAATTCTTCATCAAGGGTCTCATGGAGCAATCACAACCATCTCCACCTTTCTTCCTAGACCTTCCCCAAAAGTCCAATGGTAGGAGTGAGGGCTACCATCATGTCCCTAATGACATGATGCTCCCTTTCATCTCTCGCGTGCTCTTGGAGGATGACATTGATGATGATAAGCTCAATGATCACCCTGCTCTACTCCAGGTGCAGCAGCCCTTTGCTCAAATTCTCTCCTCCTCTTCCTATGGCACCAACACCAGTAACACAGACGGTGCCAGAGATTTGTTGGAAGATGGCAGGGATGATGAAAGCATGCTCAATCTCAACTCAGCCTTATCCAAGGGTACAGACATAGTTTCCTGGAAAGCACAGAAGAGGCAAACATGCTCTTGCCCAAGCAAAACAAGTTTAGAGGGGATGTGCAGGCAAATTAGATGCTCCGGGAAAGCAACAATCATACTGGGGACAAGAAGAGGAATGATAGGGATAACCATATGGAGGAGCAAATAAGGACCAGCAAAGCTGCAAAGAGGATCAATGATCCAGAGGAGAATTGTGCCAATGAGATGCTTGATGAATTGATGCTGCGTGCCTACGAGACATGCATCAAGGGCATGGAGGAGCTGCGTGTCTCCATGGACAACAAGATGGAGAAGGAAAACAGGAAGAAATTTAACAAAGCGGTAAAGGACAATGTGGTGGACATACGCACATTGCTGATCTCTTGTGCGCAAGCAATGGCAACAAATAACCATATGGGGGCATGTGAGCTATTGAAGAAAATCAAGAAACATGCATCGGCAACAGGGGATGTCACGCAACGGGTAGCTCAGTGTTTCACCAAGGGGCTAGAGGCACGGCTAGTGGGCACAGGTAGCCAGCTTTGGCAGTTGCTCATGGCAGAGCGTCTCTCTATCGTGGAGTTCCTCAAGGCCTACAGACTTTACTTCGCAGCCTGCTGCTTCAACAAGGTGGCGCTCAGTTTTTCAACGATGACAATCTTTCATGCCATGGTGGGTAAGAGGAAGCTACATGTTGTGGATTACGGTATGCATTTTGGCTTCCAATGGGCTGGCTTGCTCCGCTTACTGGCGAGTAGAGAAGGTGACCAGCCAGAGGTGAGGATCACCGCCATAGGCCCCCCCCCAAGCTCAAGTCCTGTCCAGCAGAGCGGATTGAGGAGCTAGGGTGCCGGCTCAGCAAATGTGCTCATGAGTTCGGCTTGGCTTCTTTCAAGTTCCACACAATCATGAAAAAGTGGGAGGATGTTCGCATTGAAGACTTGAACACCGACGCAGATGAGGTGCTTGTCGTGAATGACCTCTTCAGTTTCAACACCTTGATGGACGAGAGTGTATTCTTCGACAGACAAAGCCCTAGGGATACCGTCCTTAATAATATCAATAAGATGAGGCCGGACGTGTTCATCCAGAGCGTTTTGAATTGTTCATGTGGTTCTTCATTCCTGACAAGGTTTCGAGAGGTGATGTCCTATTACATCGCAATATTTGACATGCTAGATGCAACCACGCCAAGGGAGAGCGAATCTCGAGTGGTGCTGGAGCAGTTCGTGCTTGGTCGTCCTGCATTGAACATCATTGCCTGTGAGGGCCCGGACTTGGTGGAACGCCCAGAGAAGTATAGGCAGTGGCAGGTGAGAAACCAACGGGCAGGGCTGAGGCAGCTGCCATTGAAATCAAGAATTGTAGAGGCAGTGAAAGATACAGTCCGGAAGCACCACCACAAGGACTTTTTGATCTGTGAGGATGGCCAATGGCTTCTACAAGGGTGGATGGGGCGTGTCCTCTTTGCACACTCGACATGGGTAGCCCAAGACACCTCTTCTCAATGACACATCAGTTTTCTTGATGCTGAAAGATATACAGCATGGTGTTCATCAGCAGCTCCCTATGTTGATGACTCTGTGTTGTTGTAGTATATGTATTCAGGTATTATGGGGTTATAGCTAATAAGTGTCAGTTCAATCTGTTACTCCGTGTCTCCTCCTGTGGCCAATTGTTATCTTTGGTAATGGCTTTGATTAGTAGAGTAAAATGCACCGCCGATCATCAAACTTGACTTGTATAGTGTCATTTAGATTTTCCAAACTTTCAGATGTCGGATTCTATGTACTGGCCGGTGTGTCGCTTGTGGGTGCGCACTACGTGCTCGCCGTTTTGCCTGCAGGGAAGCAATGCTCAGAAAGCCTGCCCCAACTTTGATTAGTTCGATAATACATGTAGAGCACGGTTAACACCATGTTTTGCATGTTACATTCTTACAGATTTTAATTTTGGCATAAATTTTGTTTTGTTTGCACTTTATTCTCCATGTTGATTTTACTTGATCTTGTCTTCGCCCCGGCTCTAACACTGTTTTTTGAGGTGAGCTTTGACATTGTTGCCCTGGAGAATCGTTTCCTTTCTCACCCCCGCCGCCCACCATCCTCGTCTCAGGTGGCTCCTGCCGCCAGATCTGCGACTAACCTCTGCCCCTGCCCCAGCGAGGAACCAACCACCACGGCCACCAACCAGGTCCGCCGCCACCCTCCCCCGAGTCATTCATCTTTAAAACTCATTTGGCACAATTAACTACCGTAAACATATTCAACATTTTGATAAAACTAAGACATTATTATTTTTTTAAATCTGTTCAACATTTGACTTTCAAAATATTGAAACTGGAAACACAAGATGGTGAAACTGAAAGAACGAAATGTTGAAAATAATAAAATCGAAACGTAGAACGGGTGCTTCTTCTTCGGCGGAGAGAGAGGGGAGGTAGGATGAGGAGAGAGAATGCTAGGGTTTGAGTATGGATCCAATAGTTGTGATTATTTGCACGAATCTTAAGTAATGAAAAGGGAGGAAAAAAAACTTCGGAAAAATATATATAGGATTCCCGGCGAGCGGCTGTGGGCCGTTGACGAGCTTGTGTGACCCGTCAACTCCCGCGGCTTTTTTATTTTTATATTTTTTAAAAACATTTTTTACAGAAATATATTTTCGGTTTCACATTTTACAGTTTTGTACCCCTACCGCCCGGCAGGGGGGCGGCAGGGACCAACATGTAAAGAAATATAAATTGTTTTTGCGCGGAGGCCCCTGGTGGGAGCCTGCCGCCCCCCGGCCGGGTGGCAGGCACCTGCCGCCCGGTGGAGGGGCGGCTTGCAGCCTGCCTCTTGGCAGGGGGGTTGAACGTTAAACAAGATACCACATAAGATATTACATTGAAAGTTTCATTCATTATAACCAAATTCTATAGAAATATGCACTGCCAACTAATTAAACAAGACATTTAGGCATACTACATACACAATATACTTAGTTTCGTACAAACAAATACATTGGAAGGTGTGTCGTGCACAACTACATGCGGCGAATTCTTGTAGGTGGAGCCGACCCATCCGTTGGATTCCCGGAAGGTCCAGCCTCGGCAGCAACAGTGGGTACTGGAGCTGTGGGCACTTCTTGTAAGTGTGATCGTCCGCTCCACACAAGTTGTAACGTTTTTTCTTCATTCCAGCCTCGGACTCGTCCATTCCATTCCGGATACGACGTGTCTTCCATCGGCCTATGCCCCTCTTCGTAGCTAGATCAGGGATGAGCATTGGATGGTGATTTTTTTGAGTGAATGGGCGTAGAATACCGATGCCGTATATCTCATGACACCAAGTCTGTGCTGCGGCTTCTTTTGTGAAATATTGAGAAACATATGACGCAGCATCTAACCCATATACAGAACAAGCCGGATGACATGGGAGCATGGTAAGTGATGCACCTTTGGCTTCTGGCATCGGCAGAACACCCTCCCGTCAATGGTTATCAAGACTTCTTGAATTACCCTTTGTCTGCGGACACCCTGTCCGGTCCTGTCCCTGCATGATACCTCAAATCTTTGCTCCTTTGTACCCATCGATATGACTGAGTGAAATCAAGCCTTTTTAATTTTTCCTCCATGTACTCATTGACCCTTCTGCAAAAATGCACTCCTGGATCATGAAGTAAGGAAGCAGCTGATGCGTACCGCTCCCTAAAATACCTTATACATCCATACATGATGAACTCAACAATGCCAACAAGAGGAAATCCATGAACACGACACATTACCATATTGTAACACTCAGCATGGTTGTCGTCTCGATTCCGTAACGCCTCCCATCTGTGTCATACAGAAGTGACCACTTCTCTTTAGGCGCACCATCAATCCACTGTGAAAATGGCTTAGCAAGTCCAACTACTGAATTTGTAGAACGTCTCCTGCTGGATGATGAGGCCTGACTCTTAAGCAATTCGGCGCTCATATCATCAATTATACCCCACAAAGCATCGAACTTCCTCTGCTGATTCTGAGCGCACAATCGCTTGAACAAATTCATCAGATCCTTGTTCTTGAACCGCTCATAAAAATTAGCAGTGATATGCCTCACACACCACCTACTGACAACATCTGGCCATATAGGAGGTGAAAATGGACTACCTTCTTATAGCTGCCTTATAGCTGCAAGGAGACCTGCATGTCTATCACTGATAAGGCAATCATTAGGCCTTCCAACAACAACGTGATTCTTCAGACGTTCAAGAAACCAGTACCAGCTTTCTGTATTCTCATTCTCAACAAAGGCAAAGGCGATGGGAACTATCTGCTTGTTCTAATCAATTCCGATTGCCGTCACTATTGTTCCCTTATATTTCCCTGTCAGGAAAGTGCCGTCAATACACAGAACAGGAAGGCAGTAAATGAATGCCGTCACACATGCTCTAATGCAGAAGAAAGCTCGCAGCAGAATGCTTGGCCCCCCTGACAAGCTCGGTACACTGTATGTATCAAAAGCACTTCCAGGATTTCTGTGCACAATTGCTTCAAGCATACGAGGTAGGTTGTCATATGATGCTTCATAAGTGCCAAACCTCATCTCAAATACTTTTTGTTTAGCCCGCCAAACCTTTGCATAGCTGATCACGTACTAGAAATTCTGTTCAATGTCCCTAATTATCAATGCAGGCTCGTAATCCATTTTGTCAAGAATCACCCCATACATCTTCTTAGCCACGAAAGTTGATGTGATATTACGATGATGTCCCACAACACCTGTCAATCTACAAGTATGTGGTGTAACAATTGAACATTCCCAGTGTGTCTTGAGCTTTCCCTTGTAGGCATGCACTTGCCATGTGCAGTCTCTATCTGCACACCTCACCTCGTATTCTTTACTGCTAGACTTCAGTACTCTGAATTCCTTCCTCAGAGATATAGCCCAGAGCTTCACAGCATCCTTCACATCCTTAATGGTACGATACTTTGCCCCTTGTACAACCTCATTCACTCTGTATTCAAACTCCGAACTCCTAATATCTTGTACCACTGGATTCCCAAAACCCTCTTCACGCCATTCACCTAGCACTGGGAAGCGCTCGTCGTCCTCATCGTCCGATGACTCCCCACATTGCTCCATTATTCGCGCATCCTGGTCTTCTTTCTCCATGTCCTCCACAATTCTAGGTATCTGCTCGCCTTCATCTGCTAAACCTTGTGGTTTTGGTTCTGGAGCTTTCACGTTCTCTTCTTCTTTATCCTCTTCCATCTCTTCATTCCAGTCAGATGTTGTCGGTGTCCCGACCCGGCGGTCCGGACCCCAACTAGTAATGCTGTGTGTTTCCTCATCCCAGATGTTGATGCAAGAGGCAACACAGTAACACACGGGTTTATCCTAGTTCCGGCTGCGGGGCCGTACGTCCAGCAAGGGGGTGTGCGAGGGCACTGTATTATCTTGCACCAGAGGTGCCTGTAGTAGGGGGTACAGACGTGGCGAGAGAGGGAGGGAAGCTCCCAGGTCTCTGCTAGAGGAGAAGTTGATTGAGGCGAGTGCCAATATCGGGTGCTCAGTAGGCGAGTGCCAATATCGGGTGCTCAGTGGTACTGATCGTATGACGATGATCGCGACACCCCCCTTAAAGGAAGCCCGTCTCCTCCTTTTATAGTCACAAGGAGGAACGGTGTACATGCGCAGGGGAACGTGGAAGTCGTCGTTTCCCCCCCGAATCGTGGGGGTGCAGTGGTCGAATACTGTAGGAAGTACACTGTGGGGCATGGCGTCGGGCATAGCAGTCGTCCTGGATATCGTCCTTGGTCTTGCGGAGATCGCGCCGGCGTCCTGCCAGCCCCAGCAGGCGGCGTGGTCGTCACTGTAGGGTATACAGTCTTCCAAACGTGGCGTGGTGGCACTCCGTGGACCCTGCAGGTCAGGGTCTTGCATATATACATGCATCAGCGGTAGCAGGGCACGTGGCGGTCCCGGACCCCTCGAGGGGTGAGGTCCGGGTCTCCGGCTGCTAGTGTTGGACATCCCTCTTCGGGGGGCACTGTCACACTCTAAAATATTTAATTTTGGATTGTGAGTATCTTTTAGAATGTGTTCAGCCATCTTTAGGGGTTTCCAAGAATTTTCCTGATTTTTCTGGCAATTATTCTCATTTTCTTTTGAGCTAAATCAATTTACTTGAATGGCTCTAAAATCATTTTCACGAGCTTCAAATGTTTTATTTGGACTCTCATGTCCCGAACCATCCTCAAGAAATTTTTCGGGAATTTCCGAATACTCAGGATATATTTTGGTGGCTTAAAATATTTACTTAGACTTTTCTAGATTTATTTTAAGCTCAAGAATATATTCTCAACAAATAAATTCATTTTCTTTTCTTCTCGGGCTGGGCTCAATCCAACATAAATCCTAGAACCATGCCATGCACAAGCTTGAGCTCAACCACCATCGTCAGGATCTCATCATCCATAGCTTTTTCATCGACTAAATGGACATGAAGCTTTTTCTGTGAAGAAGCCCCAAGCCTGTTTCCGTTTTGTTTTCTCATTCTGTAGCTTCTAGTTTCTCGTCGTTGTCTGACCAAGCCATTTCTTAACCATTCGTGCTTCCCCCTATACTATCCCACACCGTAGGATGTTCCATCGATGTTTACTGTTGTCTAATCTTTCACCTCGATTGAATCACGCTCAAAACGGAGTTTTATCTCAATTTCGGCATTATGGTCACGGTCAGCTACGGCGACCAACACTAGCACTTTAGGACTCTAATCCTAATCAATCAACCCGACCCAAAATGATTCATTTTTCTTCCATCTTTTTCCTCTTTAATTTTCCCTACGCGTCATTCTTTTAGCCGTTTCAGCTCTCCCTATCCAAAATGCTCCTCTCCCTGGCTGCTTTGTATGTATCTATGACATCACGGTTCCACCTGTCGTCTTTTTTTTTTCTTTTCTGTCGAGTGGCTGTTTTGAGCAGGGGAGAGCTCGGACTCCCCATGCCCGACAGGTTAGCCCAGCTAGTTCGCATGGGCCACGCTCCTGCCCGACCCAGTTCGCCTAGCACCAGGCCCAATGGGCACTGGGCACCACTTGACCCGAGTCCGGGTAGCGCATGCCGTGGGAGCCTAGGCATGTGTGCCATGCAAAGGTTCTGATCGTTACCTATAAAGCGCGGACGCTCGATGACCTACGCCCCTTTCCCTCGCACTCTCTGCTCACCAACGCCGCCGGCCCTAGGCTAACGCGTCCCCCATCACATCGCCCGTTGCCGCCGCCAGCAAGCCGCCGCCGGATGCCATCTGAACTAGTCGCGCCCTCCTCCTGCACAGCTGGCGCCGTCGCCCTTTTGGCCGCGCCTGCATGCCCTGCGCGTCCTTCTACTGCCGCCCGTGCAAGTCGCCCCTGTGACCTGCGTCTTCGCCATGTACTGCCGCCGGAGGGCCGAGCGGACCGCCACCACCGCATCAGAACCACCGCCAGGCTTTGCTGCATCGACTCGCCGTGCCGAGCTGCACCAACTACGCGCGTCCCCATCGCTCATCTAGCACCGGAGCTCCGCCGCCGTTCGAAGGACAGAGCCACCGCCGCAGAACACTGCTGCCGATTCGTCGCCGTTGTTGGTACTCCGCCGCTGGTGAGCACAACCACATGATCCCATCGAGCTTCTCTCTCGATTCCTCACCTTGGCCGAACTCCTCGCAGCCCGGATCACCGTCAAATTTGGAAGTCAGAGCCGCCGGCCGTAAGCTCCACGAAGAACAGAGCAGGAGCTCTGTCGTTTTTGCGCACAACCCCCTAGTGAATCCTTTTATCCTTTCCATAGTTTTTCTATCTTGGCCGTTTCACCTTAAGATCCCTAGATCTATTAGGTCCTTACGATTCAGTCCAAACCCAGCCACTTTTATAGATCTAACCCTAGACTTTTAGCTTTTCGCGGACACTGCTGGTTGTGTTTTGCGAATCTTCTCTGCTAGTCCCTGTTGGCTATAGTTAATCACGTATAGATCCCTAGAACCTTGTTTTATCCATAGAATTGTCATTTTTAGATTCGTTCTTGTTGCGTTAGTCTTCTAAAAGCCTAAGCTATCGTTTAGTAGTGTCATTGTGCCGTAGTTCTTGTTTTAAAATTAAATATAAATTTAATTAAATTAATATTCTTTGATCAAGCTATTCTAATTAAAAGATAGTTAAGTCTTTACTCCGGTTTTTATAATTAATGATAATTAGATTAATAACAACTTAAACATGTTTACAATTTGCTTAGTTCAACCAAATCCTAATTTTTGGTGTTTACATGTTACACAGTCTTTCATAATTAATGATTAATATTAATATCAACATCAATATGTTTTAACTATAATTTGTTAAGCTCAACCATGATCATATAAAGCTATGCGTTTAGATGCTCTCACATGTCTGTTTTCTAATTAACTGTTTAATTAGTTTAATGAAATTTGTACACACATAATCATGAATAAAATTTGACTAAATTTTACCTCAATTTTATAAATGCAAATATAATGTGTTTCTTTTAAATGTCTTTCACATGTGGTTTCTAATTAAAATATAAAGTTTATAGTTCTTTTGTTTTCTTTTATAATATAAATCTTTTGATAGCTGTTTCTTTTCAACCGTAGCTCCGTTTTCCGCGTTTCTTGTGTTATCATAACCATAGAAGCAAGCCCAATCCTTTAGTACTCTCTTTTAAAGCCTTTCTTTGTTTTGGTGTATTGTTCTTAGTTGTATCTTTTGTTTGTTGCTTTGTATGTTTGCCTGAAGATTGTTCCGAGTAGAAGGATCGCTGTTCGAAGATTGAAGATCAAGTTTTCCAAGTGAGCAAGAGCTGAAGAGCAGTAAGAGTAGCTTTTCGTTGGAGAAAGGCAAGTGACCCTAACCATCTTTCTGTCTATGCTTATTTACAAGAGTATTATGATGATTTAATTGGAACATGGAGAACCACCCAAGAAAACAGTACAACCACAATACTATATGGCTCTGGTCTTGGCTAAGTAACTAGATGATCTATATGTATGTTGTGCTGGGGCGGTGATTGATGGATTTTTCAGGTTATCGTGCTTTGAGGAGCGGGTGAAGGAAGCTTCGTCTTCTGAGGCACCGCAGAAAAAGGGACCAGTGCGTACATATAGTGATTCTTTGGAAAAGCCTCGTAGCGTCCCTATGCAATCACACCTCGGAAGTGTGATACTGTGCCTAGCTAGCACATTGCGTGGTTGGGTTTAAAGTTCTTTGGAACTTTTACGCGAATTGTGGTGAAAGTGTACAACCTCTGCAGAGTTAAAACTAATTGGTTAGCCGTGCTCACGGTCAAAAGCGGCTTGGACCCTCACATGATTAATAAACTTAAAGATGGATTTAAATCACTTTCTGGTTATTTCTTGTGGCCTTGCTGAGTACCAACCGTAAGTGTACTCATCCTTGCTTACTGCTGCTCAGAAGGGAAAGTTGCTGTGGAGTATTTTGAAGATGATGCTGAGTTCTAGGCGTACGCAACCCCCAGTCGATTGCCTGTGAAGTTTGAAGCCTTCATTTCCAGGATAAGCTGTATAACTCTGATAATCTTTTAATTATTGCTTTTACGTGATACTGTTACTGATTATTCACTTATGATGTCTCTATATGTATGAAACTTGATCCTGGCATACATATAGCTATGCATTCGGTTTTGTCCTTAAAACCGGGTGTGACAGGCACGTGGCAACACTGGACCCCTTCCCGAGCAGGGGGCAGGTCCGGGGCCATACGTGTGGTGAGCTAGAGTCCGGACAGCCGGAGTTGGCAGAATAGTAACGGGAGCAGTGCCGAGCCCGTCTCGTCCCGCGTCGCAAGTTCCACAGTGCTGCGAGCGAGGCGGAGATGATTCGCCCTGCTCGACGGTAGGTTCGCTACCTTCGAGTGAGGCGGAGATGTTTTGCCCGCTCGAGGGTAGATTTGCTACCTTTGAGCGAGGCGGAGATGCGGGGCGCAGTCGAGGGTCCCGATGGAATCCCTCGAGCGAGGCGGAGATCGCCCCGCGGGTCCGAGGAGGGAGCGAATGGGCCGCATGCTGGGCTTCTTTGAGTCCTTCTCTTTCTTCCATGTTGGAAGGAGGCCATAGGCCTTCGTGGGCCCAGTTGCCTAATATGTGTTTGTGTTTTTTAGGGTGATCTTAGGACCCCGATTAGGATATCCCTAATCGTGGTACCTGACAGTAGCCCCCGAGGCTTTGGTCGAGTCATGGGATTCGGCCAAAGGGTATTTCGGCGATTTCACCCCTTGATGTGATCGATCGATGTCGCGCTCCCGTCGGGCGCACCTGGGTGTCGGCCCAGCGGATGTGACAACTCGTCGGTCGGGGTAGTGCGCCTGCGGGGAAAGTACTTCGAGGCACGTGCCCCTTCTTGTTTTGTTTCGGGGACAAGACGCGTCAGCGTGCCGAGCGGGCCAGGGCCACAATGGCGCCTGCTGCTCTGCAGCTGGTGCGTTTGCCATGTTGTCCTATACTCAGGGTCTCGGCCCGTGCTCCCCCTGGTCGCCTTGTGGTGCGCCGTTCGAGGGCAGTCGGCCAGCGCCGATGCTGCGCCGCTCAGTGTCCAAGGGCTCAGCTTTATGTTGTCGCGTCGTGTCTCATCACGGTGACCGAGGGTATCTTTCGCTCGTGGAGGGCCGCGCCGTCACGGGTGGTCGAAGCCTTCGCCCTTCGACAGGCTTGAAGCTTGGCGCCCGCCGAAGCTATAAATAGGGGTCATGGGACTCCCTTTCTTTTCCAACTTCCCTGCTCTTACTTCTAGCATCGCCTAAGTCTCGTAATATTTTCCTTTGCCTTTCGCGACCGGCCCCCAGATGGGGTGGCCTGGCTTTTTTAGGCTTTGGTGCTAGAAGAATGCTTGCGAGCGGCGGGGGAAAGCCAGAGAGGGCGTGCGCACCATCCCTTAGCTTCAGTGGGATCAGCAGAAGAGCACTGGACCCGTGGGGTCCTGCTTCTGCGATGTCCCCTTGCCTGAAGGGGGATGGAGACGCCTGACCATGGCGCTGGTGCCAGGTTTGGTGGCTGTTCTTCGCACCGTCCCCCCTGGTGACAAGGTTGCTCTCGGGGAGACAGTGTGGAGGGTGCTGTCCGCCAGCTCGACCCCCCGCATGGTCTTTGGTGGAGGAGATGCTAGAAGAAAGCTTGCGAGGAGGGCATCCCGCTGGACCCGTGCGGTCTGGGGGCTGTTCCTCGCAATCCCTAGCAGCCTGGCCGTCGCGCCAGCCAGGGGCTAGGTGCTTTTTTTCGTCGCTCACTCCTCCCCAAGAAAGGGAAAATTGCCATGCAGGTGGCAATGCGTTTGTACTTTTCGATGGCTTTAAGCCGGTAGCCCTTTGTAATCTTTGTTTGTAAAGGGCAATGAAGTCCCCTTCTCTTTTGCGGAGAGGACGACCGAAAGTGTATGGATGGGTGCCACCCATGCAGGAGATTTCGGTCCTCGAATGTGTGAAGTTTCCTCCGTGGGGGCGCATCAGTGCACTCGCGGGTGTATCCCCCGAGGCCTTGGAGGAGTGTTTGTACTCGTCCAAGGGCTATGAACGTCGCCTCGCTTGGTTGCTTTACTGAGGTGGCCGTCCAGCGTTTTTTTCAGCCGGCATCGGCACTCTTTCAGCCGGCCTCGGCATTCTTCGTGCTAGTACAGCGACCCAGTATCCAGCTTAACCATCTAGCAGGCTTGCGTTAAGAGTGGGAGTTTTGGTTGGACACACGGAACTTCACAATCGACAATCGTCGACCTATTCGAGGGTGCGGCCTGAGCCGCAGTGTGCGAGGAGCCCCCGAGCCCCGGCCTACATAAAGGCATTCAGGGAACCCTCGACTTTGGTTACGGCCCTCGTCGCCCTTCCGCAGAGAGGAGGGGTGAAGCGCACCATGCTACCCATGCCCGGGCCGCGAGCTATGGCTGCTTCGGTGAGCTGTTATCGGGTAGTTCAAGTGGACGTCCGTGCCCCGTTCGATAAGGGTCGGCTCGTGGTCCATGGACACGTCTCATAAAGCACTCACAAAGGTTCGCTAGGCGGGGCTTGGACCCATTCGATAGGGTCCGAGGGCTCGATGCTCGCCCTCGATGGGATCCCCCTACTAGGCACCCTCGGCTGGCCTTGAACACTGCGTAGGACGTCTTGAATTCCGTGTTCGAGGGTAGCTTGTACGGCACGTCCATGCAGTCCCTGACTCTGGCGATCTGGGGCGCCTGTCGAACCCTCGACGGGCCAGGCTTCAAACCCCTGATCAGTTTGTCCTCGGAATAAGGTTCCTTCGAGGGTGAAGAGCCCCCGAAAGGAATATTCCGTCACGGTTCGCAAGCGACGCGGAGAAGCTAGTCGTGTGCGCGGGTCTTCCGCTGGTCGTGGGCGACGTGGCCCAATTCGTGTGGTGCGGTGCGGGCGCACCTTTTTAGGTGGCTACCTCGGGTAGACGAAGCGGCGTGGGCGGCGGCTGACGGATGGAACAGCGCAACAGTCGCGCCGCGCCCGTCGATTACCGCACCGTAATTATTGCCGAGTGCGCACGTGGGAGACTCCACTGTCGTGGGACCCATCCGTCAGCGATGACAAAATCTACAGCATTGAATGCGGCGGATTCGGGCCATGGCGGCGTATCCGTGCATCGTAGAGAAATAAAAGCGACAGGGGGGACTGTTTGGGCTCACCTGGCCATTTGCCTTCATCTCCCTTGCCTTCTTCGCCTCCCCTGCATCCTGAGCCCACAGCCAAGAGCGAGAGGAAGAGGAAGGAGAGAGTGAGAGCGTACCTTAGGCACCACAAAGCTTGCCTTCTCACATCTCCTCTGTAACACCCGGTTTATAAAAGAACATAAACCGAGCAATCATATACGTGCCAGGATCAAGTCACACGTATATACAACAGAATGAACAGTATATCATAGCACATATCACGTAAAAAGATATAATAAAGCGAATACGAATGTTATTTATTACAATAATGACAAAATGTCTGATACAGCGGAAGCGAGGTACAAAATACGATAAAAGCTCTCCGAAGCTGAAGCAGGGCGCCACAGGGACGTCGACTGGGAGACGAACACCTAGAAGTCCTCGTAGTCCTGGTAGCGCTGAGCGAACTCCCTCGCGTCGGCAGGAACTGAGCAGCAGTAGCGTAGCCAAGAGGAAAAAATAGAGAAGAGGCAAGGGTGAGTACACAACTTGTACTCAACAAGTATAACACAAACTATGAGGCTCTAAGGTTGGCTGACTCAACTGCATTAGCTTTTAAGTGTTGGCAAAATTTTATTAAAGCTATTTACTACGAATTGATGAATTACCATTGACCCAGTTACATAGTAATTATTCAGAATTAATTATGATACTACTGAGAACCAAACCGAAACCAAGCCACCAAGGTAAACCCCGAGAAGCACCTCCCTCGTCGGAAGGAGATAACTCCACTAATCAAAAGGAGGATCTGGGCCGCTCATAACCGTGAGCACGGCTAGTATACCAGTTTTACACTCTGCAGAGGTTGCACAACTTTACCCACAAGTCGTGAGCTACGCCAGTTGTTCATCACACTTCCTTAGGTGAGATGTCTAGCGACTCACTACGAGGCCGTTACAAAGGACACGTTGGTAAGGTGTAACCGCTAAGGAATCAGGCTCCGCAACGATGGTAACCACCTCGAGGGGGTACAAGACACACAGACCAGCCTCGTAGCCTGGCCACCATTGAAGCTCACCACCCCCCATGCCCCGTCGGTAAGTTACTCCCGAACCAAAATGGCCTAATTAGTAAGCCAAGACCGTCCCATTCCAGTCTTGTGGTAGCGCTGTTGTCCCAGGTTGTCGCTCTATGAACCGGTCCTTATGGAGAGTGGCCAACCAGGCAGTAAGCACCGTGCTGGCCCCCTAAACCATGTTTCTAAAAAAAACATCTTTTAACGAGAAGTGAGCCACTCAAGCCACACAGAGTGCCACTCTCAGAATTAAGTTCAAGTGAAACATTAATCAAATTAATTAAAAAGGACCAGAGTGTGTTATAGCG
This sequence comes from Panicum virgatum, assembly GCF_016808335.1. Lineage (NCBI taxonomy): Eukaryota > Viridiplantae > Streptophyta > Magnoliopsida > Poales > Poaceae > Panicum > Panicum virgatum. The sequence goes on from NC_053143.1 coordinate 44,318,540, forward strand.
CAGCAACCTAGCACAACTAACCAAAATGCAACCCAAAGGTATATTTAAAGGATATAAAGTGGCTAGGAAATCCTTAAAGGCATACAGTATTAAAATGCAGTATGAAAATGTATTTAAAGGTGATAGGTTGTTCATGTTATACTTGCCTTCCTCGTACTGCTCCTGCTGCTCAAAGTGCTCGGAAGAAGGCTGCTCCTGGTACTGGTACTGGGGCTCCTCAGATGGATCAACGTCTACTCACGAACACATGGCCAAAACAATGCACGAAAATAAGCATACAAGCAAACATTAACAAAAACTAAGAAACAGTACATCAATACATAAAAACAGCACACTAAACTAGTCTAATACTGTTCTACGCGTTACAACGATCGCGTGGATATAAAGAACGCTAAAAACGGAGCTAAAACGCATTTTCTGGGCTAAAAACAAGTTCTAGGGGCTTATTTGTAAGAAAACTGAAGTTTCAGGGGGTTTTCTACAAAAACTGAGGACTAAAACATGATTAAAGGATAAACCTAGGGTCTAACGCGTAAAAACAGCAGCCAAGGACTGCGGGTACTAAATCTAGGAAGGTCAGGGGGCTATTTGCCAAATTCTGGGCCAACCTGCAAATATTTTGAAAAGGAAAGGGCTGCGGGTTCATTAAGGACAAACTCAGGGGCTCTTATGCAAAGTTAACAGGCCGAAACGGTACCATCTAATCTGGGCCGGCGGTTTTAGATCTGACGGTCCGGATTAGATCAGTATCTGATCTAATCTAGCCCGCTGAAAGCTAATCGAACGGCTCAGGACAAAGAGGCGCGCGGGGTGGCGGCGCTTGACCGCCGGCGGCCCTGTCCGCGGCGGCGCGGTGCTAGGCTCGCCGGAGTTCGCCGATTCTGGGCCTCCGGGGGTCAAATTGACCCGCGCCTGGGGCTGGGGTGATCCACACGCCAAGCGTGATTCACCTAGGCTCTAAACGGCGCTCGGGGAGGCTCGGAGTGACGCTAGCATGGGCGGCGGCGGGTCTGCGTGGCGAAGATCGCCGGCATAGGGCGCTCAGGCCGTGCCAGTGTCATGCTGTGGGCGCAAAAGGGCTGCGGGAACTAGCGCAAGGGAAAGGGAATCATGGTGGTGCTCACCAGGCTCGGGATTTGGGTTGAGTCGCGGTACAGCAAGGTCGACGGCGGGATCCGGCGGCGGCGACACGGCAGAGCTCGGGGTCCTGGGTGCTGGAACGTTCCTCCGGCTCTTGATCTTCGTAAGACGTCGTGTGGAGGCGCTGTGGAGCAGCACAAGAGGTCAGGGCGGCCTATGGTTCGCCGGCGGCGGGAAATCGAACAACGGACGGAACTCACCGGAAAAGAAGTCAGGTCGCGATTCCGGCGAAGCACGGGTCTAGGGTCAAGACAAAGGGGTCGGGTGGTGCCCTTGGCCTACGGCGGGTCGACTGCGGGGCTTGTGGTGGCTCGTGGTGCAGCGGGGCGGCGAGAGCGCGGCGGCGCCGGGGTTCTGCGCGGTAGAGCAGGGGCGGGGGCGGCAGCAGCTAGGTTTAGGGGCGGCGCTGTGAGGCGAGGTGGGGGAAAGGGGTCCGCGGGGGTGCTACTTATAGGGCGGCGGCCAACTTGGGCGTGCGTGCCCGGTTGGAAGGCCGGCGTGATTCCCGGCCGGGGATCTCGGCCGTGCGTTGCTGCGCGGCGCGACGGGGAAGGCGGAGCCGACAGGTGGGGTCGGGCGCGCAGGGAGCCAGGGCGAGCGCGACGCTGGCAGGCTGGGCCCACGGGTCAGCGGCGGGGCGAGGCGACTTGGGCGCTGGCCTGCGCGGGATGGGGCGTGCGGAGCGGGGCCAAGCGGGCCTGTGCGGACGCTCGGGCTGAACGGGGCGGAGGCAAGCCGCTGGGGAGAGCCGGGCTGCGAGGCTGGGCCAAGGGAGAGAAGGCGCGGGCTGGGCCGAGCGCGAAGGCAGGCCGGAGTGGCGTGCGGGCCAGAGAGCGGGCTGACGCGGGAGTCTGGGCCGAGGAGAGGGTTGGACTGGGCCAGCGGGCTGGGCTGGCTTGGGAAAAAGGTTTGGGCTGGGTCTTGGGTTTTGTTCTTTTCTATTTCTCCTTTTCTACTTCTAAACCAAATAAAGTTTGAATTCAAAGTTGAATTTGAATTCAAACCACACTCAAATAAAATTATGCACCAGCATGAATGCAACAAAAATTTAAACCTATGATAAATTTTAATTAATTAGGAACAAAAATTAGATTAAATGCCAACTAAACACAATAAACCTTAGAAAATTTAACTAAAGCCAATTAATTTATTAATAAAATACTGAAATTTAAAATTAGGGTGTTACAGACCCTACCCCCTTAAAGAAATCTCGTCCCCGAGATTTAGCTGGGCTGGCTAGCAAAGAGATCTGGATATGTCTTCTTCAACTCATCTTCTCGCTCCCATGTAGCCTCAGCTTCACTGTGATGACTCCACTGAACTCGGCACATCCTGATGCGCTTGTTCCGAGTAACCCTTTCTGATGTCTCCAGAATCTTCACCGGATGCTCAGTATAAGTCAGATCCTCCTGGACATCGACTCCATCCAGGGGTGCCTGCTCCTCGGGTACTCGCAGACATCTCTTCAGCTGAGATATATGGAAGACATCATGAACTCCTGAGAGACTGAGAGGTAACTCCAGGCGATAAGCAACTTCGCCTTTCCGTTCTAGCACCTTGAATGGCCCCACATACCGAGGTGCTAACTTCCCTTTGACATTAAATCTGCGGATTCCTCTCATCGGAGACACCTTCAGATACACATAATCACCGACACTGAAAGTCAGATCCCTCCGTTTGCCATCAGCATAGCTCTTCTGTCTGCTCTGTGCAATCCTCAGATTCTCTCGCACAGCCTGAACCATCTGCTCTGCATCATCTATGATCTCAGGGCCAAAGAGCTGCTTTTCACCAATCTGATCCCAATAGAGAGGAGTCCTGCATTTTCTGCCATACAATGCCTCAAAGGGAGACTTCTTTAGACTGGCCTGATAGCTGTTGTTATATGAGAACTCAGCAAATGACAGGCACTTATCCCAACTAGTACCATACTGAATAGCACAAGCTCTCAGCATATCCTCCAACACTTGGTTGGTTCTCTCTGTCTGCCCATCTGTCTGAGGGTGATAAGCCGTACTGAAACGCAGCTTCGTATCCAACGAATCATGGAGCTGCTCCCAGAAACGAGAAGTGAACTGAGACCCTCTGTCAGATATGATCTTCTTGGGCACACCATGCAAGCAGACAATCCGAGAGATGTACAACTCCGCAAGTCTAGCACCGGAGTAAGTAGTGTTCACTGGAATGAAGTGAGCAACCTTCGTCAGACGATCCACTACTACCCAAATAGAGTTGTACCCTTTCTGAGTACGAGGCAATCCAACAATGAAGTCCATAGTGATTTCTTCCCATTTCCACTCTGGAATCTTCAAAGGCTGCAATAGACCTGCTGGCCTCTGATGCTCAGCCTTGACACGCTGACAGGTGTCACAAATAGCCACGTACTCTGCCACTGAACGCTTCATCCCATACCACCAGAAACGTTCCTTCAGATCATAATACATCTTCGTGCTGCCCGGATGAATAGAGTATGCTGTATCATGGGCCTCACTCAGAATCAACTTCCGGAGATCATGCACATCTGGCACACAGATCCGGTTCTTGTACCACAAGGTACCCTGATCGTCCTCTCTGAAATGAGGAGCCTTGCCCTTCTTGAGCAACTCACGAATCTCCTGCAGCTTCTCATCATCTTTCTGATGCTGCCTGATCTCTGACTCTAGAGTCGGTACTGCCTCAAAAGCTGCACTAGAGGTATGATGCAAGAAGCCCAGACTCAACTGCTCGAACTCCTCGCATAACTCTGGAGGCATCTGGAAAGCCACGGCCATGTTGACGTAACTCCTTCTGCTCAGAGCATCTGCTACAACATTGGCCTTGCCCGGATGATAGTGAATCTCCAGATCATAGTCCTTGACCAACTCTAGCCATCTTCTCTGCCGCATGTTCAGCTCATTCTGCGTGAAAATATACTTGAGGCTCTTGTGATCAGTGTAGATATCACACCGCTGCCCATACAAGTAATGCCTCCAAATCTTCAGAGCATGCACAACTGCGGCTAACTCAAGATCATGAGTAGGATAATTCAGTTCATGCCGACGTAACTGCCGTGAAGCATAAGCTATCACTCTGCCCTCCTGCATCAGAACACACCCAAGACCATCCTTCGAAGCATCACAATATACCGTGAACCTCTTCGTCTGGTCTGGCAGAGTCAGGACTGGCGCCGTAGTCAACCTCTTCTTCAGCTCATCAAAGGCCATCTGACGCTCATCAGTCCATACAAAAGCCACATTCTTCTCTAGCAAAGAAGTCAAAGGCTTCGCGATCTTGGAGAAATTCTCAATAAACCTCCGATAATATCCTGCTAAGCCCAAGAAAGACCTGACTTCCTTCACTGTCTGCGGTGTCTCCCACTCGAGCACATCCTTCACCTTGCTTGGATCAACAGCAATACCTCCCTGAGAGATAACATGACCGAGGAATGGAACCTCGTCAATCCAGAACTCGCACTTGCTGAATTTGGCATACAGCTGATGCTCTCTCAATCTCTGCAACACGAGCCTCAAATGCTCCTCATGCTCTTCTTCTGTCTTGGAGAAGATCAGAATATCATCAATGAAAATCACCACGAAGACATCCAGATAATCCATGAATACCATGTTCATCAGATGCATGAAGAAAGCCGGGGCATTAGTCAAGCCGAAGGACATGACTGTATACTCATATAGCCCGTACTTGCAGGTGAATGCCGTCTTCGGAATATCCCCAGGACGGATCCTCAGCTGAAAATAACCCGAACGAAGATCAATCTTCGAGAATATACGAGCACCTCGAAGCAGATCGAAGAGATCCTCAATACGGGGCAGTGGATGCTTGTTCTTGATAGTAACTGCATTCAGCTCCCGATAATCCACACACATCCTCTTCGAGCCATCCTTCTTATCTACCAGCAACAATGGAAAAGCCCAAGGAGAGAAGCTGCGACGGATATAGCCCTTGGCTAGCAACTCATCAATAGTCTTCTTTACTTCTTCATGCTCTATAGGTGCCATACGATAGGGCCGCTTTGCAATAGGAGCTGTGCCAGGCAAGAGATCAATGCAAAACTCAATGGCGCGTTCAGGCGGCATACCTGGCAGATCATCCGGAAAGACATCCGGGAATTCAGACACCACGCGAATACCGTCCGTGGGTCTAGCCTCCATATGGTGAAGAAATCCAGAAGGCTCTGAAGCACTAACTGTCACCTCTTGGCCATCAGATGCTGTCAGGTGAACTGCTCGATGAGCACAATCAATTCTGACTCCCCACTTGGCAAGAGTATCCATTCCCAGAATCACATCGATACCCTTGGTGTCCAGCACCCTCAGATCAGCACTGAACATTGCCCCCCTTATGGCTACACTGACTCGGGGGCAAACAATATGGGATCTCAACTCCCCTCCCGGTGAAGAAACTAGCAGACAGTTCTTTAATGCAGTGGTAAAGAAACTATGCTCCTCAACAAATGACTTGGTGATGAAAGAATGAGTAGCACCAGTATCGAAAAGCACTGAAGCTGGATAGGAATTAACCATGAACGTACCAATAACCACGTTGGGAGCCTCGGCCGCTGACTCGGCCGTCACGTGGTTCACCCTGCCCTGTGCTGGCGCCCTGGGCTGAGCTGGGCGCCCCTGCTGTCCCGCCTGCGCCTTCCGGGGGCAAGTGTTGGCGTAGTGCCCCGGCTGGCCGCAGTGATAGCAGACGCGAGGTGCTGGAGCCTGCTGTCTGGTAGGAGCTGCCGGACGTGGAGCCTGCGGTGCCGGTGGAGCTGGTAGAGCAGCACGAGCCGGAGGTGCCGGTAACCTCGGGCCCTGACCTGCCTGCTGCTGTCGAGGCGGGTACTGCTGCGGTGGCCTCTGCTGGTACTGCTGAGGAGGCCGGTACTGCTGCTGGTACTGCTGGGGCTGCTGGAGTCGAGGACGAGTGTTGCTGCCGGAAGCAACGGGGACAACCTTCCTCTTCTTGTCCTCCATCTCCAGGTGCTTACGCTCAGTGTTGAGCGCACTGTCAACCAGATGGTTGAAGTCGTCGAAGCGGAGGTTGAGCAGCGCGTACTGGAGGTAGTCCTCAAGACCCTCCATGAAGTGCTCCTGCTTCTTGCGGTCATCCGCAACCTCGGCAGGGGCGTAGCGTGCCAGCTGAAGAAAGCGATCACGATACTCCGTGACCGACATAGTCCCCTGAATTCACAAAGACAGATAGATATCGGAAGATTAACTCAAGACTCATAAGGATAGAACAAGGGGCATTAGCTCAAAAGAAACCGCGGCATGATTATATTTAAGATTACCTGCTTCAGTGCAAGGAACTCCTTCTGTTTCATCTTCATAACGCCCGCGGGGACGTTGTGGCTGCGGAAGCGCTCCCTGAACTGGAGCCAAGTGAGAGCCTCGCGGTCGTGAACTGGGTGGGACTCCCACCAGTCCAAAGCTGCCCCTCGCAGCTGTCCTGCTGCGTACAAGACGCGCTCACGATCATCACACTGGGCGATGTCCAGCTGACGCTCCACTGCACGGAGCCAGTCGTCGGCCTGAAGAGGGTCGGACGTGTGAGAGAACGTCGGTGGGTGACCCCTCAGGAACTCAGCACGCCTGTCGCGAGGCTGCGGCGGTGGAGGAGGCGGAGGCTGAGTGTGAGCGTGCTGAAGAGCCTGAACCGTGTTGTTCAGGGTAGCCATCATCTGCATCTGGAGCTGGAAGTACTGCTCCGGAGTCAAGGGTGGAGGCATCGGGATCCCAGTACCCTGGTTGTTCTGACCCTGCTGCTGGCCAGAACCTGAACCGGTGCTCCTGGTGTTCACCATCTGATTTGAACAAAAGATTTCACGAGTAAGGATATTGCTGGAATAAACTCAGATGGATATGATAACTCTTTGCGGAAAAAGACTCAGCCATGATAAAGTAGACAGGATAGAGTTGACTGTTTTACCCCCAACGATCTAACTCATTTTATTAATTAGTTAACTTTAACATCTGAGTGATTTTCTTTAAGCAAATTTAAACTACTAAGCTATGCAATCAGTCAAAAATCCAAATCAAACATGTAGCATAATAACAAGCAGACAATTTTCATGACTTAGCCGAGTTTAGCAATAGACTCGACTAACACAACGCGTCGCAGAACGTGCTATCGGATTATTATAAAAAGGGTCACCTAACTAACTCATGGTGGTCAGATGACTGATTTAGGCCAAAATCTACGAAACTATTCTTCAGAGAGAGAAATCAAGGCAAGAAGGGTAAAAAGTCAAAGAAGTCAAGGGGTATAATAGTAAAATAATTTCAGCAGGCAAGGATTGAAGAGAAGAAGTCCTAAAACTCGACCAGTTCTATCTAGGCTTCGTCCTACAGTCGATACGGCTTTGATACCACTCTGTAACACCCGGTTTATAAAAGAACATAAACCGAGCAATCATATACGTGCCAGGATCAAGTCACACGTATATACAACAGAATGAACAGTATATCATAGCACATATCATGTAAAAAGATATAATAAAGCGAATACGAATGTTATTTATTACAATAATGACAAAATGTCTGATACAGCGGAAGCGAGGTACAAAATACGATAAAAGCTCTCCGAAGCTGAAGCAGGGCGCCACAGGGACGTCGACTGGGAGACGAACACCTAGAAGTCCTCGTAGTCCTGGTAGCGCTGAGCGAACTCCCTCGCGTCGGCAGGAACTGAGCAGCAGTAGCGTAGCCAAGAGGAAAAAATAGAGAAGAGGCAAGGGTGAGTACACAACTTGTACTCAACAAGTATAACACAAACTATGAGGCTCTAAGGTTGGCTGACTCAACTGCATTAGCTTTTAAGTGTTGGCAAAATTTTATTAAAGCTATTTACTACGAATTGATGAATTACCATTGACCCAGTTACATAGTAATTATTCAGAATTAATTATGATACTACTGAGAACCAAACCGAAACCAAGCCACCAAGGTAAACCCCGAGAAGCACCTCCCTCGTCGGAAGGAGATAACTCCACTAATCAAAAGGAGGATCTGGGCCGCTCATAACCGTGAGCACGGCTAGTATACCAGTTTTACACTCTGCAGAGGTTGCACAACTTTACCCACAAGTCGTGAGCTACGCCAGTTGTTCATCACACTTCCTTAGGTGAGATGTCTAGCGACTCACTACGAGGCCGTTACAAAGGACACGTTGGTAAGGTGTAACCGCTAAGGAATCAGGCTCCGCAACGATGGTAACCACCTCGAGGGGGTACAAGACACACAGACCAGCCTCGTAGCCTGGCCACCATTGAAGCTCACCACCCCCCATGCCCCGTCGGTAAGTTACTCCCGAACCAAAATGGCCTAATTAGTAAGCCAAGACCGTCCCATTCCAGTCTTGTGGTAGCGCTGTTGTCCCAGGTTGTCGCTCTATGAACCGGTCCTTATGGAGAGTGGCCAACCAGGCAGTAAGCACCGTGCTGGCCCCCTAAACCATGTTTCTAAAAAAAACATCTTTTAACGAGAAGTGAGCCACTCAAGCCACACAGAGTGCCACTCTCAGAATTAAGTTCAAGTGAAACATTAATCAAATTAATTAAAAAGGACCAGAGTGTGTTATAGCGCAGCAACCTAGCACAACTAACCAAAATGCAACCCAAAGGTATATTTAAAGGATATAAAGTGGCTAGGAAATCCTTAAAGGCATACAGTATTAAAATGCAGTATGAAAATGTATTTAAAGGTGATAGGTTGTTCATGTTATACTTGCCTTCCTCGTACTGCTCCTGCTGCTCAAAGTGCTCGGAAGAAGGCTGCTCCTGGTACTGGTACTGGGGCTCCTCAGATGGATCAACGTCTACTCACGAACACATGGCCAAAACAATGCACGAAAATAAGCATACAAGCAAACATTAACAAAAACTAAGAAACAGTACATCAATACATAAAAACAGCACACTAAACTAGTCTAATACTGTTCTACGCGTTACAACGATCGCGTGGATATAAAGAACGCTAAAAACGGAGCTAAAACGCATTTTCTGGGCTAAAAACAAGTTCTAGGGGCTTATTTGTAAGAAAACTGAAGTTTCAGGGGGTTTTCTACAAAAACTGAGGACTAAAACGTGATTAAAGGATAAACCTAGGGTCTAACGCGTAAAAACAGCAGCCAAGGACTGCGGGTACTAAATCTAGGAAGGTCAGGGGGCTATTTGCCAAATTCTGGGCCAACCTGCAAATATTTTGAAAAGGAAAGGGCTGCGGGTTCATTAAGGACAAACTCAGGGGCTCTTATGCAAAGTTAACAGGCCGAAACGGTACCATCTAATCTGGGCCGGCGGTTTTAGATCTGACGGTCCGGATTAGATCAGTATCTGATCTAATCTAGCCCGCTGAAAGCTAATCGAACGGCTCAGGACAAAGAGGCGCGCGGGGTGGCGGCGCTTGACCGCCGGCGGCCCTGTCCGCGGCGGCGCGGTGCTAGGCTCGCCGGAGTTCGCCGATTCTGGGCCTCCGGGGGTCAAATTGACCCGCGCCTGGGGCTGGGGTGATCCACACGCCAAGCGTGATTCACCTAGGCTCTAAACGGCGCTCGGGGAGGCTCGGAGTGACGCTAGCATGGGCGGTGGCGGGTCTGCGTGGCGAAGATCGCCGGCATAGGGCGCTCAGGCCGTGCCAGTGTCATGCTGTGGGCGCAAAAGGGCTGCGGGAACTAGCGCAAGGGAAAGGGAATCATGGTGGTGCTCACCAGGCTCGGGATTTGGGTGTAGTCGCGGTACAGCAAGGTCGACGGCGGGATCCGGCGGCGGCGACACGGCAGAGCTCGGGGTCCTGGGTGCTGGAACGTTCCTCCGGCTCTTGATCTTCGTAAGACGTCGTGTGGAGGCGCTGTGGAGCAGCACAAGAGGTCAGGGCGGCCTATGGTTCGCCGGCGGCGGGAAATCGAACAACGGACGGAACTCACCGGAAAAGAAGTCAGGTCGCGATTCCGGCGAAGCACGGGTCTAGGGTCAAGACAAAGGGGTCGGGTGGTGCCCTTGGCCTACGGCGGGTCGACTGCGGGGCTTGTGGTGGCTCGTGGTGCAGCGGGGCGGCGAGAGCGCGGCGGCGCCGGGGTTCTGCGCGGTAGAGCAGGGGCGGGGGCGGCAGCAGCTAGGTTTAGGGGCGGCGCTGTGAGGCGAGGTGGGGGAAAGGGGTCCGCAGGGGGTGCTACTTATAGGGCGGCGGCCAACTTGGGCGTGCGTGCCCGGTTGGAAGGCCGGCGTGATTCCCGGCCGGGGATCTCGGCCGTGCGTTGCTGCGCGGCGCGACGGGGAAGGCGGAGCCGACAGGTGGGGTCGGGCGCGCAGGGAGCCAGGGCGAGCGCGACGCTGGCAGGCTGGGCCCACGGGTCAGCGGCGGGGCGAGGCGACTTGGGCGCTGGCCTGCGCGGGATGGGGCGTGCGGAGCGGGGCCAAGCGGGCCTGTGCGGACGCTCGGGCTGAACGGGGCGGAGGCAGGCCGCTGGGGAGAGCCGGGCTGCGAGGCTGGGCCAAGGGAGAGAAGGCGCGGGCAGGGCCGAGCGCGAAGGCAGGCCGGAGTGGCGTGCGGGCCAGAGAGCGGGCTGACGCGGGAGTCTGGGCCGAGGAGAGGGTTGGACTGGGCCAGCGGGCTGGGCTGGCTTGGGAAAAAGGTTTGGGCTGGGTCTTGGGTTTTGTTCTTTTCTATTTCTCCTTTTCTACTTCTAAACCAAATAAAGTTTGAATTCAAAGTTGAATTTGAATTCAAACCACACTCAAATAAAATTATGCACCAGCATGAATGCAACAAAAATTTAAACCTATGATAAATTTTAATTAATTAGGAACAAAAATTAGATTAAATGCCAACTAAACACAATAAACCTTAGAAAATTTAACTAAAGCCAATTAATTTATTAATAAAATACTGAAATTTAAAATTAGGGTGTTACATCCTCGCAGTTCGAAGCCATGTCAGATATCCGGGAGCCGGTGCCGTGGGGGAAGTCCACCGCCACAGAGGCGGTTCTAGAGCAGCTGATCGTCGACCGGCTGCTACCGATGAACATCAGCTCGGAGTGGCCGCAGTGGATTTCCCCGCGGCTGGAGGAGATCGAATCAAATCCCCCTGAAGGCTACGTCGTGAGCCTCATGCGTCTGCACGAGTGGGGATTTGGCGTTCCCGTCCGCAAGTTCATGCGGGCCTTGTGCGAGCACTATGGAGCAGATTTGCACAACTTCGGCCCCAATTCCATCTCGCAGACGGTGGTCTTCGTCGCCGTCTGCGAGGGATACCTAGGGGTCGAAGCCCACTGGGATCTGTGGATCCACCTCTTCCGCGGCGAGCTCTTCATCGAGAACGTGAGGGGCCAGCCGAAGAGATTCGCTCACGCCGGAGGCTTGATGCTCCATTTGCGCCCGAGCTGGAAGAACTTGTATATCCCGAACAAGATGACCACCAACAACGCCGGGTGGACTCGTGGGTGGTTGTACCTGCGCAACTTCGGAAACAAGCTCCCAGCCTTCACCAACAAGGTGCTTCGAGAGAGACCAGCCAAGTGGGACTGGGGGGTGTCGCCCCCCGCGCACCAAGCCAGGCTCGAGGTCCTCACCGAGGCGCTGGTGCACCTGGCGAGGAAGGGGTTGACGGCGGCTGCATCATCGTGAACTTCCACTGGCAGAGGGTGATTCCTCTGACGAAGAGAAGCCTGCCGATCTTCAGCCTCACCCCCGGGGTCCCGGCCTCGGGCTCGAGGACATCGACGGTGCTACTCCCTCGAGGCATCATTGCCCGGAGGGCCAGGAATGCGGTGGCAGAGTTTCCCGATGATGCAAACGATCTCTGGGAGATCAAGATGTGCCCCGAGCCGGGGTACATTTCAGTGGTAAGTCTCAATTTCAATCTGTTATCGATTTGTGACATTCCTTTCCCCTTCCTATTTCCTGAATCCAATTTGACTATGTTTTGCAGGGGGTAGGCCGCAAGTGCCACCCCTCGAGGCCTCCGATCCCGGAGGAACGCGAGATCAACCACCTTCATGCAGAGGTGGTGAAGAAGTGGAAGGAAGCAGCGGAGGCGGCCGCCGACAAGAAAAGGAGGAGGAAGGAGAAGCATGACAAGGCATGCAAAATCGCACGCGCAGAGGGGAAGCTGCGGCCTGCTATGCCCGAGTCCACGAGTGAGGAGGAGGAGGACACCTTGGATGCCGAGGCCCACCTTTCGGGTGGTGGCGAGGCGGCAACAGGTGCGGATTCCTCGCCAGTATACCAAGAGGCTGGCGATGAGGATGCGCCAGCGGCGCCGCATGAGACGAGGCCCGCACCGAGGCTATTGGCGGACCCGCCCCTCGCGTGGACGGAGCGGAGGTCGCCCATGCCAGTGGCGGGGCGAAGGTCACCCACACCGGCGGCGGGCGGAAGGTCATCTACGCCCGCGACAGAGCGGAGGTTGTCCCTGACAGCGACGGGCGAGGGGGTCCCCATGCCCACGATGTCGACGGGCGGTGATGGGTCCACGGCGAGCGCAGGGGCGCCCGCGCAGACAGCATCGAGGCCTCAGGCTAGTCTAAGGACGAGACCCTTGGATCAGTCGTCGAGAGACATCAGCGTGCCGCGGGCCCGAAGGAGTGGCACGGGCAAACGCAGCATGAGTGCCCGATCTGGTTAAGTGTTTCTGGTTTTATTTGTTGCGTTCATTTGATCGATCCCCCAGTCCTGCTAACCTTAGCCTTCCTTCCCCGATTTCCAGCTCCAGGGCTGTTGCCAAGGACGCAGCCCCATTCGCGCCGACCAAAGCCCTCAAGACCGGGGCAAGCGCTACGCCGCACTCGGCGCCACAGGCCCCGCCCGTTGTGGACATCGTGGCGGAGGCCCAAGCGGCCCAACAGGCACGAGCACTGGGGAACGGGGGCGACATCGGCCAGAGTGGAGCTGAAGCAGCCGCTCCGGCTGACGCCATGGGGTAGGCCGGCCAGGGCGGCGCAGATGACGCTGCCTGGCCGGACGTCGAAGCCGAGGCCGGTTGGGGCGACGCGGATAGCGCCGCTAGGCCGGTCGCAAAGGAAGGATCTGGTGGGGGTGCGCAAGAGCGCCCCGCCAGCCAGACGGAGGTGGAGACCCTCGTCCTCGAGCCCCCAAGGGCTGGGGTCGAGGGAGTCGCGGAGGAGGAGTCGGCGCAGAGGGTGCCGGTGGCGGAGGAAGCTCGCGTCTCGGTGCCTGCAGAGGCCCGGGATGAGGGTGTTGTCGTAGCAACGACGGCGCAGGCGGCGCCGGAAGGCATAGTGCCGGTGGTGCAGCTGCCGGATAGCAGCGAAGAATACGGGGATTCGAGGGACATCGACCCCGCTGCTGCGGCAAGTGCCGCCAGCAAGATTCCGGAGTTTACGTCGGCCTGTGCGGAGGTGCTCGACGAGGGGACATCCGAGGGGCCCCATCACGGGGCAATTATCCAGTCCAGGGTCCCCTCGGAGTTTCTCCGTGATGAGCGAGAGGTGGAGGCCGTCTGGCAGGCACAGATTGAGGTGGGTTCTCAGATTCAGAACCACCTCGATCGCGCCCTGGAGCTCCATCGGACGACAGATTACCAGATCAGCCAGGTAAGCGGCTCTTCCCCGAGAATCGTTCATATTTTGGCCCTGATTTTATTTGTTTTACCCATGCCTTTCCTCTTGCTGCGGCTGAGGGACATCTCGCGCAAGAAAAGCGCCGAGATGGCCTGGCTGTACTCCCAGGTACGCTGGCTTGGGCAGCACAACGCTGGCCTGGTGCTCCAGAATGTTGACGCCAGCACGAAGATGACGGATCTGGAGGCGCGTCGACAGGCGCTGGAGGAGGAGTCGACGCGGACCGCCAGCGAGCGTGACGTCCAAAGGGCTGCAGCGGAGCAGAAGGCTCAGGAAGCCGAGGCGCAAGTTGCCGAGCTGCAGCGCACTAGGACAGCGCTCGGGCTGAATGAAGCCGAGCTCCAGCGCAAGGAGGCCGAGCTCCAGGGCAAGGAGTCCGAGCTCCAGCGCGAGAAAGCAACCATTGGCACGCTCACCGGGACCCTCGAGGAGAAGGGCAAGGCCCTCGAGGAGAAGGAGGTGGCCCTCCGGAATGCGGAGGCCGCCCTCAAGGAGAAGGAGAACTCCTTGTCTTCCCTTGAGGAGGCTGCCCGGGTCCAGCGAGAGGAGGCACAGAAGAACATCGTAGGTGAATGCTCGAAATTTTAATGTTGTTGGGTTCTAGTCTTTCGTAGCTTATCTTCGTTTCTTTGATCAGAGCTGAGGCAGCAAGTGGCAGACGAGACTGCGGCAAAGGAGGCAGTCAACACCGCGCTCATGGCGGCGCAGGCGGAGTACGCTGACCTGGAGCGAACCACCATGAGCGTGTGCTAGGAGCTCGAAGGGGAGGGCGCCGTCTCTGGTAGCTCGGTGATTAGCCGCCTACGAGAGCTAGGTGGCCGGATCGCTGAGCATGCCAAGAGCACCTTCCGTCTCGGTGTCCTGCGAGCCCACACCGTGGCCTCGACGCACTACATCATGGATCTCCAGAGGGTGTCGTCGGGGTACGTCGTTCCCAATGATGCCGATGCGGACGCCGCGTCAGCTATCATGGATGACGCCGACGCAGCCGCCGAGGAGTTCGTCACTGCCTTAGCCGAGAAGCTCGAAGCTGACATCCCCCCGATAGCCGAGTTCGATGCTGTTGCAGATCCACGAAGGGGGGATGATAACCTGTAGGGAAACTAGGCCTCGGAGCCCCATGTAATGAATTAGTACTTGTCATGATTGTACTTTGTAATTGTATCTATGAATTTAAGAAATTTGTTATCGTTAAAATCGACAGTGTGGCCCATCGAGGCCTTGTGTATTCGAGCCTTCGTTTTATTTACTCTACTTCCGTGTTCTCGTATACGACTTAGATAAACTTCTGCGAGGAATTTCGCGTTCATAAGCGACGTAGGCGTGGGGTGGTGAGGGGGTGCCGTATCCCGGAGGCGTGGGCGGCCCCATGACTTGGCCGGCCCCGTACCGTAGTTGCTTATGCCTCGCGTCCATTTTTTCCAAGTGTACAAGAAGCTTAGAGACGGAATTTTTTCGAAAAAACATTGGCATTTTTTGGGGACGTTCGGGGGATCCCCCCGTAGGAGCCCCCGAGGGAGGCTTGCCTTTGCCGAGGGTAAAGCCAGGCGTACCTCAGTGTTCATGCGCATCCGAGCCCCCGAGGGTCCGGAAGGTTCCCAAAAATAAACAAGTAAAGCGTACTTCTTTATTATTTCGGGAAATCGAAAACACGAGTACAAATGATGTACAAATAGCTCGGAACTCTAAGGATAGAAGCGACGTAGCTGCTATATGTTCCAAGCGTTGGTGAAGACTTCGCCGTTTTTGTTCGCCAGCTTGTATGTGCCGGGCTTGAGCACCTCGGCGATGATGTATGGGCCTTCCCATGGTGGTGAGAGCTTGTGGCGGCCCCTGTTGTCTTGTCGAAGCCTCAGCACCAAGTCCCCTTTGTTGAGGTCTCGGCGCCGGACTCTCTGCGCTTGATATCTTCGCAAAGACTGCTGGTAGCGCGCAGAGTGCAGGAGCACCACGTCTCGGGCCTCGTCCACTTGATCCAGCGAGTCCTCGCGGGCTCGCTGGTTCTGCTGCTCTTGATAGGCCTTGAGCCTTGGCGACCTGTACTCCAAGTTCATGGGGAGTATGGCCTCGGCGCCATAGACGAGGAAGAACGGGGAGCCCGTGGCTCTGCTAGGGGTCGTCCACAGGCTCCAAATAATAGAGGGTAACTCTGTGACCACGTCCGGCCAAACTTGTTCAGCTTGTTGAACATTCTTGGTTTCAGTCCTTGGAGGATCATGCCATTGGCATGCTCCACTTGCCCGTTCGTCTGTGGGTGCGCCGCAGCCGACCAGTCCACACGTATGTGGAAGCTGTCGCAGAACGCCAAGAACTTCTTGCCTGTGAACTGGGTGCCGTTGTCGGTGATGATCGAGTTCGGGACCCCGAACCTGAAGACGATGTCGGTAAAGAACATAACAGCTTGCTCGAAATTAATCTTGCTGATGGGTCGAGCCTCGATCCACTTGGAGAATTTGTCGACTGCCACCAGCAAGTGGGTGAAGCCCCCGGGCGCCTCCTGCAGTGGACCGACAAGGTCCAGTCCCCACATGGCAAACGGCCACGTGATGGGGATGGTCTGCAGTGCATGGGCCGGGAGGTGTGTTTTTCGAGCGTAGAACTGGCAACCCTCGCAGGTCCGCACGACGTCGGTGGCGTCGGTGACCGCAGTGGGCCAGTAAAAACCTTGTCGAAATGCATTACCCACGAGGGTTCGTGGTGCGGCGTGATGACCGCAAGTGCCAGCGTGGATGTCACAGATCAGCTCCTTGCCCTCGAGGATGGGGATGCATCGTTGCAAGACACCCAAGGGACTGCGCTTGTACAGCTCGTGGTCGATTAAGACGAAGGACTTGGCCCACCTAGCGAGGCACCGCGCCTGAGCGTGGTTCGAGGGTAGGACCCCTCGAATCATCCAGTCGAGGTACTGGGCGCGCCAATCTTGCGAAGTGGGGGCCTCGTCGATCTCCATTGCCTCGGCCTCATCCGTGGGGGGGGGTCCCGAAGTCAATGTCCATGGGCTCGGCCTCGTCCGCTGGGGAGTTCTCGCTGGAGGGCCCGGCGGTCGAGGGGCCTGGCTCTGCCGGATCCTTGAATTCGACGGAGGGCTTGGTGACGTCGCGAGCGAAGATGTTCGGGGGGACGGTGGTCCGCCCCGACGCGATCTTGGCTAGTTCGTCGGCATCCTCATTGTACTTGTGCGGGACATGATTGAGTTCTAGGCCGTCGAATTTGTCCTCGAGGCGGCGCACTGCTTTGCAGTATGCCTCCATCTTCCGGTTGTGGTAGCTAGACTCCTTCATCACTTGGTCGATGACGAGTTGAGAGTCACCGCGCACGTCGAGACGTTTGACGCCGAGCTCGATGGCGATGCGGAGGCCACTGAGAAGGGCCTCGTACTCCGCCATATTGTTAGACGCAGGGAAGTGCAAGCGTATTACGTATCGCATGTGATCTCTGAGGGGTGAGATGAAGAGGAGGCCGGCACCGGCGCCGGTTTTCATCACCGACCCGTCGAAGTACATGGTCCAGCATTCGGCCTGGATTTGTGGTGGGGGTAGCTGAGTGTCCGTCCACTCAGCCACGAAGTCGGCCAAGACTTGGGACTTGATCACTTTGCGGGAGGCGTAGGTGAGAGTTTCTCCCATCAGCTCCACGGATCATTTGGCAATTCTACCCTCGGCTTCCCTGTTGTGGACTATCACTCCCAAAGGGAAAGACGAGACCACGGTGACGGGATGAGCCTTGATGTAGTGGCGCAGCTTGCACCATGCCAAAACCACCGCGTATAGCAGCTTCTGAATCTGTGGATAGTGTGTCTTAGTTTCAGACAACACCTCGCTGATGTAGTACACCGGCCATTGGATGGGCAGAGCATGGCCCTCCACTTGTCTTTCGACAATGACCACCGCGCTGACCACTTGGGTCATCGCAGCTACGTACAGATAGAGGGCTCGCCATCCGCGGGTGGCGTGAGAATGGGGGCGTGAGTGAGTGATGCCTTCAGCCTGTCGAGGGCTTCTTGGGCTTCTAGGGTCCACGTGAAGCGCTCGGTTTTCCTCAGGAGTCGATACAGGGGTAAGCCTTTCTCGCCGAGAAGCGATATGAATCGGCTAAGGGACGCTAGGCATCCCATGACCCTCTGTACCCCCTTTAGGTCTCGGATCGGTCCCATCCGAGTGATGGCCGAGACTTTGTCAGGCTTGGGTTCAATGCCCCGCTGGGAGACAATGAAGCCCAAGAGCATGCCTCGAGGGACTCCGAACACGCACTTCTCGGGATTGAGTTTTACCCGTTTGGCCCTTAGGCAATCGAATGCGATCCTGAGATCAGCAACCAAGTCGTCCGCCTTCTTGGATTTTACAACAATGTCGTCGACATATGCCTCTACGTTCCACCCGAGATGGTCCCCGAAAACGTGGAGCATACACTGCAGATATGTAGCTCCGGCGTTTCTGAGGCCGAAGGGCATCGTGACGTAGCAATACATGCCGAAAGGTGTGATAAAAGAAGTCGCGAGCTGGTCGGACTCTTTCATCTTAATTTGGTGGTAACCGGAGCAAGCATCAAGAAAGGATAAAAGTTCACATCCCGCAGTTGAATCTACGATTTGATCAATGCGTGGCAAAGGAAAGGGAACCTTCGGACATACTTTATTTAAACTAGTGTAGTCTATGCATATCCGCCAACTCCCATTCTTTTTCTTCACTAATACAGGATTAGCTAGCCACTCGGGATGGAATACTTCCTTGATGAATCCGGCCGCTAGAAGTTTCTGCAGCTCCTCGCCGATCGCCCGGCGCTTGAGCTCGTCGAAGCGTCGCAGGCGCTGCTTCACCGGCTTGGAGTTGGGTCGGATATTAAGGGAGTGCTCGGCAACCTCCCTCGGTATGCCAGGCATGTCCGAGGGGATCCACGCAAAGATGTCTGCGTTGGCGCAGAGAAAGTCAATGAGCACCACTTCCTATTTGCTGTCGAGGGGTGGCGCTGACCTGCAACGCCTTGTCGTCGGAGCGATTCGGGTCAAGGGGCACCTTCTTGATACCCTCGGCAGGTTCGAAGCTTCCCGCGTGTCAGTGCGTGGAGTCCAAGGCCTCGCTTGCCATTTTGTCGAGGGTGGCTGCGAGGGCCTCGTCCTCCGCTTGAGCCTCCGCGTGCTCAACGCACTCGACATCTCACTCGTAGGCATGCTCGAACGAAGATCCGACGGTGATGACACCCTTCGGACCCGGCATCTTCAGCTTGAGGTAGGTGTAGCTGGGGATGGCCATTAACTTGGCGTAGCAGGGACGACCAAGGATGGCATGATATGATCCCCGAAACCCCACCACCTCAAAGGAGAGCACTTCCTTGCGGAAGTTGGCTGCCGTGCTGAAGCAGACAGGCAGATCGATCTGGCCGAGGGGTTGGACTCGCCTCCCCGGCATAACGCCATGAAATGGCGACTTGCTGGGGCGAAGCTTGTTCAATCCAATTCCTATGAGCCCCAAGGTGTGGGCGTACATGATGTTGAGGCTGCTGCCTCCGTCTATGAGCACCTTGGAGAAGCGGGTGTTGCCGATGATGGGGTCGACAAAAAGCGGGTACCGTCCCGGGTGCGGGACGTAATCGGGGTGGTCCACGCGGCCAAAGGAAATGGTATCCTTCGACCAGTCGAGGTAGGATGGCATGGCCTTGGTGAAGGAGAAGACTTCCCGGCGCTCATGCTTGCGCTGCCGAGAGGTCATGTTCGCCGTTGGCCCTCCAAAGATGAAGAAGGCGTTCTCCACCGGGGGGAACTCGTCATCTCCACCTTTGTCACCAGCATCCTTCTTCTTGTCCTCGTCGCGGTGAGCGACGCGGTTGTAGTACTTCTTGATCATCTCGCACTGCTCGAGGGTGTGGTTGACCGAGCCCTTGTGGTAAGGGCACGGTTTCTTCAGCATGTCGTCGAATAGGCCACCCCCACCTCGAAGGGGGCCTCGAGGTCCTTTGCAGTCTGGGGCGGCGACGAAGGCCTCGTCGGAGTCTTCTGCTTGCCCCGTTCCACGCTGGATCAGAGGGGCCTGCTTCTTTCCTTTTCTCCCCCACTTTTGTTTCTTGGCGGGGGTGTTGATCTTGGGGTTGCTGCCCTCCACGGGCGCATCTTCCTTGCGCTTGTTCGGCTTGTCATCGAAAATGGCACCAAATGCCTCCTCGCCGGCGGCGTAGTTGGTGGCAGCGTCGAACAATTCGTTGGTGTTGGCGAGACGGCTTCGCGCAAGCTCGTGCACCAGGTTCCTGCACGTCGTGCCCTCGAGGAAAGCGTTGATGACCTCGACATGGGTGACGCGGTGGAGCTCGGTGCATTGCTTGGAGAAGCGCCGCACGTAGTAGCGCAGGGACTCATTGGGCTTCTGGCGACATCCTTTGAGGTCCCAGGAGTTCCCAGGGCGCACGTATGTGCCCTGGAAGTTGCCCACGAAGATCTGGACCAAGTCGGCCCAGTTATGGATCTGGTCCGCGGGCAAGTGCTCGAGCCACGTTCGTGTGGCGTCAGCGAGGTGAAGGGGAAGGTTGCGGATGATAACCGCGTCTTCTGTCACACCGTCCAGCTGGCACGCTAGGCGGTAGTTGTTGAGCCAGACTGCAGGATCGGTCTCGCCCGAGTACTTGACGAGGGTAGTGGGTTGTCGAAAGCGTGGGGGAAAAGGAGCGGTTCGAATCTCCCGGCTGAACACCCGTGTGCCCGGAGGCTCCGGTGACTCACCCCTGTCGTGCTCGGGGTCGAAGCGTCCACCCCGTCGAGGGGTGTACTTCTTGCCGTTAATGATGTAGCGGGCGTCGCTGTCGCCGTCGCCATCGCCGGCGTGTCCGCGCGTGTCGTGGAGTCGCTCCCTTGCGGGAGCCTTTCCGATGCGGTCGTGCACCGAGGGTGCCTTCGCGTCGTGTGCTACGGCTGCCTTTTCTTTCCCCCCTAGCGGACTGTGCACCGAAGCCTTGTGGTCCTGGCGTGCAGTCCCACCGGGCTACTTCGGGGCTATCGAGCGTATGCGAGACGCAGAGCTCTCGGCCTACTGCACAGTAGCTTGCTCGATGAGCGCCTGTGCCTCGCGGTGTGCTGTTTCTCGAGTACGGTGCACAGCTCCTGAGTCTGCCGACGCTGCTCATCGAGCTTGGCTTGAAGCTCCTTGAGCTGCGCCAGTTGTGCCTATCGCGTCGCCGAGCTTGACGAAGAGGAAGGGGCCGCAGGCGGCACTATCGGTTGGTTCGCCTGCGCGTCTACCCCGTCGTTCCCGTCATCACCCGGAGCATTGTCGTCTTGCCCGTCCGCGAGCTGGACCATGAAGCACTCCCGGGCGGGATCGTAATCCCCCTCGCTGGAGTCTTCAGAGCAGGTGAGGCAGTAAGCCGTCGCCAGCTGGAACGAGCGGAAAGCGCCGGGGTCGCGGACCCCGGAGTAGTCCTCGGCCTCCTCGGCCGTGAAGTTGTCCATGAAGAAGTTGACGCCATCGGCGATCGAGCTCGCCGTCTCGGGGTAGGAGTCGTTAGGAGATGATGCGATGAGGATGCGGATCGACAGGAGGTTATGATCCGGCAGATCCTTATACTCAGCGAAGTTGGTGCTAGACGAAGAAGCGTAGGAGGCAGCATTGCGCATCCCTATGGGGAAGGGCGATGCCGCAGCCGCGCCCCCCTGGGAGGCACTAGAGCTGTAGTCGATGATGGTGCTGGTGCTGCTGACGCCGAAGCACGTGATGACGAAGCGGTGGCCCCGTCGGCCGCGACGCTGAGCCGTGACATGGCAACCTCAACCCACGTAGGGGAGGTGAGGCGTGCCGCCCGGCGCCGCTCTGCATGCGCTTGTCGCGAATGCCAGCCCGAGCCCCCGTTGTGCCGGGCTGGTGAAGCCAGATTGTCCGTGTTGCGTCTGGGCGAGAGGAGCTCCATGAGGTAACCGTTGCCGGTTGCTCTGAACTCAAGACTCCTGAACCAGATCACGTATCCTGCTGGGAGCGGATCCGAAATGCCCATGGGGTACGGGTTGGATTTGCTCGCCATCCCTGGAGATCAAATGGGAACAAAAGAGAAAACGTCACGCAGCGAGCCCCTACATGGCGCACCAACTGTCGGTGTCCCGACCCGGCGGTCCGGACACCAACTAGTAATGCTGCGTGTTTCCTCGTCCCAGATGTTGATGCAAGAGGCAACACAGTAACACACGGGTTTATCCTGGTTCCGGCCGCGGAGCCGTACGTCCAGCAAGGGGGTGGGCGCGGGCACTGTATTATCTTGCACCGGAGGTGCCTGTAGTAAGGGGTACAGGCGTGGCGAGAGAGGGAGGGAAGCTCCCAGGTCTCTGCTAGAGGAGAAGTTGATTGAGGCTAGTGACAATATCGGGTGCTCAGTGGTACTGATCGTATGACGATGATCGTGACGTCCCCTTAAAGGAAGCCCGTCTCCTCCTTTTATAGTCACAAAGAGGGACGGTGTACATGCGCAGGGGAACGTGGAAGTCGTCGTTTCCCCCCGAATCGCGGGGGTGCAGTGGTCGAATACTGTAGGAAGTACACTGTGGGGCATGGCGTCGAGTGTGGCAGTCGTCCTGGATATCGTCCTTGGTCATGTGGAGATCGCGCCGGCGTCCTGCCAGCCCCAGCAGGCGGCGTGGTCGTCACTGTAGGGTGTACAATCTTCCAAACGTGGCGTGGTGGCGCTCCGTGGACCCTGCAGGTCAGGGTCTTGCATATATACGTGCATCAGCGGTAGCAGGGCACGTGGCGGTCCCGGACCCCCCTGGACGGAGTGCTGGTGTGTGCACTAAGGAGGTCCGGGAGTCACACGGAGATCCCGGACCCCTCGAGGGGGGGAGGTCTGGGCCTCCGGCTGCTAGTGTTGGGCATCCCTCTTCGGGGGGGGCACGTGGAGACACCGGACCCCTTCCCGAGCAGGGGGCGGGTCCGGGGCCATACGTGTGGTGAGGTGGAGTCCGGACAGCCGGAGTTGGCAGAATAGTAACGGGAGCAGTGCCGAACCCGTCTCGTCCCGTGTCGCAGGTTCCACAATGCTGCCACAGCGTCCGGGATGGAGGAGCAGTGACCGGAGTTGGCGGACGGGACTCCGGTCGCAACCACTGTGGGGAATGGTGGCCTGACACCATCTGTCCTGGGCGCTGTGGAGGAGTGGTTAGCATTTAATGCCTCCATACGACGGGCGGGTGAGTGGAAGGGCCGTTTGTCCTTTACATCGACGGGTGGCCTCGAGCGAGGCGGAGATGATTCGCCCTACTCGAGGGTAGGTTCGCTACCTTCGAGGGAGGCGGAGATGTTTTGCCCGCTCGAGGGTAGATTTGCTACCCTCGAGCGAGGCGGAGATGCGGGGCGCAGTCGAGGGTCCCGATGAGAGCCCTCGTGCGAGGCGGAGATCGCCCCGCGGGTCCGAGGGGGGTGCGAATGGGCCGCATGCTAGGCTTTTTTGAGTCCTTCTCTTTCTTCCATGTTGGAAGGAGGCCGTAGGCCTTTGTGGGCCCAGTTGCCTAATATGTGTTTACGTTTTTTAGGGTGATCTTAGGACCCCGATTAGGATATCCCTAATCCGATTAGGATATCCCTAATCGTGGTACCCGACAGATGTTGTGTGTGTTGACCCTTCACCTAAATCATCGTCCTTCTGGTGAATCTGAATTACCATTGCGAGAGGCCACCCACTTTCAAGAGCTGCGTGCATGTAATGTTGCCATGCTTCCGTACTACTTATAGGCGTCAACTCTCAGAAATCCCTATTATTTTCCCGGGAAGTCAAGGTATGAACCGTAAGTAAATGTGTCTTTGGATTCACATTGAACTTCCTGTGAAGATATTTCCGTATGGACTCAAAACTCATCTCTAGGGGTTTATCTAGACTGCACTGTTTTCTTTCCAATGCTGATAGATTTACTCCATAGGAATCATGAGTAATTCTATAGAAGTCACCGTAATGAACTTGAAACGCCACCTTGCTCGACATATCTGGCCATCCAAAGACTTTATTTTAATTAATCTAATATGTAGAAACATGGTATGGCTTCAATTATAACCACTAATCCGAACCACTAATCCTCTCTCTGGATCTCGTGGGCAGGAAATGAGGGTGCGAGGGAACGGACTCAGCTTTTATATTTGGGGGAGCCTGCCCCCCCCCGGGCGGCAGGTGCCTGCCGCCCAGCAGGGGGGCGGCAGGCTCCCACCAGGAGCTTTCGCGCAAAAATAATTTATATTTATTTACATGTAGGTCCATGCCGCCCCTGCCGGGCGGTAGCGGTAAAATGTGAAATCGAAAATATATTTCAAAAAAACGATTTTGAAAAATATAAGAATAAAAAAAAACGCCCAACTCCCGCCCAACGGGGCTGCCTCCGCAGTCCGTAGCAACTGTTGAGGCCCCGTCCGGCCAGGATTGTGGGCCCATATTAGCCCATCGCGAGAGGCTCCCTCGTCGGACTCGGTTGACGCGCTGCTCGCTTTGCTCGCCGCCGCCGGCATGCCGCCCTCTTGCCTGTGTGGCCGGCTTTCATCCCTTCTCCAGAAATCCTCGCCACTGCAATGCAACGCCATACGCGGCAAGGGCGCGGCCCACACGGGGTTGGGTGCCGCCCGCTCGCCGTCCGTAGCCGGCCGGCGGGACAGAGCCAACGGGAACGAGGAACCGCGGCCTCGTTGAGCGCAAGGGACCGTCACGAAGGCTCCATGGCCGCAGCCTTGTTGAGCGAGAGGCAAGAAAGCCGGGAGCGAATTCCGGCGGTTTCTCTGCGCTGCACAGGTGGAAAGGTGGACGCGCGGAAGGTGTTTGAGGAAATGCCGTTTCCAGCGAGAGCCTCGCCGAACGCAGCAGGTGGGTTGACTCGCCATCCTGTCAGCATGGGAACCATTGCCCTTGCTGTATGCCACTAGTGAGCTGCAATTGGCGTTAAATTGGATTGGCCGTCAGTTGGTGTCAGTATCGGTGGGATGGCTCTGCAGTGCCAGTGTTTGCGGAAATTCTGCAAGACTAAGCCAGTTCGGTCCTTCAGATGCTGCTGGCACAATATAGTGAGCTCGAAGAGTTTGTGGCAACGCCACAACCTGCCAGAGTACCAGATGTTTCGTGGAGAAGAGAGGCCAGTATGCTGTGGTTCAGTTTCTGTGTTCAATGGAATTGATACCATTCGTCGAAGTCAACAGCTCAAATGTGGCCATTCAAGTCGTATCATTGGAAAGTTCATTGCATGGAGATGCGACGCCTGGCTTGGGGGTGACTGGGTCACTAGTCAATGACCATATTTTCTCAATTGGTCACTTTCGGTTCTCTGTCAAAGTCAGTGTCTTTTGAAGAAGTTAGCTCCCAGGTACTTTGGCTTCATTTGAGGAAGCTCGGTCTTCTTCCTCTTCTGGCGTCTCTAAGGTAAGCCTGCCAGAAAACCAACCGCAAAGAGTATGGCACTGTGGAACGCAGTGGGTCAGGTGGGCAGCATCGCGCAGCTCGCTGGGGTCGACGCATATGGGCTGATCTCGATGATTGTGGAGGCGGCGCGGACGGTTAAGAGGAACCTGGAGATCTGCCAGCTGCTGGCACGCCATGCAAAGATGATCGGGGACCTTCTGCAGCAGCTCGAACGGACACAGCTGATGCAGCACATGGAGACTAGGAACCCAGTGGAACTACTAGAGGAGACGCTTCGGCACGCGTATGTTCTTATCGCGTCCTGTCGTGATGATAGCTATCTGTATAGCTGCTGTATGGGAGTGAAGCGGGCTGATCAGCTCCGTGAGGTGCAGAATGAGATTACCTTCTACCTCCAGCTTTTCCCCCTTGTCAGCTTTGTCGATAACACCCGAACTTGGGAGCGGCTTCTGAGCAGGGCTTGTCCTTTGTGCTCAAGGGTATGGATTTCATTGTGTGAATTTTTCTCAGATTTTGTTGTGTTTCAGAAAAAAAACAGTTTTTTCCCACAAGAAAAAGAGCCAGTTTTTGTAGCAGATAAGATTCTGTTTCTAAATGCATTTTTTTTGGCTGCCTTTGTTGGTCAGTGCCGACACAACTTATAGTCCCAAGATCCTGCAACTGTGCAAATCTATATAGGCTATAATCAATATCTAATTCTAAGGAACTTTTACAAGAAGCATTGTACAATCAGTTACATATTATTTCATCAAGGGAAACAAGTAGATATTTATTCCGTTTACCATGCCTCTTATTAAAATTAAGATTCAAAATGTTGATGGCAGTTTGTTACTGGAATATTTGTTAAGATTTAACTTATGATCAAAGGATCTTATTTTCCTTATTCTTTTCTTTTTGCATCATTAAGGAAACTACAGATGATTTACATGCAGTACATCATGCGGAACATGAAGATAGGTATGGTATATCTATGTCATCCCTTTTTTCTTGTCAAATTTATGGACTCCCTTTGGTTATGCATTCACCAAGCATTTCGTTCTTGTAGAGTAGATAATTGGATTTTGATTGAGTTATTTTTCTTGACATTGTAAACCTGCTTCATTTTGCTGCTATCTATTTGGAGTTTAGAACGATGCACTGAACATCTTCTCACTCCAACTCCATACCTCTCTTAAGATTAAAACCAACGCAAGGACTGTGATTGCTCAATATGAAAATTGTGCACTATCCTTGCAGAATATGGCTCTGTACCATTCAGGTGCTGATTCTTTTCTTTAGAACAAAGTCATCACCATATGTGATACTAATTATGTGATACTCCGATAAAGAAAATTGTGACCTCATCCAACCTACCCACAAACACAAATGTAAATTCCTTTTCAACAGCCAAACTCTTGAGTTCCTTTATTCATACAACCTATCACATTTTACATGTGTGCTACTATATCAGGCTCAGAACAGAGGGTCTCATGGCTAATGGATTTGAAAATTTGGGAACTCATCCTCCCTCAAAACCCGAGGAAGAGAAAACAGAAGGTACGCTCATGCATTTACTCCACACTTATGCAATATTGTCTAATAGCTGTCAAATTTTGTGGCCTTTTTAGGAGTTACTAAGTGGTTTTTTCCTACTCCAGAGGACATGTACATCTATGTAACATTTGGAAGATAACTTGTATCAATATATGAAAAATATACATTCAGTATACATTGATGCCTTCCCTTTGGATACAGGGGTATGATATAGCATAATCTTCTAGAAATAATCAAGACACGAATTTATCTCCTAGGGCATGAATGGATCACCAATTTTTCCTATTTTATTTAAAGAAACTAAGTTTGAAGTTACGAAAATGCCTTGACATAAAGACTTGCTATATATGTTCCTTTATGAATCAATTGAGTACGTGCATATGATTGTAGACAGGTCCAGGAAGATTCAAGCTATTGTTGTAGTTCAGTCATACTGTAGGCGCCATTTCTGACTATATGGATGCTACCTGTTCCATATACATGCATATTTTTAACTCTTTCAATACTATAGTCAGTGATAAGGTGGGGTTTCCTTTGAATTAGGCCAAGTCATGAACATGAGACGATTGGCAAATCTCATGGGCGGTGCGAAAGGAGCAGAATTATTGCATTTTAGCTTCTCTCAGATTTTGGCTGCAACAGACAACTTATCAGATGGAAATTTGATGGAAAATGGTGGATTTGGCTGTGTTTACAAGGTAATGTTTTCTCAAGATAACCTTTAACTAGAGATAAGTACTTGAACTGCTTAAGTATGACACCTAGATCAAAAACTTCTCTAAATGCATCTCGACTTCGGATGGGGCTACACAATCATAGCACCTTGCTTCATGTTAAAGGTTAATCCAATGGATGTGCTCAACCGTTCTACTAGTCGCTGACACAAGAAGTTTATATTGCCTCATACCTGAAAGTTTCTTTAAGCTGCCTCATACATCTTTAGATGTGTTCTTTTAACACTGGCATTCAATCTTCGTAGGGAAAACTCTCTAATGGTGTTCGTATCGCAGTCAAAAGACGTGATGCATCTTCATTTCAAGGACCACATGAGTTCAGAACTGAGATTGAATCTATTCCAAATCTTCGACATAAAAACATAATTGCTCTACTTGGGTGTTGTGTTCAAGCAGAAGAAAGCATACTTATATATGAATACATGCCAAATAAATGCTTGGCGTCTGTCATTGCTGGCAAGTTTACATTAACATTATTGTCTCTTTAATCTGTTGAGTTCATTTTTCAGCAACTACGACTCAACGACTTCTGCTACCAATGTATTGATGTTTTTTTTTGTAGATGAAACAAAAAGGGGATTGCTAAATTGGTCTAAGCGTCTTCAAATAATCAAAGGGATAGCAGATGGTCTTTTTTATCTGCACAGGCATTCTCAGATGCGTATTGTCCACAGGGACGTAAAAGCAAGCAACATCCTGTTGGACCATGAAATGAATGCTAAGATTAGTGATTTTGGTCTGGCACTAATGTTGGCTCCAAATACGACTGCAGAGGTGGCTGTTATGGGCACATAGTAAGAGCTTATCTGACACAGCATTCAAGTTATAGACATGACCTTCTTATTTTTCATTTTCAAGTGTTTGCACGTGCATTGCAATGATAATTTCTTTCCATCTGTTAGTGGTTATGTAGATCCTGAATATGTTGCTACTGGAATTATCTCAGAGAAGGCTGATGTATATGGTTTTGGTATAGTACTTCTTGAGATAATAAGTGGAAAGCTTATTCAGTCCTATAACTTGAAGGTGAAGGGCCATCGAGGGCTACCGCTTCCTGATTATGTAAGTTTTGGTCCATTTTTCTTAAAAAAAGAGTCATGCCTACAGTAATGTATTAAAATTGCAACATAGGTATTATTGACAAAACGACTATAAAATGCGAGCTATTTTTTGTTATCCAAAGCTAGATGACATTTTTCTGAGTTATTCTCTAGACATGAGATTTGTGGTGTGCACTTGAAGAACTTTGAGATTTCTCCTGATTTAAAATTCTATTTCAGGCACACAAGTACCAAACGAAACTACACAAGCTTGTTGATCCATTGTTGCGTGCGAAAAAGCATGAAAGCTCTCAGATAATGGAATGTCTGAAGGTGGCGCTGTTATGCATTAACCATCTTGCCAAGCATCGGCCTACCATGGCAGAAGTTGTTACCATGCTTGGCAGTATCGGCGTATCACCCTGGCAATAGATCATCAGCCTGTTGGTGAGACTGCATCCGGTTGTACTTTTGGAAGAACCACAGAGATAGTTGGTATAACCGTAGTGTCAAGTAATAAACTACTGCAACTAATGTTTTTTCCATAGACCTGTATGGAGAGAACAAGTATGTAATCATGATCGGGTAAACACTACAGAGAGATAATTGCAGTCAGATATTTGTCAAGTTGGTCAGATCTCACACACAGTGCCGAGTTGAGTGACTCAGTCCAACTTAGAGATCTGGTCAGAGATCTCTTTCATGTGGTCCTTTTCCTGCAAAGTTTGTTAATGTAGTACTTGGGGACATCTGCATGGCTGCATTTGCAATTCTTCTGCACAAATTGTGCCGGGAGGATGATTGCGAGCTTCTCAGAAGTCAGAAGTCGCCCCTTTTCGCGCTGGCTGAGTTATGCTTTGTTGAAATGTCACTGCAACCTGCCCTTTTGTCTTGTATAGCTGAAAATGTCTGTCATATGCATGTGTGGTTAATATAGCCTAGCTCTAGATGACAGTGAGACCATGAGCATGAAGAAACGGTCACATGGACAGGCCAGGCGGCCACCCGTCCCGCTGGACAAATCAGGTTCAGGTAGGTTGGCATTGCTGTTCAGGAAGACTGAAGACTGATGAGAAACCAACCAGCAGTTCATGGGTCCAACTTGGAATCTGTCAAAGCTTGAAAGTTCAGTCTCAAATTTGAATCATGCATATTTTATAAAAATAAACTTGAGGTGAAGCTTCCTGGAAACCCGGCCATCTCCACGCTTGGCGGCATCTGTATGTTTTGGTAAAAAAATGTCAGCATCACAATTCCCAAAAAAAAAAAGAACATTTTCAAGTGGTGTTGTCTCTTTCACACAAGTCAAGATCTTTGACTTGTCTGCCACTCCCAAATCACAGTCTTTTATATGCTCCCTCTCAACCGCACCATCTTCTTCCTCCCCTCCACCATCTTTGATTCTTTGCTCATCCATTCCTACCACCACCAAAGCAAAGCCAAAGGCAAGAAGATGGCTCTGGTCGGGGAGGTCGCCACGGTGGCGCAGCTGGTGGGGCTCGACGCCTCCAGCCTCATCACGATGATCACCGAGGCGGCGCGCATGGTGCGCCGGAACCGCGCCACCTGCCGGCAGCTGGCGCGGCGGGTGGAGATGATAGGCGCGCTGCTCCGGCGGCTGCAGGACGCGCAGCCGATGCGGCAGCCGGAGACGCGGGCGCCCGTGGAGGAGCTGGAGGAGACGCTCCGGCGGGCGTACCTGCTCGTGCGCTCCTGCCAGCGCCGCGGGTACGCGTACCGGTGCTTCATGGGGGCGCGCCACGCCGACGAGCTCCGCGAGGTGCAGGGTGAGATCGCCTTCTACCTCCAGCTCTTCCCCCTTGTCAGCTACGTCGACGCCACGCTCAACTGGGTCAGGCTTCTCAACAAGGCCGATGAAACCTCGTCTTGCCAAGAGGTACAACCACCTGCTCCTCGCAACTAGTTCAGTGTAGTTCTTGTTTCTGTGACATATCGTATCTAGCAGAAACACAATCTGGCACAGTTTGGAGCACGGGAAATTTCCCTAAATTTTGACTGGATGAACTGTCTAGTAGTACCGAATTTCTGTGAATTTCCCATGGAATTTCCAACTTCTAAATAGGCCCTCAACTGAGTCCTTTTACTAAGTTTGGAGTTTTGAGAGACATGGCAATAGCATAATTGCTAGGATTCAAATCAAAACCTGGCTTCTAGATGTTATGTTTGCGTATGCCTTTTTGGCACAACAGATCACTGCACAGGATCTTTGGATTTTCATTGCTATCTGAAAGTTGTCTAAAAAAATTGTTATCTGAAAGTAAAAGGTTGAGATCTGAATGATCCATGAAACGTGATTCTGGATTATGAATGTACAGTTTTATTATTTTGCTAATTTGTGGACTGGAGAGCTTATGCGTTTGCCATCTGTTTGTTATTTGTACAGGCACCTGTGGTAAGACCATATCTCGTGCTGTTCCTGTTACTCTCGTGCGATGGATGCTGCTTAGCATTTGTTCAGGGAGTATGGCTTGGTAATTGGTACAGTACACACACAGTTTACACCTCCTCTGCTAATGTTTAATTTCTGTGTACCTATCTGTGAAGTTTTCATGTGTGATGTGTCACTGCAGGAGTCGAAACATAATACTGACTTGTTCCTATCACTCAACAAACTAACAATGATCTAGCTAGCACCCTGTTTTTTTTTCTTTGGAACAGCTAGCTAGTATGCAATGTTTGATCCTCTTTGTCAAATTTCCTAGCTGTCAGATTCCGGTGAAAATGAATTCACTGTGTGAAATAGGTATGTTGGAATTTTCTTTTCCTCGCGAGATCATCAAACAAGAGTTATTCCTGACCAACTCTCCGGTGTTTTTTTATTGCTCGAGAGTGTTTGGATGATCTGTTTGCATCCGTGCTTACCTTTTGGTTCATCAGGACTGCAAAGTTCCACAGTCGCCGGCTCTGATGCCGGCACAATCGGTCAAGCCCTTAAGCCTTCCACCATTGAGGAAGGACGAGTAGGGCCACTCGTATGATTTCCCCAGGACGTATACTTCAATCTTTCAGGTTCCAAATTTAACAAACTCAGTTCAGTATTGTTTGTCTTCAGTAACCTCATCATCTGATTCAATCTTTTGATTGCGTATCTTCAGATTTTTTGAGACGCAGAAGCAACTAACTTGAGTGTTGTCATCTCGTCTGGAAGAGCAATCAAGGATGAGTTGTCATCTTGAAATATCAACTTCTGTCAAAACCTTTCCTCTTCAGTGCACACTCCACAGGAGAAGAACTGAGCCATGAAAACATCAAAAAGATCGATGAACTGCGGTGCCCGACCAAAATAATCATTGCAGAGAGAACGATAACCTGAGACGTCACCCTGTCAGACGTGTCTTGATGTCAATTTTTGCCTTGCGTTTGTGAATACTCATTGATGAACCATCTGAATCTCTTATTCTTCAAATCTGATTATCTGAACACAGTTACCCTTTGTATTCCATTCCTTCCAAGCGATTTGGAACTGTGGACTATATTCAGAATAAGGCAATTTTCAAGATGTCTGCCAACGTCCCCACACGCTGCTTCTCTGAAAGATGCAACCTGTACCGCAGAGCGTTTGTTATTGATCAGCTACAGAGATCCAAGGCACTGACTCATTCTGAGTTGGACTGGATGTACTACTTATCTAGTCTCAAATACTTCAAATCTGTACAGTACCTCTTTGTATCTCTCTGCATTCCATAGCAGAGATGTCTGTTAAGATGTATGTCAGTTAAACACATTGCTTCTCTGAATATTCAACTTTTACAGAGAATTTGTTTTCCATTAGCTACATAAACTCCAGGCTTTTAATCACAACATATTCTCTGAAGCTTATGTTTAGTGATAGATCACTATTTAGATAATTATAAGCACCATTAGTTGTTCATCTATTTCTCTGGCTGTCTTGGGAGTCTAATGAGCTCACTCCAGATACTAACGAGAAGCTAGCTTTCTTTGCTCATTTGATTAATGACCTCAGCTGAGCTCGATTGTGTTGGTCATGATGCTACGTACTAATAGTTGAGTCCAACCCAGAGAGCTTGTCAGAGTTGTCTTTCAGGTTTGGAAAAAGTTCAATTTACTCCCCTCAACTATAGTCAAAGTCTGGATAACCCCCTAAACTATAACTTGGTTCAATTTACCCCCTAAACTATGTCATTTAGTTTACTTTACCCCCATAACACAATTTATCTTTTTTGTTTCTCCTTACACAAGTTGAATTTTAATTTCAAGTTTTGCAGGGTAGTAGTAGACATCACAATGCATATTTAGAAATTTTTTTATAATTTTTCCCATTAATTTTCATATAATTTTGAACTCCAACGACTAATTTATTATTAAATATCCTAACCTATCAAAATAATATATATATCTATAAAGAGCGGACTGTTTCTGCGGTACGTTGACTTTTGGTCCGTCATCTCTCAATGACACGTGGGCCACATTAGCATCTTTGCGTCCTTGTTTTTTCCGTCGAGTCGTGCACGGTGCACGGTCTAGTTCTGTGTCCTCCGTGTTTAGCACGGTTCCGTCCCCTCCAATCTTTGATTCCTGCTGGTTCCGATCGCTTTCTTATCAAGATTGTTCGCACCAAATCAATTGCCTCCTCCCACTAACAAATCCTCTCAACAACCGCATCGTGTCGACGCTCAACGGTGGGCATTGGGCAGTGGCCAATGCGCGTACTATGGCGTGAGGCAGTCAACCTTGAAGAACAACGGTGAAGGCACCACGTGTTGCGGCGGCGACGGACTGCAAGTCATCCCCGCCGTGGACGCATGCCCCCCTATGGGGAGGACCGGGATAAGCGGCGATCAAGGTATTGCAAAACGGAAATCGTATCACACAGAGCATACATGCCCATGTTATCATGAGGGCACTATGGCTGCTTGGGACTTGGGAGTAATATCTATGAAAAATTGAATGGCAAAGATCTGTTGGACATCCATGGCAGCGGCGGTGCAGTATCGGGAGCGCAGAATTGATTGGAATGGATTGTGCGTACTGCTGCTGTTTGGAATTGTAAAAGGCTGGATCAGTCGATGACGGTGGAGATGCACACTTGGCAGCAACACACGAAAGCTTGGGGAGAAGAAACGAGTTCTGGTTCTGGATGAAGCTTTTCTCTGTTGTTCTTTATTGGAGCATGGGACCTACCGCTTGGTTTGTCCGCGGCTTATTTTGATTGATGCGAACAAGCGTAACATCATTTCTTCTGACTACAAATTAGTAAGTAGATTCCATATGAGTAAATTAAGATGACAAGAATTCTGGAATATTGATCGATTGGCAAGCAGCACGCTTGTTCAATATAGTTTGTCTACTAAGCTTGATGACAAAATTTTACGAAATTGAGGAGTTCAAATGTGTCAACTAATGTTCATTTACACTTATTTTTGTGATGATTATCAAATCCACAATTTAAGTTAGCGGTTACAATAATGTGATGAGATGCCCTATGAGTCTCATTAGGGGAAGGACGGCAGAAAATGTGGTGGCGGAGTGGAAGGGCAGTGGCCGCGGGGGAGAGGGGCAGCTATTATTTTCTCCCGTTGCAACGCACGGGCATATCTGCTAGTGATAAAAAAATTATAATTTATTTTTTTAACATGTGTTATGGTGTGTACTATCATGTTGTAAAATTTAAACTTAAAATTCCACCTATGCATGGAGAAATGGAAAAGACAAATTACAGTAGAGGGTAATTTGAACTAAATGGGATAGTTTGAGGGGTAAAATGACCTAAAAAATAATTTAGGGAGTTATTCAGACTTTGTCTATAGTTGAGGCTTGAGGGAAGTAATTTAGACTTTTTCCTTCAGGTTTCATGATCGGCATCTGGAAATCTTGTTAACAGAGAGGAGCTCACTTGGGATCCAAGTTTCTCAGAAGGCAGCGCGCCTATCTGTTGTAGCCAAAATATATGTTCTTCTCAGATCAAGCCATCAGGGTCAAGGTGGTATTATGCAGCCATCGTCACCTGTTTAAACAAGTCCGACTCAATCAACGGTTCTATGGATAGAGGGACTGAAGGAGAAAAACTAAACAGAGACATTGCAAAGGGGTCACCATTACAAAATTGGCTCCCCACCCTCCGCCACGCAAATGTTAAGAGTCGCATGTGTGGCTGGCAGTCAAATCATCACACAAGCCCAATAACTCTCTTTTGTTCCGAAATAATTTTTTTGAAACAAATATTTTATATTGCTGGAACAATTAAATTTTTTTTCTACAACAAAAAATTATTTCGGAACAAATTTGACTGATTTGTTGGGCCGATTTAGGCCCGAAACACGAAATCCGGAGTGGAGGCATCTTGCTCTACCCGTCGACAACGAGGCGCCAATGGTGACTTCGGGAATCTCCTGATCTGCCGGTCCAGTCCTTCGGAGGTGATCATAGGAGTAGGGTTTGCGTACGTGTGTTCATAGGGGTGAGTGTGTGTGGCAGAACTGCCCAAATTAATCTGGTTCAAGTGCGCTAACCATTACCTTAAAGGCTATATGAGTTAACACGCACTTCAAACGGAGTAATCCGACAGCACTGTCGGGTAAAGTCCCGATGAAACCACCTACGCTTCGATTGAACCCAAAGCTGGCATAAAACTCACACGAAGGCGAGTCCAGAGATTACAACATTTCAAAATTTATTACATCAAAAGTATATCCTAAATTTATTACAAACTGAGTTTAAATTCAGAAAATGCTTTTGAACATAAAAGAGATCATCCGAGTTCTTTTATTGCAGCGGAAATAAAACAATAGTCTAGCGCCGAAACAAGACGTCATGATGAAGCTCGTACATGGCATCAACCATACCCCGCAAAGATCACCTGAAAACAAAGCCACAAGCAAAACTGAGTATATTAATACTCAACAAGGCTTATCCGTCAATGGATATAACTTAGTCCACTTAACTAGACATGCAAGGCTTTTTGGCTGGAGAGGTTTGTTTTGCCGAAAAATCAACTAATAGTGGATCCTTCCTTTCAGATTTTAGCTTTCATAATTCTAGTTCAATTAACCATTCTAAGTAAGCATCTATATCTAAACAAGCATATTGGAATGAGCATTCAGAGTACATCCATATTATCATCATCATCTTCCACTTGTTACTCTATATGGCAAAAGTGTTAAGCAGTCTCGTTGTCTGTGAGCGGCGGAACGATTCGAATCGATTTTATTAACATTACAAGGCAAACCTAACACACACGCATGAGAAGCGAAGTCACCCACGCAACATTTCCCCTTTTTTCTCATGTTGCGGGACAGGCCCACCGCCCTCGACTACAGAGTACGCAGACTCTGCACCCGCGCATTAGCCAGATGGCACTGAAGTAAAGACGGTTGGGAGGTATGTCCCATGCCACGGTCCAATCGAGTAATTTGCTTACTGATTACCATATTTCTCGGCATGTGGTTAGTACATTCAAACACTAAACAAAGCTACCATACACTACACCTTAGTACCTTTTTACTAAACCGACGGGGTCCCATGATCTCGTCGCGAGCCTTACGTATGTGATAAAACAGTCAGAACCTATTATCTCGCGAGTAGCAGGAAACTACTCGACTTTTACCGGTCCTAATTAGCAGAGCATCTAGTCGAGCTTAACCTCTAGTATTCAAAATATAGGTACCTAGAATCATGCATCTAAGGTTTCAACTAACGCCTGAAAACTTAAAGGGAATGTATCATGTGCAAACCAACATCTCCGTGCAAACTATGGAAACTTCAATCTGAATCATTGGATCAACATCCAAGGGGTATGGAAGATTGGATAATTTTACGATCTGGACCCGCCCTTGGATTGGGTAATCACACTTTTGCAAATCCTCCCTTCCACCTCTCTGCGCCCCTCCCCTGGGATGTTGATATGATGACCCAGATTGAAGTTTCTATAGTTTGCATGGAGAGGTTGGTTTGCACCTGATATGTTTCCAAACTTAAATGCACAAATAGATAATAGTACAATATAGATTGCATAGATTGAAAATAATAGGAATTAGATGCACCGGGGCTTGCCTTCCTAGGCAAATATTATCCTTGGGCTCTTCCGAACATTGGTCCGGGTCTTCGGTAACTTTAGTAGATTAGCTTGAGCTTCATGTAGTTCGTTCTTGGACTTCGGTACCAACTCATTCATTCCGTCGATGAGAGTAGTCGATTCTATATGAATGCACATGTATGAGTTATTGTGATGACAAAGGTTTAGTATTTATTTCACAATAATGTTGTAGCACAAGTTTTATTACCAAAACTTTTTATTAAATTTTTTTTGGACAATCGTTTATAGAGTAGCAATTTACTTTACTTAACTCATAAAGCAAGAGTTTGCTATTTTTCCATTTTATCAGTGTGCAGAAATTTCAATTTTCTTAATTAATCACTAGAGGAACAATGTGATACTTATAGCTGTTGTTACACATGGTTTCTGATGTTTAAATTTTTACACAAGGTACATCTCCGAGTGTTCTTCTTACTGTATAACTTTCAGCTAACTTGATACAACAGATTAAACATGAAAAATAAAATAAACAACTACTGCTAGAATCAAGATTCATTTTTATAGATCAAAGTAAGTAAGTTCTTGTTCTCAAAGTTTTACAGAGTGTTTCTAAAATCATAAAAAATCTACTGTAAAATTTTCATATTTTTCCTGTGCAAATTCCAAAGGCTATAAATTATACAAACTAAAGCTATATTTAATAATATCTAATTATCCAGAGTGTTCCATGATGTTTATGAGTTCCAAAATTTTACCAGAACCTATTATAAACATGAGAATTCTTCAGTAAAAATTTTAGTATTTTTCACCTACAGAATAATTAGTATTTCATTTTTTTAACTTAACATATGCATAATTATTTTAGCTAGTTCTTTTTAAGTAATGAAACTCAAACTTTTTGTGGATCATCTACGGAACTAGGATATGACTGTGCAACTTTCATCTACAAAAGTGTACTATAATGACAAGTGTAAAATAAACAAATTAGTCATAAGACATCATGAGCAAAATGTATCTCTGTTTCTACTCATTATTTGACTCCCAAATTTTTCACCCAGGTTTGTCTTCTCAAAAGCAAGTACTGGTATAAATTTCAGGTTTTTGCCAGTAGTATAACTATTTATCATGATATGGTGTCATTTCTTAGTGATTAAACCAAATATATAGCTAGACAGTTCAAAAATTAACCAAACTTGCGCATTCCAGTTCTCCTAGTACTCCTAGATTATGGAAAATGTTTCATGAAAATATCTTTAGCAGAACATCTAGAAATAAAAAGTAAATTATTATGCTAGATCTGGTAAGAGGTAGGTTTTCATCTAGTTATAGTAGTTTTCTGGTGCAGAAAAATTTATGTGAGCCTCTACTCAGTGATGTGAGACTACCATTCAGAAATCATCCCTAGTTCATGTGTGAAACTCCTAGAACAATTATGAGCTATTTATTTTAATCTTTATCCTAGATTAAAACGTAGGAAAATTTTGAGTATGTGCATATAAAAGAGTTATAGATTTCGTTCCAAAGATTCCAAAACAGTTGGATTTGCATTTTTCCGATTTTTATACTAATTGTTATTGATTTTTCAAGTTTGCAGGTAAATGTTTATGTACATTTTGCTGTTTCACCCCTGAAATCATGTTTTTAAATTACAAATGGGCCCTTGGCCAGAATTGCAGAGCAGGGGCGGCGGGTTTCGGCCAGATTCTGGCGAGGAGGCTCACCGGCAGCGAGGGCCAGGGTGGGGGAAAGGGGGAGGAGGCTGAGGCGCACCTATTGCTGTGCTTGGTTCGCGGGAATATAGTCCGAGGCGGGCTGTCCACGGCGGCCGGCGGTGAACTGAGCCGCGGCGGCGACGCGTCGTCTGCGATGGGGTGGGGCGGCCGGTCCTGGGAGCTCCACTAGGACGAGGAGCCGCTAGTGGGGGTCAGGTTTGGTCAATGTGGGGGTGGGGAGGCGGCACCACGGCGAGGTGACCTCGCCGCCGTCAATGGTGGGGCGGATTGGTCGACGCGCGCGAGGGGTCGAGCTGGCATTTTATAGGCGCGCGAGGAAGGGGAGGGGAAGCCGGGGTGCCTTAGCTGCGAAGGAAT
Source organism: Panicum virgatum (assembly GCF_016808335.1). NCBI lineage: Eukaryota > Viridiplantae > Streptophyta > Magnoliopsida > Poales > Poaceae > Panicum > Panicum virgatum. The sequence continues at coordinate 44,357,013 of NC_053143.1, forward strand.
GGGCAGAATAGGGAAGGCAGGGCTGGACTCGTGGAGTGGTGGCCATCCTTGTGGCATGCGCAGGAGGGGGCTGAAGGGACTGTTATCGCCATAAATTAATAGGGTTAATGAATGGGCCGCTAGCAAGTTGGGCTTAAAGCAGGAACTAAAGAAGGCTTGTGAATCGGCTTTTGCGTGAGTGTTTGGGCCGTGTGGGCCATGTATCTTTAGATTTAGTTCAGTTTGGGTTAGGGATAGAGTCCGATTTGGATGCGTTAGTTTAGATTGTTTTCCAAGTCTCCGGACTATAAATATGTACCCTATGATATTCGTAAAGGAGGAGAACGTCATCACATCTCGCAACAAAAATTCTCGGCGCACCGCCACCCATAATCCTAGGGTTTCATCCAAGTAAGTGTCATGCTGCCCTGATCACTTCTTGTGATCAGAGCAGCATTGTTCTTACTTTTACCTTGGTATTACTCGTACTGAAGCGTTTTTAATGGCGAGTAGTGCTAGTTATCCTGGTATTCGCATGACCTTTAGTAGATCTATCATGCTCTTGTTGTTTATAATCTACGAATATCATGTTATCTCTGCGTGATCACGTATTAATCTTATACTAATTCTCGTTGCATAGAGTTAGTCGCGTAGAGATAACACCCTGCTTCTTTTCTATCCAGTAGATCTAATCTGTTATGGTTTGTTCTTATACGTAAGAATCAGCTTAATATTTGTTAGTTTAGGCCTTGCAAACGGGTTGGACGATTTGGCGACGTATTAGATGCTTTGCCTTGATCTTAACAGGGATTGATCCAGGAATCAGCTTTTGCTTATTCTTAGGCCTCTATTCTGATTAAAGTTTGGTTATCTATTACGCTCGTTAGGCCTAACTACGTGTAGGATGTTCTGATCGAGCAGTGAAGCTTTTACCGTCGTGGATTAGATTAACTAGATCTAATTGAAGTAGTTTTTGCAGTTATTTGCTTTATCTATTAATATTTAGATATACAGATCTGATCTGACACCGGGACTCGATCGGCTCTTTAAAGCCGATGCAAGAGTCGTTCCGGGGAGCCGACCACGGCTCGGACTAATGTTTACACGTGTTTGTGCATGTAGGCAAATCGTCGAAAGCATGTTTGCACCTTCCTGATCGGGTATAGGTCAGGTGGCACGCCCTGCATCTCCGGAAGCATCGGCGTGTGCCAGGATCTGGGCCGTTGACCGAGGGACCGATGCCGGCCAGCGCCCCGGCAGCCTCCCGGCTCTTCGTGTTGCCTGTCGCTACTCGCCAGTGGGTTTTGACCGACAACACATTCTGGCACGCCCAGTGGAACCTTCATCAGCAACAACGTCCACCGCCGGGATGACTGGACCTCAGAACCAAGCGCTGGTTCCGCTGGTCACCAACCCTGTTACGTATGAAGAGCTGACCCCCGAACACCAGCAGAAGTATGATGAGGTCAAAGCTCAGTTTGAAGCCAATCTCATCGGCTCTTTCGAGAGGACCCGCAGTCACGGCATCAGGTGGAAGGGGTTCTCACCCGAAGGCGCTCTCGACAACATCGACCTGTCCGTACCATCAGAGGAGCGCACCAGGGCCCTGCGCCAGGAGATGAACTACATGGTGGCTGGTTTGGCCCATGGCGCGGCGCGTGGCCGGCCAGGTGGCCAGCGCCGGTGTACGTGTGCCGTCGTGGGCTGGGAGCAGGGAGGAGGAAAGGTAGAAGATGAAGACAGTGGCAAAACTATAAATAAGGAGAAGTTTAGGGTTCTGTTTTGTAAACTGAATTTTCCTCCCTATTTATGAGGTCAAATGAAAAACTTTTAAATACCAAATTTGTTTAATTTTTCGAGATCCACAACTTTTATTTCAGGAATTTTTTCATTTGAGCAATGATTTGAAAGTTATAAATTTACGTGTAAAGGTGCACATTCATATGCATATGCATATATACCTATATACCGATGCTTGCAAAAGTGAAAATTTTGATGGATTGTGTTATATTTCTCTTGATCTTTTCTGTATAACATTGGTTGTTAATCTTGATTTGGCAAATTAAAAACTTGGGATGTCACAGTGTGCGTGCGTGTTGTGAGCGTCTGCATTGTACTGTAAAAAAAAATCTAGTAGGAGCGAGCCTCCTCCTCTGTTTCCTTTAAAAAAAATTCCAAGTGACCTGTAGGGGGTAGATGCAAATTCCCGTTAGTAGCACTATTGTTTTGTTCCTCGTCGCTGGCTACTCCATGATTTGCCAAGTCCACGTGGTCAAAGATAGCGACCATTCTTGATTCTTGTGCTCGGATCGGAGTCAAACTAGAAATTAAAGGTCATCTTTCTATGCTTGTTTTTTTCTGAATCAAAATTTACTTGTGAATTGGTTCATATATTTGAAAGCGAAAAGTCATCTTTTTATTCTTTATAAAGACACTGAGCAGTGCGAGCCTTTGTTTCGTTCCGTCGCTGCCGGGTCAGTTCCTTCTTGCGAAGACGAGTAGACAACTGAGCTCAACTGAGCTTTCTTTGCTCATTCGGTTAATGACCTCAACTGAGCTCGATTACGATGGTCATGATGCTAACCACATAGTAGTAGTTTGAGTCCAACCCAGAGAGCTGGTCAGAGTTGGCTTTCAGGTTTCGTGATGGGCATCTGGAAATCTTGTTAGCAGAGAGGAGCTCGCTTGGGATCCGAGCTTCTCAGAAGGCACTTTCAGCGCGCCTATCTGTGGTAGCAAAACTATATGCTCTTATCAGATCAGGCCATCAGGGTCAGAGTTGTATTATGCAGCCATCGTCATCTCTTTAAACAAGTCCGACTCAATCAACAGTTCTATGGATAGAAGGAGAAAATCTAAACAGAGACGTTGCAGAGGGGTCACCATAACAAAATCGACTTTTTTTTTTCTCCCCATCCCTCTTTCTCTACCCCGGCCTCTCCCCCTTCTTTTGTAGATAAATTTTATCTTCCTTATTTATTACCAGTGAAGATGTACGTGCCATAGGTATATATTTAATTTTTCTTCCATTAAGTAATAATATTATTTATATTCTTTTTAAAAATAATACACATCTTTTTTTCTTCCATAAACAATAATGTCAATTATTATCCTTCGAAAATAAATAATGACACGAATTATAGGTGAATGCATGTGGAATGCCACAGGCACGTACTTAATTTTTCTTTCATTAAGCAATGATATTTTTTCTTTTCAAAAATAATACACGTCATTCTTTTCCTTCCATAAATAATGATGTCAATTATTATGCTTTCAAAATAAATAATAACTCGAATTATGGGTGAATTCATGTGGAAAGGAAAGTAAAAGTATATGCTAAAGAAAAGTAATATATGAGTATAAGAGGTGGGTATAGGAAATTACTGGTATAAAAAGTATTAAGATTTTGGTAGGAAATATTGACGAAACTAATCTCCCCTCTCTCTTTCGTCAAACCTTTTGGACTGACAAGTAGGGCATTTGTAAGGGGGTACGGTGGGCCTGATCTTGGCGAGAAAGGATTATAATTATTTTAATTTTTATAGTATAGATATAGATATAGATTTAATATGTACTCCACCCAGTAGGAGCGAGGGGCTCAGCTAATCAGCGCGCGAGCGCGGGACGGCAACCAGCGCTCGATTTCGAACAGCGGCTGATTTTCCTTTTTTTTGGAAAGTTTCTCTCTCCCTACGATTTTCTATTTTTAGAAAGTTACTTATGTTATAACATGTACGTATAACTTTTGAGTTTTTCCGGATGATATTTTTTCAACATAACTATTGCACACTTTTTATGATACTCATAACTTTTACGCATAAATTTTTCTAACCAACTTTTTTTAGGATAAACTTTTAACATGACATGTACAAAATTTTACGCATAACTTTTTCAGCCTCCTTACTAAATGATAAGATTGAACATAACTTCCATAAAAACTTCTCACACAACTTTAATGAGTAAGTTTGTCATACAATACTTTCACAAAAACTTCTCACACAACTTTGATGCATAAGTATGTTGTATTTATAAAAAATACAACTTGTCAGGATAACTTTTCAACACAATTTCTATGAAAATATATTTAGGAAGACTTCTCAAACGACTTTTTACGTACAAATTTATCATATAACTTCTAAGCACAATGCTCGATAGGATTTTTTAGTACAATTCTTCTAAAATTATTGTCAAAAGAATTTCTCTAGAGAAACACATAGTATAAAAAAGAAAAAAATCTGAAGAAAAAATGACGATAGCTGCTACCATTACCCAACACAGAGGAAATATATAGAAAAGAAAAAGAGAAAGCAAATCAATACTTGAACTGCTGTCACATGGGTGGGTACGAACAGCGCATGGCCGGCTGTAGCATCGCGCGCCACGAAGCGCTACAGCGTGCGATTGTTGTTTTGGATTCCGTAGGAGGGAGCCTCCTCTGTTTCCTTATAAAAAGATCCAAGTGACCTGTAGGGGGCTTGATGCAAATTTCCATTAGTAGCACTATTGTTCCTCGTCGCTGCTGGCTACTCCATGATATGATCTGCCAAGTTCACGTGGTCAAAGATAGCGACCATTCTTGATTCTTGTGCTCCTGGTCAGGGAGTCAAACTAGAAAAGGCCACGTCGGCCGTCGCGGCATTGGGGAGGCAGCTGCCGGGTCAGTTCCTTCTTGCGAAGACGAGTAGACAACTTTCTTCATCCAGAGGCAAGATTAAAGTTTTTCGATCCCCAGCCCCAGAGCAAGAGCCGGCTATAAGTTGCGCTCCGATCGATCCCCAGCAAAATCAAAGCTTTTCGATCGATAGGTACCCATTTGAGCTGATTGGCTGCGTGTGTATCCATCAGTTCTGCGTTCTTGTAGATTACTGTTGCATTGTTCATCAGGGATGGCCGATCCGGTAGCCAGCGTGGAGACGATCGTGAGGATCGCCCTGGCGATCAGCGAGGCCGTCGGCACGGCGCAGAGGAACATCGACCAGTGCAAGGACGTCCAGACGCAGGTGAGCATAGCCAGGGACAGCCTGATGGTCCTGCAGAGGAAGGGGTTGGCGGACAAGGGCTCCGCGGTGGGCCGTGCGCTGGGCAACCTGAAGAAGACGCTCCGGCGCGCGCTCGAGCTCGTCAGGGCCTGCCAGGAGGACCAGGGCTTCGTGCAGCGCGTCCTCAGGGCGGAGGACCTGTCCAGCCAGCTGCGCCAGGTCAAGCAGGACATCCTGCAGGAGCTGTCCATGGCGACCTTCGCTATCAATGCCCACATGGCGCCCGACACTCATCACCACCATGGCCAGCGGCAGCTTGATCAGGTCCCATTCCTTCCTTCCTTAATCACCTGCCTGCATGCACCTCTCGTATGAGTATGACAAGTAGTAGTATTGAAACTGACATGTACTAAACTATAATCCCTCCCTGGTAAAGTACGGAGTAGTATATAATTAATGTTCGTCTTGTTGCTATGTGTTGTGTTCTGCTCCTATGTGTAAACCTGTCTGGTCCATGTTCAGCATCGGAGGCATGAGACGCCAGCACACCAGAAGCATGGCGCGCATGGACATGGTCAGGGCAAGACGCCCGAACATCAACGGATCACCACGGATTCTGAACATCGTAGGACCAAGACACCTGAACATCATCAGAGGGCCAAGACACCTGAACATCGACGGACCACCATGGATTCTGAACATCATAGGACCAAGACACCTGAACATCATCGGAGGGCCAAGACACCTGAACATCGACGGACCACCACGGATTCTGAACATCATCGGAGGGCCAAGACACCTGAACATCATCGGAGGGCCAAGACACTTGAACATCGACGGACCACCACGGATTCTGAACATCGTAGGACCAAGACACCTGAACATCGGAGGGCCAAGACACCTGAACATCGACGGACCACCACGGATTCTGAACATCATAGGACCAAGACACCTGAACATCATCGGAGGGCCAAGACACCTGAACATCGACGGACCACCGCGGATTCTGAACATCATAGGACCAAGACACCTGAACATCATCGGAGGGCCAAGACACCTGAACATCATCGGAGGGCCAAGACACCTGAACATCGACGGACCACCGCGGATTCTGAACATCGTAGGACCAAGACACACACCTGAACATCATCGGAGGGCCAAAGACACCTGAACATCATCGGAGGGCCAAGACACCTGAACATCGACGGACCACCACGGATTCTGAACATCGTAGGGCCAAGACACCTGAACATTGTCGGCCCACGTGTCCTGAACGCCGGAGGTCCGACACACCTAAACATTGGAGGCACGATACCCGGGAACATTGGAGGCATGAGACACCTGCACATGAGAGGACCAAAATGGGAGTAAAGCAGAGGGCCAAGACACCTGCACATTAGGCTGGAAATGGCCAATGGGTGAACATCTAAAGCCCAAGACCCACCTGCACAAAGCAGGTGATGGATGCAAATGGTGGATGAAAATTTTAAATATCCCCTGGATGATTATATACCATATTTTCACTCAGTTTTTCTATGGATGTCACTGTATCAAGATTTGCGTTGTTTTAGTGAAATGGTGAAGAGGTGGAGAAATCTGACTGATTTTCTTGTTGCTTTTCATTCACCTTTTATTATATGTTGTATCTTTCTATTATTTATCAAAACTTATTATGTGATGTACTTGCTACGTGAAATCAGCACTGTTCTTTTCCTAAAAAAACTCATACAAGGGCTTTCGCTATATAAAACAGCAGGCATTACAACTCCAGCAACACAGGATGGCATATCGCCATTCCGAAAACATTGCGTTCAAGCGGGATTAAACATGTGTATGAATACATGCCAAACAAATAGCACAGAGAGATAGTTGCCATAAAATATGGCTTTAGCTAGTTGGTCAGAGTGCAGAGATAGACAGAGAGTGGTGAGTTGAGTGACCGAGTCCAACTTCAGTGAGCTTGTCAGAGGTCCTTTTCATGGAGCCTCATTTGAGCACAGATTACTCTGAGAGTAGGCTTTGGCAGTTAGTATAGTGAAAACACACAGTTTACACCTCCTCTGCTAATGTTTTCTGTTGTGCTTCTGCTTCTGCAGGAGTCGATACAGATTGCACACTACTATCTGAGCCTGAGATTCTTCAGATATGTTCAGTTCCTCTTTGTAGCTCCCTGCATTCCTTACGACAACTTACATTTTAGGGACAGAGAAGCAGCGCGTGTCTACAGAGAATTTATTCTTGATCGGCTACAGAAACTCCTCCAGGCTTTGCCACATTCCTCGTTTCGCCCAGTTTGTTTTACAATCCCTGATCTCTACTGCACAGCAATGCATGATTGAATTAAGGGAAAATTCGATTCATGCCACCACAACTCCGTGAAATTGGGTTTCATGTTCAAAATTATGACATTCAATGGCATGGATTTCAACATGAAATCCAATTTCAAGAAGTTGGAGTGGCATGGATCCAACTGACCCTTGAATTAAACACAGAAGCATGAACGTTCTTCTTGACAAATAAGCTCTGATTGAGAAACAGAGGAGGCTGTACTGGCGCTGACATGTGAACGAAATGTAGTTACGACAGCGTATCGTGGTGTTCGACTCTTTGAGGAAATCAACAACAGAAAATCAAAACCTCATAGACATCTTCCAAAAGGTATGGGCTCGCTTCCTCAAAAAACGCATAGGAGTCACAGACAAGCTGTGTGATCTTTGAAACTTGACTTTCCGGTACGAATACATATCGCACATCTATTGTTTTCTTTAAACACCATGAATATTGCATAACCCATCAATATATAAACATTTCTTCTTTCATGAAGGACCGAAGCCGGCGACCAGAGGGAGGTGAATGGGAGCCGATCAAAATTTCTTCGAAATTTCAAAACCGTCGGCCGATGGCCCAAAGTCACCGCAAACCCTCAAACCGAGGTCAGTGAGAATAGCTATGGACAACCTATCTCAACTCCGAAAACTTGAAACGCAACGTGGAAGCAAAAGCGTGAGAACCAACTCAAAACGAAGCAGCTCAGGCACAGACCGGTCTGACCGGTATAGAAGACCGGTCTGACCGGTATAGAAGACCGGTCTGACCGGTATAGATGCACTCACAAAGCCCTGTACACAACAAGTTTTTCAAAAAATCAAACAAGTCTCCCCCTTGTTCGATCACTTCTCTCAAAATTCTCCCCCTTGTTGGCACATGCACACATCAAGCCTAAAAAGACCTAAAGCTCCCCCTGAAGCTGAGACTCCCCCTGAACAGATGCTATGCAATGAATGCAATGCAGGAGGTGTAAGTGAAAGCATTCAGAGATACAAAGATATAAGCAACATCTAGTCACAAGCACGTGTGCATCCATAAACTAGACCTGCATCTAGTTCAACAGGGTATATCAAATCAGTCTAGAGCTAGGCAAGTTCAGTTTAGGAGAAATAAAAGCATCACCCATGATCTAGCACTAACAAGTAGGAAATGGAAAGCAGTGCTACTCAAACTCATACAGGTGAGCCAAACCAGCCAAAGATGTTGTTAACAATCATTTTTCCATCAAATTTATAGCAATCAATTCTTAATGCCAAGGGTTGAAAGCTTGTCATGTTTTATTTAGCAACGAGGCCAAGCCTATTCCAAAAGACAATCAGAAGCTTAAAGCACTCGTTTCAGTCATGCACAGCCTTGCCCGGGTTCTCACAAGTGCAGTGTGAGCCGTCCCGAAAGCTCGATCAGTGCGACAAGCAATCCCACCTGGATCTTTTCCAATCCATTTCAAGAATAGTTCAAGCAATTTTATCAGATTTAGAGCATTTCAAGTATGAATTGCTGAACGAAAAGGCACACTAGCATGAATAAGATAGCAAAGCACATCAACACGCCCTAACATGCTAGTAGCCAAGACAGGGTGATCATGTTTTCAGATTTTCAAATCAAAATAGCTTAACTCAGATGATGTCATATACATAATAGAGCAAGCTATACATGATCAAGTTTATCAACTCACACTAGCAGGCACTAGAAGATCATAGCAATGTATTCAAGAATGCTAGTGCAAGTGAGACATTGCAAAATGCAAACATGTACAATGCATATGCACAATGCAACTACCAAACCTAAAAAAACAAAGAGAAGCAAAACAAAGACCTACCAAGCTAACCAAAACAAAAGTCAGCGATCAAAAGGGGTAACAAACCCCAAGCTCCCCTCGCAAGCGAGCAAAGGTGTCCTGCTCTAGCGGTTTGGTTAGTATATCTGCGGTTTGCCTCTCTGAAGGGACATGGATCAGGTCTATGTGCCCTCTCTCATGGTTATCTTGCAGGAAGTGGAACCGGATATCTATGTGTTTGGTTCTGGAGTGTAGGACAGGGTTCTTTGCAATGCTAATGGCTGACATGTTGTCTACAAAGATGGGAACCCTACCAAAACTCAAGCCATAATCCTGCAAGGTTTGTTTCATCCAAAGTATCTAGGAGCAGCAGTTAGCAGCGGCAACATACTCAGCTTCTATGGAAGAAAGCCCTACACTAGCCTGCTTGCGAGAGGACCAAGACACCAAAGATGTACCGAGAAATTGACAAGTGCCGGATGTCGACTTGCGATCCAACCGACACCCACCAAAATCGGCATCAGAAAAGCCCACCAAAACCAGAGAAGAATCCGCAGAATACCAAAGACCAAGTTCAGGGGTGAATTTCAGATACCTGAAGATGCGTTTCACCACCTGCCTGTGGGAGGTGCGCGGCGAAGCCTGATACCGCGCGCAGAGGCAGACGCCGAACTGGATGTCCGGTCGCGTCGCCGTCAGATACAGGAGGGAGCCGATCATGCTCCTGTACTCCTTCTTGTCCACCGCCTCGCCGTCCAAGTCCTCATCAAGCGCCGTAGATGTGCTGATCGGAGTCGGCTGAGGAGACAAGTCACTCATGTCGAACTTCCGCAGCAAGTCTCTAGTGTACTTGGCTTGATGGACAAAAGTGCCCTGAGGAGTTTGCTTGATCTGTAGCCCGAGGAAGAACTGCAACTCACCCATCATGCTCATCTCGAACTCCCTGGACATCTGCTCAGAAAACTTGGAGACAAGAGCGTGAGAAGAGCCACCAAAGATAATATCATCCACGTATATCTGAACCAAAAGAAAGTCATTGCCAGACCGCATGAGGAACAAAGTTTTATCAACACATCCCATTTTAAAGCCCTGAGCCAGCAAAAAGATTTTCAATCTATCATACCAAGCTCTGGGGGCCTGTTTCAAACCATAAAGTGCTTTCTGAAGTTTATAAATACGGTTTGGAAACTTGGGATTTTCGAAACCAGGGGGTTGCTTCACATAAACCTTTTCTTCAATAAAGCCATTCAAGAAGGCAGATTTAACATCCATTTGAAAAACCTTAAAACCCTTGGAAGCAGCAAATGCAAGAAAGATTCGAATAGCTTCCAACCGAGCAACAGGGGCAAAAGTCTCCTCAAAATCAATACCCTCTTTTTGGCAAAACCCCTGGGCAACAAGACGAGCCTTGTTTCGAACAACCAAACCATCCTCACCCTGCTTGTTTTTGAAAACCCACTTCGTTCCGATGGGATTACAAGCAGGTGGAGGCTCGACTAAAACCCAAACTTGGTTTCTTTCAAAATTTTCAAGTTCCTCATGCATGGCATTGACCCAATTAGAATCAGAAAGAGCGTGTCCAATATCTTTGGGCTCAAAAGAGGCAACAAACGCTGAATGAGCAAAGCCAGCGATACTTGTTACCTTGGACCTGGTGACTCGCTCGTTGAGATCACTTAGTATCTATTGAGGTGGGTGGCGGCGCTGAATATGTCGCGGTGCTTCCCGTGTCGAAGTCGCCTCGTCCTCAACCAAAGCTGGTGCCTCCTCAGGTGCAGCTGGTGTAGCCTGAGTCACCTCCTCGAACAGCCCCCGGGAAGTAGACGTAGTCGGGTCGGGGCCGTCGTCATCATCCGAGCTCGTAGTAGAGATAGCTGGGTCCACAGCACGCGTGGTAGCCTCAGCCTCGCCATCTGCAGTTTCTTCCTCCTCATCTTCAAAGATGGAGGTGCCGAGCTCATCATCTCCTGCAACTTCAAAGATAGAATAATTGCATGGTGCAGTCTCGTCGAAAATGACTTCACAAGTCTCTCTGACGATGTTAGTATCAATAATCAGCACACGATATGCTCTAGAATAAGAAGCATAACCGAGAAAAACACCGTCAGACGAGCGAGACTCAAACTTATCAAGATTTCCATCTTTCAGCACAAAGCACCGGCAACCGAAAACTCTGAGATGGTCAACACGGGGCTGGCGTCCAAACCGTAACTCATAAGAAGTCTTGTGCATGAAAACACGCAAGAAAATGCGGTTGGACACATAACAAGCGGTGTTAACCGCCTCAGCCCAGTATTAGCGAGGAGTCCTATACTCATCGAGCATCGTCCTCGCCATCTCAACTAGCGTCCGATTCTTCTGCTCTACAACTCCATTCTGCTGTGGAGTGTAGGGAGAAGAATACTGGTGTTCAAGCCCTTGATCACTGCAAAAGGCGTCAAAACGAGCGTTTTTGAATTCTGTGCCATTGTCACTGCGGATCGCTCTCATGGCCTGGGGTAACTCGTTTTTCAACCTCAAGATCAAGTCTCGAACAAACTCGAAAACCTCATCCTTGGTTCTCATGAAAAAGGCCCAAGAATAGCGAGAAAAGTCGTCCACAATCACAAGCACGTACCACTTCCCACCAACAGGCATCACCCTAGAAGGACTAACTGTGTCCATGTGTAGCAACTCTCCAGGGTGAGCGGTCATCACCTGATTAACAGGTGGATGTGAAGTAGCAATCATCTTCCCGTGGCGACACGGATGACAATCAAGGTCCTTTTCAAACTTCAATCTGGGCAATCCTCGGATCAGGCCAAGTGAGCTCAGTCTCGACAATAAATCGAAGCTCAAATGTCCAAGTCTCCTATGCCACTTCCACAAATCAGAAGAAGGACCAGCCATCAAGCAATGAGAAGGGCCAAAAGGAGTTCCAGAGAAGTCAACCAAGAAAACCCGATCGCGAGGTGTAATCCGGCAAACCAAATCTCCCCTGGAATCCAAAACACGCGAACAACCCTCCTTGAAGCAAACCTCAAACCCCTCATCAAGAAGTTGCGAGACAGAGAGCAAATTAAAACCAAGATTCGAAACCAAAGTAACTTCTCTCAGGGTAAAATGATCAGAAACTCGAACAGCGCCAAGTCCGCGTACCTTTCCTCTTCCATTATCCCCGAACACAATGTACTCCTTTGAGCGCATCGGGGTGAAGCTGGAGAACCATTTGTCATTCCCGGTCATGTGGCGCGAACAACCGGAGTCCATGATCCACCTGTTCTCCAAGCCTCCGACCTCTGAATCGCTCTCGGATCCAGGAGAAGAGCCGGACTGCGTTGGTGTAGCATGTCCACCTGAAGACGCACGAGCACCATCGGCTTCGCCCGCCATGGTGCAGAAGCTCTTGCGCCGACCGGCCACCAAGCAAAGGCTGATGAAGCCGGTGGCTTCCTTGTCCCGCTTCTTCTTCTTCTTGTCGTCGTCGTCGGAGGTCGGTGAAGAAGAGCAGTCGATGTCGGAGCTCTTGTCGAGGTCGCTGAGCTGCGCCAGCAAGGCCTTCTCCCGCTTCTTGGCCTTGTACTGGAAGCGCTTCTTGAGCGACTCCTTGTCGAAGCGTCCTCCCCAGTCACGACTGCGGTGCTTGTGGCGCCGACGCTCCTTGTTGGAGCCTCCCTCATCGCGGTCGCGGTGGCGGTAATAGTCGAAGGAGTTGTTCTGGCCACCACCGGACTTCTTGGGGCAATCGGCGATGAAGTGGTTCAGATCGCCGTAGTTGTAGCACCCGGGGTTCTTTTTCCTCTGCCTGTTGTGGTAGACGCGCTGGAACTTGCTGATGAGAAGGCACAAGTCGTCGTCGCCCAGCGTCTCTAGCTGCTCATCTGAAACAGAAGGCAAAGAGGCAAGAGAAAAGCCAAGAACAGAGTTAGCGTTAGAGCTCGATCCACCTGGGCCAGTCACAAGAGCGACGCTCTTGGAAGGAGGGGCACCATTGAGCTTGGCTCGTGTTTGGTTATCCACCTCCGTGGCATTGAGCTTGCTGAAAAGCTTGTTCACGGTTAGAGTCTCATATCCTGTAGACTCAATGATCGTGTTCACCTTGAGATCCCACACAGAGCGGTCAAGTGCGTAGAGCAACTTGAGAGCCTTCTCGTGCTCTGTGTACTCAAGGGCACCAGCAGATCTGTTCGCATTGACCATGTTCACAATCGACTGAAAACGACTGAACATCAGGTCAATGCTCTCACCCGGCTCCTGTGTGAAGTTCTCGTACTCACACCGGTGAGTCTCGAACAGTCTGGCCTTCACCTGAGGTGTACCCTCGTTGTAATTCTCAAGGCACGTCCAAATTTTGTGGGCTTCCTGAAAACCCTGGACGCGTGAGAACTCCGCACGAGAAACGCCAGCGAACAAGGCATTGACGGCCTTGGCGTTAGCTTTGTGCTGGGTCACCTGAAGAGGCGTGGTCCGAACAGCCGGCACCTCGTAAAGCTGGTTCGTGGTAATCTCCCAGACATCGGCTCCCATGCTCTGTAGGAAGGCTCTCATGCGAACCTTCCATTAGGCATAATCCTCGCCGGAAAACACCGGGATCTTACCAAGACTCGCCATGGTCGCCGAGTGGTTTTCGAACCGGTTAAGGTACTGAGAACCTCAACCAAGCTCTGATACCAATTGAAGGATCGAAGCCGGCGACCAGAGGGGGGGTGAATGGGAGCCGATCAAAATTTCTTCGAAATTTCAAAACCGTCGGCCGATGTCCCAAAGTCACCGCAAACCCTCAAACCGAGGTCAGTGAGAATAGCTATGGACAAGCTATCTCAACTCCGAAAACTCGAAACGCAACGTGGAAGCAAAAGCGTGAGAACCAACTCAAAACGAAGCAGCTCAGGCACAGACCGGTCTGACCGGTATAGAAGACTAGTCTGACCGATCAAGCAATTCAAAAACAGGCAGACCGGTCTGACCGGTCTCTCCAACCGGTCTGACCGGTGGCGTCCAGAAAACCCCTAAAATTTAGTTCCAAACTGTGAATCGAGAGCAAATCGCGTCCAAATCGGATGAAACTTGGAGGATAGCTTCGTTCCTACCCCAAGAGTGTATCCCCAAGAAATCTCACCCTAAAGATATCCATAGCACGAGAATTTTGGGATAAGATCAAAGGGGGTGGGGTTTTCTCTAGTCTCCAAGAAATCGAATTTGGACGGGCTAGTGATTCCAGAGGGTTCAAGAACAAAATAGAGGCATGGGAATCACGGCAAAAAACTCGTGGACTCCTCGCAATCAAATGCACCAAAAACGAAATCGAAATTTCATCAAACAAGGCACAAAACGAGGAGATGGATTGATTCAAACTGCCCAGAGGGCACGAGGAGGTTAGGGCCTCCTTTCCCAATCAAATCCACAAGAGTTCTCACACAAACAACATTCAAATCTACCCTAAAAGAGATGAACAGGGAGAGAGGAACACAGGGGCGACGGCCTGGGGAAACAGAGAATTCACGGACACAATACAAAAGCCGCAATTAACCTAACACAAGTGAAGGGATATTTATACCCGCGGGACCGGTCAGACCGGTACGCTGGACCGGTCAGACCGGTTGGTTAGACCGGTCAGACCGGTGCCAGGGACCGGTCAGACCGGTTGGCCTGCAGCACCCCCTGTACACGATCTCATTCGATGGCCGAGGTTCTTTCTTCGAAATGAAGTATTCTCCGCGATGCCGCCATCTTGATGAAGATCCAGTCCGCGGTTTTGGAGGGTCCGCGAAACCCGGGTAGGTGGCCGGTTTTGAGAAAACCGCCAAAACCTCACGCGCGGGAAGATTCCCGCCTCCGCGCCGTGGCCCTAGACGCCGTTCCCGCCTCGGCCTTCTGACAGCCCTAGACGCCGCCCGACGCCCGTCACCTCCTCGCCCACAGCGAGGCCCTAGACGCCGTCGACGCCCGTCGCCTCCGTCAGTCCCGAGACCGACGCCCGTGCCTCCACGACTTGGCGTCTTCAACCGCCGTCCGCCTCCTTGGTTTTGTGGCACAAACCAAGAAACCTGTCTTCCGTCGCCGCTTGCGCCCTCGATCTAGGAGTGGACGCCACAGCTGCCGTCCGGTCCGAGCTCCGGTCCCGGCTGCCCTTCACCGCCGTCCACCGCACGGTCCATCGGCCACAGCACCTCCACAGCAGCTCCCCGTCGACACTCGACGCCCGTGTACCTGCAATCCAAAGACCAAGCGCACGATCACACCGCACGGTTGACAATTCACTCATCACAAGCATGATAGAGTACTCAACATTCCTCATTTCACTTTTCATTACCGCAATCGTATTTTCTAATTCTAGAAGATATGACAAATAAATAGACCTCCCTGTTCCATGAATTACAGAGAAGAAATCTAAATTAGAAACTGCTGATTACCTATGAATAATTTTTAAGATAAAGTTTATGGCAATATAAAGGAGAGAATTATGCTGAGTGAGTGATGCAAAGGGCCAACAACATAATCAAGGTATCCAGATTCCAGCCTAACCCCTCTGTTTGTGATGATGTGAGGAACAGGACAACTTGACAATACGAAGTCCAATTCAGTTCTGCAAATAAATAAATATTTTTTTGAGATTAACTAAATAAATAATTGACTCATCACACTATATTCCAATAAACAAACCAGCAGGTTATTCCAATCAGTAATTGGCTAGTTGGGCCTGTAGTGAACCTAGTGTTTGGGGGGCCCAAAAATTCGGGGTCTGATCCGGTCGGCTCACTTGCACTGCGCCATATACGTGCCCGCCACAGCCACAGCCGGTACTTGCAGACAAAAATGCTTTGTATAGAGACAAAGCTCCAGACAAAACACAAATACATACTAGCAAAAAATCTTCAGAAAACCCAAATAATCTATAATTTAAAATAGAGGAAGTATTAAAATAACTTAACAGAGAACAAAAGCACTTAAAAACCATATGTGTATCCAATATTCCTAGTTATTGCTTATTATATTTTTTCGACAGTGAAGTTTCATTAAATCTCAAGGTCACTACATTAAGGTGATCCAAGAATCCGGGGAGACATTACTAGACTCTATATAACCAGGATACATGCATCCATAAAATGGTTTTAGAAAATAGTACGTGCTCCCTAATGACAAGTAATCTAAAGAACTTATGTGTCTATATAGGTGGAAAACTTTGTTGCACGCACAACTGTTGAGATGCTGCTGCAACCAAAGTCTGTGAATCGGACTTCTGTATAACAAGGAGCAAAAAAGGGTGCAAGAGATAATTCAAAAAATTGGTGCTTAATTCTCTCTCTCTCTCTCTCTCACGCGCGCGCGCACTTGTAACAAAAAAGTAACACTTCCTGCAACCTTGACATTTGTGCTTGGTTCGGTTATCATTTGGGACTTTTGTGCTTGGTTCGGTTATCATTTGGGACTAACTGTTTATTTAAATAAAAAATAGTTTGTGCTCGCTGTATTCCCATATTTGACAAACACCAAATGAATTGCGTTATAGCTGAAAGTGTATTAGCTACCGAGTGCCATACAAGCTAGCGCCGACGATGTGCAGCCTTACGGAGCGATTTTCAATTCCGAGTCCTATTCCATCTGTGGCGTGATCGTCCTTCTGTAACTGATTCAATCTCCGATTCCGATTCTGACTCCATGTATGCTGGTTTCTTTAGGGTCGGCAGCCGTTTCTTGCCATGTAGCATCTCAAGAACATCTGCCGACGATGTGCAGCCCTATGGAGCGATTTTCGATTCCGAGTCCTATTCCATCTGTTGCGTGATCGTCCTTCTGTAACTGATTCAATCTCCGATTCTGATTCTGACTCCATGTATGCTGGTTTCTTTAGGGTCGGCAGCCGTTTCTTGCCATGTAGCATCTCAAGAACATCTGCCGACGATGTGCAGCCTTACGGAGCGATTTTCGAATTCCGAGTCCTATTCCATCTGTTGCGTGATCGTCCTTCTGTAACTGATTCAATCTCCGATTCCGATTCTGACTCCATGTATGCTGGTTTCTTTAGGGTCGGCAGCCGTTTCTTGCCATGTAGCATCTCAAGAACATCTGCCGACGATGTGCAGCCTTACGGAGCGATTTTCGATTCCGATTCCTATTCCATCTGTTGCATGATCGTCCTTCTGTAACTGATTCAATCTCCGATTCCGATTCTGACTCCATGTATGCTGGTTTCTTTAGGGTCGGCAGCCGTTTCTTGCCATGTAGCATCTCAAGAACATCTGCCATGGTGGGCCGGTCTGCCCGATCACTCTGAAGGCACAATAGTCCCACCTCCACGCACCTTTTAATCTCCCTTGGCTGAGACCCTTCATACAGCTTTGGGTCAAACACCTCCTCCATTTGTCCAGCTTCCCAAGCGTCCCAAGCCTGTCACCATAAGACAATATGCATAATATACACAGATGGCAAGCTTAGTTGTATACCGGAAGCTCAACAAGAAACAATAGCATATTGAACATGATGTTGCGGTATATATAGATGCATGACGCCAAGTAAATACTTACCCATGTACATAAAAGACGCTCATAAGGCTGTATATTTCTGCACATAACGCTAATGATATTAATGACGGTGACTCCAAAAGCGTACACATCATTCATCATTGATATAGTGCTGTTTTCATAACACTCTGGAGGTATATATCCCCTGATGAACCGATGGTAAAATAAAAGGAAAGACCTCAGCAATGAAAAATGATGGAAGGGAATGAACATTGTAGAGTTTTAATTTGAAATGGCATCTTACAATGTGCCTAGTATGTCGTCACCAGTGATCTCAACATCATGCAGCACCATAGATATATTAAAATCAGTAATCTTTGGATTCATATTAGAATCCAAGAGGATGTTGCTTGGTTTCACATCCATATGTACAACGTGTTCTTCATGTAAGTAATGTACACCCTGGGCTATCCCCTCAATTATTCTGAAGATGGAGCACCAAGCAAGTTGGGACTCTGCAAAATTACAAATGCATGGGGAAGCAACATTAGCATATAGTACTCAACAAAATTAATTTAAGACAAAAGTTACACAGTGGAGATGAACAATGATGAGAATTTAGTGAAAACATGCCACGGATAATCTCGTCCAAGCTTCCATTCAGCGTGTATTCTTCAACCCAATAATATCCTTTAACTCTACCATCGCCATATCCCAAAACTTTAACTATGTTTTTGTGCTGAAGCTTTGAAGCTAGAAGTTGCTGTTTGTAAATGCGCGCCCAGCTATGGTCAGAGGAGCTGGCAATTTTCTTGATGGCCACATCCTTCCCTCATTGAGTACACCCTAAAAAGTATAAATATCAGTGTGCATGATAAGCTTGTTATAGGGTACGACACAAATATATCATCATGGCAATAAAAAATAAAATTAGCATCACCGCGAAAAAAAGGATGAGCAAACAAAATTAAATTTTAGTGAGTACCTTGTAGACCTTACAGGAGCTACCCGTCCCAATGATATTTTTGTCATTTATAGCGGCATATAACTCTGATAAACTGAACTTTTTTAAGTCTGTCATGGAAACATCAGTATTCAGTTTGAGTGCATGGAGCGGTAAACATTGATAGATTTGAAAGCAAACGAGTGAACATTGGTTATGATAGGTACTAGCTAGTTTGCTTGCCAAATAAGTAATGCACGGAGAGGAATAATATATAATGAAGAAAATATTACAGTAGTAAAATCTATGTGTGGATCGCTTCTCATTTGATCAATTATGAATTGATGATTAATGAGTGATATAATGATGATTTGGTTTGTTAACTCGGAGTGTAACTGTTTCAAGAGCGTTCCTGCATGCCTTTCAAGTACCGAGTGGCAAACGTTGTGAGTAAGGTCAGAACTTGATCTGCTAAGATATTATTATTAATTGGAATGCTTGCATAGATATAAAAAAATGTGCCTAAAATATTGCATGCGTGCATGTACACTGTTGTAGGCTCGTGCCGTTGTTAAGATCAAACGAAAATTTGCACGAGACGTCACCTTACCAGATAAAGTAGCAAAAGGCGGCTCACTTCCTGGTCGTACTTTGTTTTTCTCACCATTTAACTCAGATCTGCCATTGCCCTATGATGAAAACGATTGTTTGCAAGGTTACTTCATTCACTTTGCATCAAACAATGACTAGTCAAACAAAATAGATAAATAATAGCCAGAGTTATTTTTGGAAGTGCTCTAGGTTATTTTTGGAATGTATTATATTGTTAATTCAATACGATTGCTTTGTATACAGTGATGCGAGCTTATGCAATATGATAGTGCAAACATATGATTTTCGCAGGGCTAGACGCAACATTAGTGGTTGACCTATTTCTTGCGGATACATTATAGTAGTGCGCCAGGGATAACGCGGGGATAAGGGGAAAAAACCGAGACCGCTTGGAGCAAATATATGGAGTTGATGTCATGGCATAGAGGATATAATGCACATAACCGTACCATACCTAGGAACAATGGTTGATTGAACGTTATGTGATATCTCCGTAACTCCTGTGTCCTGAAATAGTGAAATATAGTTCAGTTAAGCTATCCTAGTGAGCCTAAGAAATATATATAATTAAAAAAATTATCCTCTGTCCCAATTTAACTGTCGCCCAGGAACAGGGATTCCCCTCCCAGGCGCGCTTTCCTAGCGATAGTTAAAGCGGGACGGAGGGAGTAAATTATATTGTTGCATAATCCTAGAAGCCGCCTAGATCCTTCGGAAATAAGCAAAAAGTTATTGAAATGTCTCTAAAATTAGAGTTTTCTACTTATTAGATCTTGAAAAACTGAGAGCGATATAGTTCAGGAAAAATTACTCAAAGGTCCATCTTATTTGTTGTATTATGATTTGCTACAAAGGCCGTATTATTTTACCATGGTTTGGTTTTCCTCATTCATATGCCCGAGACATAATTATAATTCGTTTTTTACTGAAGCGACATGTTTAGGTCATGGCACCCTAGTTTAGGTATGCGCGCTTTGCATGAATGGTAAGAGATTATATATCATTGCAAACTAGGAAGGCAAACAAAGAATACAAAGCAAAGCACGATCACACATTAATAATGAGTATATAAGCATACCGGATCGAGCCAAATGTTGCCGAACTATCAACTTGCAGTGTCAATAAAAATAGTGTCCAAATGAAGGGGCCAAAACAACATAAAGGTAGTAGTAGTGGTTGTAGGAGAGTAGGTAGTGGTGGTGGGTAGTACCGTAGTAGTGGTGGTGGTAGTAGTAGTATATAGAAGAGATTAGCCTTTGCTATGGAATCAATTGTATGGAAAAAGAAAAGCTCAGTATCAAACTAATCAACGTCAAAGTAGTAACGAAATAATTGCAATATTAGGACCGCAAACATTGACGAATCAGCTCTTATGAAGTTTGGGAATGACCGGGTTTATACCTGTGGCTGCCGGGCCGGAGCTTGACCGCCAGCCTGAATCGTTAACAGCACGATGGTGGTGTGGGCGTTGATGGCGAAGGACGCCAGCATCACTTTATTCAAGATGTCATCTTTCACCCGGCGCAGCTGCTTGGACAGGTCCCCGGCCGCGATGAGGCGGCGGACGGTGGTCCTCTCCTGGCACGCCGCGATAAGCTTGAGGGCCTGCTCGAGCGTCTCCTCCAGGTCCTCCAGCGCGCCGCTCATCGCCGGGCTGCCATTCATCATCCCCGTCTGCTGCAGCTGTGACAGAATGGCGCTGAACCTGAGCACCCTCTTTCTGATCTCGCAGCACTCGTCCTCATTGTGGCGAGCCTTGTCCACGGCCTCCTTGATCTTGAGCCCAATCTTGACGATCTTCTCCACGGTGGCCACCGGATCGGCCATCGATCATCTATGCCTGCCCCTCCTGTCAGGCTGTCACATAAGGCAGGCAGTGCTAATCTGCACTGCAAAAACTAAACTGGAATACAAACATCTGAACTGAAGACCAAATTGAGATCAAGTAATTAACTTTCTTGTCAAGTGTAGCAATAGATCAATTAAATGGATTGATTCTTCTCACCAGTATATATCTTCGTCACTGCTCTCCTAGTTGCCGCACAGCCGGTTGAGACTTGAGAGTAGAGGCTCGCCACCTTCGTCTTCTTCGGTACACCGTCGGGTTTCAGAGTTGGTGGGATTGTTAGCTAGGTGAGAAGACCTGCGGAGTCATGGCGATCAGTCGAGGTCTTTTGCAAAAGGAAACGAAGCGATCGAAACGCAATGGATGGTTCCGTTTTCCTTATCCACAGGAAAGGAAAGCCGCGTCGATCGGGGTCAAGTCAAACCGTGTGGAAGTGGAGCTCCCTCGTGGCCGGCCAAGCTGTAGCAGTCTGTAGTACACTCCAATCAGTTTCTGACTATAGAGGCCCCAGTTTTTGTTTTACTCCATTTTATTACGTGGCAAGCAGTCCAGCACGATACTGTCTCCATGTTCAAATGTAAGATATTTTGATTTGTCCTAATCAAAATTTTAAATTTGATCAAATTTATAGAAAAGAGTTATAATATTTTGAATACCAAATGAGAATAATTAAATCCATTATGAAATGTATTCTCATAATTAAAACTTAAACTACTTTAACTTATGACAAAGCAAAATGCCTTACATTTCAAAATGGAGGGAGTATGCAGCATGGAACGGGATGGAGAAGTGAAAATGATAGGTCTTGTAACTTATTAGAGATTCACATGATTGTATATAGAGATTTTATCATGGGGAACAAATCAGGTGCAAACCAACCTCTCCGTGCAAACCATGCAAACTTCGATCTGGGCCATTGGATCAACATCCAAGGGGAGGGGCGCAGGGGGTGAGAGGGGGATTTGTAAAAGTGTGAATACCCAATCCAAGGGCAGGCAGTTAATTATAAAATTACCCAATCTCTCATGCCTCTTGGATGTTGATCCGGTGGTCCAGATTGAAGTTTACACGGTTTGTATGGAGATGTTGGTTTGCACATGATATATTCCCTTTATCCTGAGTGAATACCAATCTACAACTTTCCTGCGTAAAGCACAAGGCCATCTCCAGAAATTTGGGGTCCAGTGTGAAATGCAAAATGGGCCCTAAAATCCTCCAAAGATCAAAGAAAATATAGTTGAATTTATTCATTTAATTCGACCGTCCGTGATAGATAACACTGCTCACCTCACATTGGTGCTAGTGGCTGGCCGCCAGCGTGGGTCCCGGTGATTGCCCAAATGGGGATTTGCGGAGCGCCGCCGCCCGCCAGGAAGGAGGGAAGGTGGAAGTACAGTAGTCTCTTGTTGAAACCAAGCTTACCAGCCGGCGGCAGGGACGACAATCGACAGGACGTGCATGAGAAAAGCTGAAGCGGAATTCTGCTGAAGGAACCATCCGTACGTGCCCAGCAAGAACAGAAGAAGCTGGGAAGAAGAAGGTATATAACCGGATGGCAAGTGGAAGAAGGCTTCGACGAGGCAAGGGAATTTCTACAAGCACCTTCCGCCCCCTCTCCTGTACACAGTACACTGGCTGGAGCACCAGAAGCCCCCGCCGGGGGACGGCCGGGCGGCAGAGGAGCGGCCTGATTGATTGGCCTTGGCGGACGCGAAGGCCGAAGGCCACCCATCGAACTCCCAGGTCTCGCAAGGAAGAGGAAGAGTGATCGTCTCTTGCGATGCGCCGATCTCGGCCGCACAGAATCCATCGGACGGCCAATAAGCACCCTGGGGTGGACGGTATTTCAAATACCGTCCACCCCGGGATCGCCTGGGCGCCGGCGAGTCCTCGTGGGCATCGCCTGCAAGGCTGCGCCGGCGCCAACTCGAAGACGACCAGACGTTTGCGCTCGCGGCGAACGGTGCGATGGTCGCCTGCGTAAGGAACATCCCGGACAGTAGCCTCGGCGCCCTGCTCGGCTTGCTCAAGGGCTACGCCGGCCTCTGCAGCGCCATCCTTGCGCAAGCACGGGCGGAGCCTGCGTCGCCGCCACAGGCTCTCGCCCCTCCTCCGCATCCTCCTCGCCGCTGCCAGAGCTCACGGCCGGAAGTCTGCGCCGAGACTAGGATGGCAGCGGCGGGTCTTTTCATCTTTCTCGCGAGCTCGACCTCGACCTCCTCGCTCAGCTTGCATCTGGTCAGGGCCGGTCCTGAGATTTCAGGGGGCCTGAGCGAAACTAAAAGTAGGGCCCTATAGTACTAATAATGTAGTGTTATTATTATATACTCTCCCCGTTCTAATATGTAGGTTGTTTTGACTTTTCTAGATTCATAGTGTTTGCTATGCATCTAGATATAACAATATGTCTAAGTACATAGCAAAATATATGAATCTAGAAAAGTCAAAATGACTTACATTTTGGAACGGAGGAAGTAGTAGCGTAGTGTTAATAATAGTAATAATGTTATCAACTAACAAAAAACCCTCAGTGTGCATAATATGCATATCGAACAATATACATTACTTTTCTTGATTGAGACATTACATATCTCTAATGCTTCTTCAACAATCTAAATGTTATTTTAGCTAATGCAATATTTTTTAGATGAAATTACTATGATAGAGATTAAAATAGAATAACTAGTAATTAAAAGCTATCGCAAAGCTACAAGGGTACAATGAAATCCCGTTATCATCAATCCATCGACCATCAACAGTCAACGATGTCCGATCAATGGAATATTAGTGGCTTACCGCAAATTCATAAATCAGCCAAGAAATATTAAATTATCAATTCATCTAATGAATAATCATCTTGTGATCTAGAACTAGGGAGCATTACAGCATGCGTAAGGGCATTAGGGGCTCAGGAAATTGGGCGAATGTTATACCTCTCTGCTTGCTTTTGCTCCCGACGCCGTGCACTCCCCAGCGGCCGTGGCTTGCTGGCTCGTCAAGAAAGCGCGGCGGCCGCTCAATCGTCCCCGCACGGAGACATGAGCGCTCAAGGCTGCGATCGACCCCGCCGTCATGCCTTGCCTAGCCGCCATATATGCGTCGACCAGGTGCCTGCGGTCTGTCAGAATGGCAACTCGACCAATCGAGCCGAGCGCCGAGCGCCGAGCGCCGGCGATACGGCCTGGTTTCGTTCTCTCGACTCGTGTGGTAATAGGTTGGAAAAGACGGAAAAAAAGAAGGCGCGATCCGCGGATGGGATGATAATCACTAAATAAAAGGAACGAGATCACGAGAAGACGCGCGGCCTGGTGCTGCGACGGTTCGCTCGATGCTCGGTACGCTGTATATGTACTAATCTGTAGTATACATGTACCTGGAAAGGGGCCCCCATGATTTCTGGGGCCCGGGGCGGCCGCCCCGCTCGCCCCCCCCTCCCCCCTCAGGGCCGGGCCTGCATCTAGGGGTGGTAATGGGCATGGTCATAATGGTCTCTTCACAGCCCAATAAAGCCCTTAAAATTTTTAGTTCAAAAATACATGTGTTTAGAGCCCGGCCCTTTTAGGGCCCGATCCTTAGATTTTCTAGTTCAAAATGTTAGGCCCTTTACCACCCCTACCTGCATCTGGTGGAGGCCCCAGGCCGGATCGTCGGCGGCGGTGTCCTCCACCCACCTGCGGCTAGGCCGCGCGGAGGGCATTCCGTGGGGAGGCTTCTTGGTGGCGGAGGCCAGGAGGGTGGGGCTGCAGATCTGCCCGCCCGTTATCAGGGCCCTCGCGGCTGTTTCGTGGGGGCGGCGGTAGGCCGGCCTCCATCAAGGGGATGCGTTTTTCGGCCATGGGAGGTGGACCGTCGGTGTGCCGCTCTGGTCTGGCTTGTCCCCGTGGCGAGTGACCGGCGGCCAGCAGCCTGGCACGCCCACCGTGGCGGGGGCTCGGCGGCCGGCGGCGGCGGCTCGGGCCATGAGGTTCGGCGGCGGTGGGCGGGGTCCTCCCCTACCGCATCGCTGTTGGCAGCGGCGGGCCGCAGCTCCGACACACGCGGCGGTGATTGCGTGCGTGCAATCGGCGTCTATTGGGCTAAGCTCCAACCGGAGGACCATTGTCTCTTGGCGGCGACAACCTTCTTCTTGGCTGAGGAGCGGGAGGATCTCAGGCGAAAGCCTTGCTTGGCATTGTGCCGGTGCTGATGACGATGATGCCCATAGGCGCCATTTTCTTCTTGGGGGCGTCATCATTTTACATCCCGTCTCTTTGTCGATTGGGACTCCTGGTGAAAACAAAAAAAAATAGCGACGACGGCGCCTTCGGCGTCGCTTCCTCGTTGGAGGCGTCGCTTTTGGAGTTCCTAAAGGTGGAGGTTTACGTAAAGAGACATGCAGAGTACAGATGATCCGGACATCAAGTTTCTAAGTAGACAGTGATGTGATGGATTGGTGATGTGGAAAGAGGTTGCAAGGTTGAAGAGCAAGAGCAAGAACAAGAAGAAGATTGAAGCTGTCTTCTAGCTTTTTTTTGTTTTTTAGATTTTTATTTTCGTGAAAGCTCTCGTTTGAGGTTTAGAGCCTAAAAACTCTTATAACTCGAGGGTCTAATCCCTCTTTTGACCGTAAACACTCTTTCTTGAGAGTGTTCAAGGCCGGGACATCCCTTTATCTAAAAAATATCCTCGCGCAGGCTGCTACCTCGTCGTCTACGGCGGCGGCGACGCCAGGTCGTGCCTGCTGCCTACGCGCCGGCCGGGGCAGAGTGCGAGATGCAGCGGAGGCCGGAGGCGGCGACATGTTACTCCGCTTGCTCTACATTTCCACCGCGCTTGCGGCGCACGTCCTCGTCGTGCACAGACAGACAAGCTTCTCGCGC
Organism: Panicum virgatum; assembly: GCF_016808335.1. Lineage (NCBI taxonomy): Eukaryota > Viridiplantae > Streptophyta > Magnoliopsida > Poales > Poaceae > Panicum > Panicum virgatum. The sequence goes on from NC_053143.1 coordinate 44,382,777, forward strand.
GCCGCGTCAGCCACCGCCCACCGGGCTCCTCCTGCTTCGATCTCCTCCAACCCCTCGCCGTCGTCTTCACGCGGGAGTACCGGATGGAGACCGAGCTTGAGGAGTCGCTGCTCGCGGCGCCCACGCCACGGTGGCCGCCGTCGATAAAAGTACCGCCTTCCCAATGGCAGGAGCAGTACCGGTGACTACGCCGCCGCCATCCTCTTCCCTCGGCTCCTGGTTGACAAGCACATTCAAGCCGCCGGTGCACGGGGAGGAGGCTCTCGTGAGCGTGGAATGCAGATCCTTTTCGTGGCCATCACCTGCGGCTCCCGCGCGGCACGCTGACGGCGATCGACAACATGGGGCAGATCTGGAGCCGGGGGCGGACTGTGAACGCGGTCGGCAGACATGGCGCCGTGCTGTGCAGCAGCGAGGAGCTTCATGAGCCGAGCCGGCCGGGGGACGGCGGCGGAGCGAGCGGCCTGATCGAACTCCAAGCCTCCATGTCTCGCGAGGAAGGGGAGGACTCTCTGGCGAAGCGCCAATCCGAGCCGCACATGCTTGATCGGACGACTGCTAGGCACCCAGGGGTGGACGGTATTTCGGACGGTATCCCCGTGGGGGCGCGAGAGCGCCGTCTCCGCCGCGCGCCATGGCTCGCCCGAGCGCCGGCGACTCCCGGAGGCCAGTCCAGTGCCTAAGGCGTCTTTCATCCTGCATACCGTGCCGCCGCCTCCTCCTCTCGCGTCCGCCGTGCGCTGGCCTCCGTCGTGCGCTCCCAGTGCCCGTCTTTCCCCTTGTAGCCCCGCCGGCAACTGCACTCACGCACGGGCACCACCAGCTCGCTCTGCAGCGACGAGCCTGCAGCGTGGATTTTGCAGTCTATCGCTGATTTCAGCCGACCATTTTTGGATGGATTCGTTGGACAGAACATCGATCAGATGCCAGTCCAGTCAGACATTAAGCTTCAGATGCTTATCGCTATCGCTAGTCGCTGCACCTGATGAGTGATGACACAATCAGCCGAATCTTCAGGTGTCAGTTCATAGTGGCAGCCATTTTACCGAGCACTCAACGGAATCCATACATGATTAAATCCAGAGGTGCTTCAACTTTACTGTGCATTGGGCATTGCAGCAGTTCTGAACTTCTGAACTCTTGAACAGACGACGTGATCACAACAGATTCTGCTGCTGTCGGGAACAGTTCGCGCTTGTTTGCAAGAGAAGAAGAGCAGAACCATGAGAAAGTAGTAATACGCATGCAATCTTTGTGGCACTGAAACCAGTCGAAGAACAAGATCATGAGAATTTGTTCTTCCCTTCTGCTTGAGCTTGCCATATTGTCATACCCGGAACGGAAACAGTGGTACTGTAGCCTGAAAATTGGATGTCATGGGTTGATTTCGTAGTATATACTTGCCATTTACTGTCCATTTTCAGGCAGTCTGATCTTGCTCCTCTGATAGCACCACCTGCTCCACCAAATCCCATAATTGCATAATTGTACAAAGCTAGCCATCTGCTGAACTGAGTCCATCCTCCACAAGCCTGAAGCCCCTTGTCCAACTCTGGTGCATTATTAGTTCATCCCTGACCACCCTGTCCTTTCTCCGTGACAAGTACCAGAATTTTGCCTTTCTACCGTCTCCAGTACTTAGTGCTGTATGATTTGCACTCCAGCAGGTCCAGTCTCAACGTCTTGACAAGGTTGCCCATGAATACTAATTTGAGTTTTTTACCGTCTCCAATGCTTAATGCATATGCCAAAAGGACATGGAACTGCTTACTTCATTAGTGGTATAGAATACTAATTTGAGTTGTCTTTACTCCTCGGTATGTATCAAGAGGTACTACTGAGATCAGCAAATTATAATTAGGGAGTTACCAAATTTTGTGGTAGCTCAAAAGAATCAAAGGTAAGACCAATGAAAAAATAGTGACAAGAGGCATATTAATATAGGGATCTAAAAAAAGATTCAGTGGTATACAAAACCAAATTGCGATCCTTTAAGAGTAGCCAAAATCCAAAACAAAAGAGAGAGGAGAGGTACTGGAGAAGTGGTGACACTATCTGAATTTTTGCTCAAACAAAATATTTCTGATCAGGGCGCATCGTGTGAATCCTTGGTGATTCTGCTCTGTGTCATGCTATCATATTTCACTGCAGCAACATCATGAGACCAAGCAAACAAGGATGGAATATCTGAAGCACAGCTGGAAGTCTTAACATAGAAATCCAATTACCCAACAAGGAAAAGCAATTGATAACAATGATGGATATTCACCATCTTGCTGAAACAGTTTGTTCAGATTAATCAATCTACTTCAGTGTCTTGACTGAGTGAGGCCAAGGAGATTAGAAGCAACTTCTTGGAGAAACAAATGTACAGAATTGTTTATAGGACTATTTGTCAATGACCAATAGAAGGAAACCAACATACAAGTGAACTGGAGCAAGGCCAGAATGGCTTAGCAGATAACAAGAAACATTACCAAATTATTTTGCTCCGACCGAGCAGGATCTGGTCCCTTTATAGACTAGATACTACTGAACTTTCTGGTTACCGAACAGAAAGGATGAACTGAGCGGAGCAGAGCCGAAGGATGCAAAACGTCGTCCTTACAAACTGATGTCAGTATGCGCGGTGGCAAAATTACTTTGCTCTGAACAAGATCTTTTCACTCAGCTGTCCATGAAACGGCAAACAGGTGCACCGCCAAGACAACGTAAATCAAGAATTACTAAAGAGAAGAGGGAGGGGGAAACTGGACATCTGAGCCCATTATGGACAGCCGGACAGGATACTGAACTTTTTGCTTACCGAACTGAAAGGATTCAGAAACAGAGGATCCGGCTGAAAGATAGTCCCAAGGAGCAGTTCCTACTGAAGCATCATCCAGCGAGAAATTGGAATCTTGCAGAAATTCTGTATGATGCCAGTTGACCTGTCTGCAGACTCACTAGTGTTCTTGCCGTGCACTGTTGCTACTGCCAGCTCTGAAGTCTGGTGTGACCAATGAGCCTTAACAAGAGAGCTAGGAAGGCTGCTGTTACTGTCAATCTTCCATTTAACAGCATAGTGCAGATGAAGTTAACTCAGCTATATAGCACCAGCTCGCCACCATCTTCATTCGATTCCCTGGACACGCGCCATTGGTGAACAGGACATGGCAAATAAATGGCCAATAGCAGGATGCAGGGCATGGCAAATTTAACCCTATTGGCCTTCCGGCGAGGTAGTAGGATGGTGTGGGGCTTTGGGCACAGGCGCCGCAGAGACCAGGCCAGGCAGCGGTGGTCAGCGGCAAGCAAGGAGCGGGGCCGGCCGGCGGGGGAGCTCCGATCCGGCGAGGAACTCGAGAGGCATGGCTGGCGCTCGTGCACCTGGGCGCTGGCTGGAGTACCCGTCAGAGTCCAAGTCTGACTGAGGAAGATGAAGAGGAGACTGTCTTGATCTGGGCGGCACATGCCCGGTCGGACGGCTACAAGGCACCCAGGGGGTGGACGGTGTTTCAAATACCGTCCACCCGGACGGTATCCCAAACACCGTCCACCCCGCGGGGTCGCGAGAACGCCATCTCCGGCGCACGCCATGGGTCGCCCGAGCGCCGGCGACTCCCGAAGGCCACCGCCTGTGGCGTCTTTGCTCCTGCTACCGCGCCGCCGCCGCCGCAGTTCGCATCCACCATACGCCGGCGTCGTGCGCTCCCAGTGCGGGACTGCCGGGTTGGACTTGGACGTTGGACCGTCCACGACAGCCGCATCAGGTTTCTGCTCGGGCACGGAGACTGACCGTCCATGGAAGCCCACCGGCGATGGCGACGGCGACGGAGACGGAGACTGACCCTCCGGCAGGGCGCCGCGGAGCTCCGACGCAATCAGCTGAGACCGTCGCCGGCGAAGGGAGGAGAAGCTCGCCATGGCCACCGGCTGCTGCGCCTGACGAGGAAGAGGCCCACGTCGCATCGGACGGACGGTACAGCCCAAGGGGTGGACGGTATTTGAAAAACCGTCCACCCGGTCGGTCCAAGAAATCGCCAGGATGCCGTCTCCGCCGCACGCCGAGGCTTGTCCGGGCGCCGGCGAGCCCCCTACTGCGATATGCTTCCTCTGGAGACCTTGAAGCAGCAGCCGCCGCCGCCGCCGCGCTGGCATCGTGAGCTCGCTGCCACGATGAGCACATCTGGTGGTCGGGTCGCGCCGGGTCTCAGCTTGTCCTCTTCGCCGGCCAACCGAGCGGCATTTCTACAAATCCTTTCCGCCGGCTCTCTCTCCTCCTGTACGCCGGAACTCCGTGATGAAGGCATGAAGCGTGCTCCATGCCACTCCGGCCAATGGCCAGCACCTGCGCGCGGTGTGCACTCGCCTCCATTCCGGCACTCGGCAGCGCGTAGGTGCACCCGTGCGGTAGGCATGGGCACCGAGGAGCCCCAGGCAAAGGAGCAGGCCCGGCGGGTGGCGGAGCTCCGGCGAGCAGTGCGCGAGCGGCGAGCCGCGTGATCGGCGTTCATGGACTGGACAGAGGAAGAGGAAGGGACTCCCCAATCTTGGCCGTAGAAATCCGATCCAACGGATGGTAGGCACGGAGGGGGTGGCCGGTATTTTAAATACCGTCCACCCGGACGGTATCTGAAACACCATCCGCCCCGTGGGGGCGCGAGAGCGGCGTCTCCGCCGCACGCCGCGGCTTGCACGAGCGCCGGCGAGTCCCGGCGGCCGCCGCCTGCTTCTTACTTCGACCAGGAGACCGTTCCGTTCCGCCGCCGCACGCGTCGACCGTTGCCTCTTTCAGCCCCGGCGGCAGATGCCGCGAGATGCATGCACGCGCACCACCACCCCGCTAACCTGCAAATCGACGCGTTCTGGGCTCAACCCTCCTCCTCGATCGAGTTCGATGCGTTGATGATGGCTAGCTGCTGCCGAATTGCCGATTCCACACGCGCGGGCTGGTTCTGGTCGCCTCCAGTTCATGCGGCGCGTTCCAGTGCGCGCGCCGCGCGGCACCGGGGCAAGCACAAGGCCTCGCCGGACGCCGGTACGTCGTTTCGACGAGCATGTCTGTCCGCGCTCGCTCGCACCACCCTGCCGGCCGCCATCGCCGCCGAAGCGATTTCTCCCATCTTCCGAGCCACCGACGCACCGCGGCCACCGGCAAGCTAACGCGAACCCCTGACAAGGAAGACGCCCCCCCCCCCCCCCACCCCCCACCCCCGCAACGCTCCCATTGCAGCCGCACACGTCGCAACGGACGGTCGGTCTCAAACACCGTCCGCCCGTTGGGGTGTCCTCCTCCGCGGCTCGCCGGAGCACCGCCAAGCTCAGGGCGTCCCTCCGCTTCCGTCCCCTTCCCCCTGAGCGTCTAGGAGCCTCGCCTTCTTGGATCTAGCCGCCGCCGCCGCTCTCCTGCGGCGCCTGGGCGCGACGCAACGCGAGCAGCTCCTGGGCGCGGCTGGCCGGCGCCCGGCGGGCCGGCATGGCGCGCAGAACGATCTCTCATGACCTCGGCTCCGCATGCTCATCCTCTCGGCGCCCTCGCCTCGCTCCGGCTGTCCTCTTGCACGCGCATCGAAATCCCGCCCAAAGTTTGCAAAAAGTCATTCTTCACATCTCTGAATTTTCAGAAAAAAGGCATATTTTTGCCCAGATTTGGAGCTAAACATCTTTCAAAACGTGCGCCTTTTATCCAAGTATCCTTGCTTAAACAAGTAGAGGCTTCTTAGCGCTACAACTTTTGTACAGATCAGTTGGGTAGGTTGTACACGATTTATGGGAGTTTTGGCCGGCCAAACGCTGTCGTTTTGGAGTTGACGAACGGTATCTGAAATCGACTCGTTGTGTTCGTGCTCGTCGGAGATCGTCTCCCTCGCTCACCTGGCTCACGTTTCAATCAGCCCGGACGGCCTCCTCCTCCTCCTCCTCCCTCGCTCCAGCACCACCGAAACCAAATTCCTTCCGGCCAAGGCTTGTCCACTTCCCTAGGCTGCTCCTCAACCTCCCCCCGACCACCGTAATCCTGTATTCCGGGTCCTCGCCGGGGATTTTTCAACTCCCGAGCCACCGCTCACCATTACAGCCGCCCTTGGGCCTCAACATCAACGCCTCCGGCACACCTCCGACCTCCTTGCACGCCGTTCAACCCGCAAATGGATTGATGGTGAGCTCCTCTCGCTCAGGGGCCCGCTAATGCCGTGCGTTCGTCCTTGCTCGCTCTGGAACACCGGCTTGCCGTCGCGGCCGGCATGGGCGCCGGAGCCTGTACGCCGCCGGCTATCAGCAATGCCCGGCCGCCGCCGTAGCCTTGACCTCGGCTCGGCCGAGCCTTGACCGTGGGCCCGCTTCGTCAGCGGCTAGGAGGACGGCACTCTGACTGACTCTGACGAGGCGCAGCGCCGCGACCTACTTCCACGATTCAGTCCATCTGGACCGCACACGCCGCATCGGACGGCTGGTAGGCGCCCAGGGGGTGCACGGCCGGCGAGGAGCGCTGCCTCCGCCTCACAGCGCGGCTCACTGGGGTGCCGCCGAGCTCCGGTCGTCTCCCGCTTCCCTCCCCGTCCTCCTTGCCGCCCAGCTTGGCCGGTAGCCCCGCTGTAACTCGGCTGCAACTCTGCTGCGGATGCGCCTTCCCTTCCCAATGCATCCGCAGCCGTAAGCCGGACGGAGACGAGGCTCCGTCTTGCTCTGCTCGCCTGCTGGAGGAGAGCGAAGGGCTAGGAGATGAACAAGAGCGATTCAAGCACTGTCAGAGTGGACTTGGTGCGCGGCAGCGTGGGGTCGGACGCTCCCCATGATCCTGACAGCTTCGTGCCGCGGCATCTTGCATGCAGCAACGGTGATCAACCAACGACGACGGCCCCATGCATGGGTCACGGGGGGGGGGGGGGGGGGGGGGGGTGTGAATTGAATCTGAAGACCGCCTCCTCCGCTTCATGCCGCACTCCTCCACCCTCTGGGGCGTCCTCCTCTGCGGCTCGCCGGAGCGCCGCCGCGCCCAGGGCGTCCCTCGCTTCCTCGTGGGCATCTGGGAGCCTCGCCCATCGCCCTCTTGCATCTGCTAGCCGCTGCCACGCTCCTGGAGGCGGACGGGCCGGGGCGACCTCGACCGGGGGTGCAGCCGTCTGTCGGAACACAACTCCCGTCCCGATGTGCTCACCCTATCGCCGCGCGTGCGCAGCCACCAGCGGCCCCCGTTTCGGACGGCAAGACGTACGCAGGCATAAGGAACATCGCGTTGCCTCCTCGTAAAGGGTCGCACGGCGAGACGACGGCGGAACGTCCGTGTCTTGTTGCCATGCATCTCTTGCTTGGTATGTCGCTTCGATAGAACAAGATGGACACATCTTGAATTGGTGAAGCTTGTATCTTTGTTCTTCACACCGAGTTGACAAATTCGTGTTCGCAGAGGCCGCACTGGAATTTGTTGATTAACACTCCTCGAGTGGTTTTCTTCAACATGTAATTTGAAAATAGAAGAATGATGAGGCACATGATATTGTAGTAATGCCAAGAGCAGTGGCGTAATACAAGCTAGCGAGGAGACGGGGGCTCAACGATCCGTCTGACCAGGCACGTAGTAGGCTATTTTCCTTGGTGTCGGCAACTCTTTCTTGCCATTTAGCATCTCAAGAACATCCGCAATGGTGGGCCGGCCTGCCCTGTTTTTCCTCAACGCACAGCAGTCCTACCTGCACCCACCTTCTAATGATCTCCATTCCCTGAGACCCGTCAAACAATGACGGATCAAACAACTCCTCTGTTACTCCTGCTTCCCAAGCCTCCCAAGCCTGAAACCACAAAGCAGTACTATGCATTATCTGTACATGACTAGCTTATATTAGATGCATGCCTGAAGTTCACTAATGATTAAGAAATAAGAAGCGATAACGTAATAGATGCATGCGACTGCATAAACACTTACCCATTCATACTTAGGGTGGTGGTGTTCAGGAGGTTTAGATCTGCACATACTGAGGCCAACGATATCCAGGAGGATGACTGAGAAATGTTGAGTACTCTATCCTGCTTGTGATGAGTGAATTGTCAACCGTGCGGTGTGATCGTGCGCTTGGTCTTTGGTTGCAGGTACACGGGCGTCGAGTGTCGACGGTGAGCTGCCGTGGCGGAGCTGTGGCCGATGGACCGTGCGGTGGACGGCGGTGAAGGGCAGCCGGGACCGGAGCTCGGGCCGGGCGGCAGTTGTGGCGTCCACTCCTGGATCGAGGGCGCAAGCGGCGACGGAAGGCGGGTTTCTTGGTTTGCGCCACAAAACCAAAGAGGCGGACGGCGGTTGAAGACGCCAAGTCGTGGAGGCACGGACGTCGGTCTTGGGACTGACGGAGGCGACGGGCGTCGACGGCGTCTAGGGCCTCGCTGCGGGCGAGGAGGTGACGGGCGTCGGGCGGCGTCTAGGGCCGTCAGGAGGCCGAGGCGAGAATGGCGTCCAGGGCCACGGCGTGGAAGCGGGAATCTTCCCGTGCGTGGAGATTTGGCGGTTTTCTCAAAACCGGCCACTTACCCGGGTTTCGCGGACCCTCCAAAACCGCGGACCGGATTTTCATCCACACAGCGGCATCGCGAAGAAGACTTCGACTCGAAGAAAGAACCTCGACCGTTGGATGAGTCCTTGTATCTTTTTCCTGTTTTGCCCCTACGGGCTTTCTAGTGTTTATTTGAGTCTACGGGTAGTTTAGTCTTTTAGTCTAGAGTTAGTGGGTTAAAAACTCCCTCACCCTCTCTCTCTCTCGGTGCTCTTTTTCCCAGTGCCAGAACTGAGCCGCCGTCCTCCTCATGTTGCCCCTCTCCCCTCCTCTCTGTTCTTCCTTTTCTTCTCTAGGATTAGGATTTTGGAGATGGATCTTTGAGACTCTTGTACTGAGATTGATCGGGAAAGGAGGCCCAATCCTCCTTGTGCCCTCCGGGGTTTTGAATTCAATTCAATCTTGTACGATTTGTGCTTTGTTCTGGATGAATTCGATTTTCCTTCGACGAATCTTGAGCACGAGATGACGAGCGGTTTTCTGATGATCGAGTGACTCTTTATAGTGATTCAAAACCATCTAGCCTAGTGCTATACCCTCTGGAATCACGAGTTCCCCCGAATCGAAGTTGTTGCGTTCTTGAGAAAACCCCAATCTTGCTCGGAATTTCTTCGATTTCTCCCAAACCATGGATTGATTCGTCGATTCCTTCTGTGGTCATGTTCACAAGTCCTTTGTGATCGTGCCTACGAATTTTGGTGAGTTATACCGTGCTGTTTCTCGTGGAGTTCTTCGTGTTTGCTTCCGCGATTGATCTCGTTTGTTCCAAGGGTTGTTTTGAGTTAGTGTAGTTCCTTTATAGCTACTCTGCACTTCACCTAGGACTCTTGGGTTGGGTGCACACTTGGGATCTTAAGCCGAGCTCTTGTTTGCGATAATTTTTGATCGGCTCCCATTCACCCCCCCTCTGGTCGCCTTTTCAGTCCCTCAATTGGTATCAGAGGTTGGTTGAGGTTTTTAGTACCTTAACCAGTTCGAAAACCACTTGGCGACCATGGCAAGTCTTGGTAAGATCCCAGTGTTTACCGGCGAGGACTATGCTTATTGAAAGGTTCGCATGCGTGCCTTCTTGCAAAGCATGGGAGCCGAGGTCTGGGATATCACCAAGTACCAGGCGTACGAGGTGCTTGCCGTTCGGACCTCTCCTCTTCAGGTGTCTGAGCACGAGGCTAACGCCAAGGCTGTCAATGTCTTGTTCACTGGCATTTCTCGTGCGGAGTTCTCAGTCCCGGGTTTTCAGGAAGCCCACAAAGTCTGGACGTGTCTTGAGAACTACCACGAGGGCACACCTCAAGTGAAGGCTAAGCTTTTCGAGACTCACCGACGTGAATATAAGAACTTCACACAGGGGCCGGGTGAGAGCATTGGCGACATGTTCAGTCGGTTTCAATCGATCGTGAACAAAGTCAATGCTAACAGATCTGCTGATACCTTTGACTACACAGAGCATGAGAAGGCCCTCAAGTTGCTCTACGCACTTGATCGCTGTCGGTGTCCCGACCCGGGGGTCCGGATCCCAACTAGTAAATGTTGCGTGTTTCCTCATCCCAGATATTGATGCAAGAGGCAACACAGTAACACACGGGTTTATCCTGGTTCCGGCCGCGGGGCCGTACGTCCAGCAAGGGGGTGTGCGAGGGCACTGTATTATCTTGCACCCGGAGTGCTTGTAGTAGGGGGTACAAGCGAGGCGAGAGAGGGAGGGAAGCTCCCAGGTCTCTGCTAGAAGAGGAGTCGGTTGAGGTGAGTGCTCAGTGGTGCTGATAGTGTGACGATGATCGCGAATGTAGGTGACCATCCCCCCTTAAAGGATGCCCGCCTCCTCCTTTTATAGTTACAAGGAGGGGCGGGATACATGAGTAGGGGAACGTGGAAGTCATCGTTTCCCCCGAATCGCGGGGGTGCAGTGGTCGTACACTGTAGGAAGTACACTGTGGGGCATGGCGTCGGGCGTGGCAGTCGTCCTGGGTATCGTCCTTGACCTCACGGAGATCGCGCCGGCGTCCTGCCAACCCCAGCAGGCGTACAGTCCTCCAGATGCGGCGTGGTGGCGTTCCGTGGGCCCTGCAGGTAAGGGTCTTGCGTGCTCCAGCAGTAACGGGGCACGTGGCGATCCCGGACCCCCTGGACAATGTGTCGGCGTGCGCACTAAGGAGGTCCGAAGGTCGCGTGGAGGTCCCGGACCCCTCGAGGGGGGAGGTCCGGGCCTCCGGCTGCTAGTGAAGGGCATCCCTCTTCGAAGGGCTCGTGGCAACACCGGGCCCCTTCCCGATCAGGGGGCGGGTCCGGGACCATACATGTGATGAGGTGGAGTCCGGACAGCCAGAGTTGGCAGAATAGTGACGGGAACAGTGCCGAGCCCATCTCATCCCGCATCGCAGGTTCCATAGTGCGGCCACAACATCCGGGATGGCGGAGCAGTGACCGGAGTTGGTGGATAGGACTCCGATCACAGCCACTGTGGGGAATGGCGGCCTGATGCCATCTATCCCGGTTGCTGTGGAGGAGTGGTTGGCATTCAATGCCTTCGTACGACGGGCGGGTGAGTGGAAAGGCCGTTTGTATTTTATGTCGATGGGTGGCCTCGAGCGAGGCGGAGATCATTCGCCCCGCTCGAGGGTAGGTTCGCTACCCTCGAGCGAGGCGGAGATGCGGGGCGCAGTCGAGGGTCCCGATGGGAGCCCTCGAGCGAGGCGGAGATCGCCCCGCGGGTCCGAGAGGGGTGCGAATGGGCCGCATGCTGGGCTTCTTTGAGTCCTTTCTTCCAGATTGGAAGGAGGCCGTGGGCCTTCGTGGGCCCAGTTGCCTAACATGTGTTTGCATTTTTTAGGGTGATCTTAGTACCCCGATTAGGGTGTCCCTAATCGTGGTACCCGACAGTAGCCCCCGAGGCTTTGGTCGAGTCAAGGGATTCGGCCAAAGGGTATTTCGGCGATTTCACCCCTTGACGTGATCGATCGGTGATGTGCACCTGCCAGGCGCACCTTTGTGCCGGCCCAGCGGATGTGACAACTCGTCGGTCGGGGTCGTGCGCCTGCGGGGAGAGTACTTCGAGGTGCGCACCTTTTTTTGTTTTGTTCTGGGGACGAGACGCATCCGCATGCTGAGTGGGCCAGGGCGACGGTGGCGCCTGCTGCTCAGTAGCTGGTGCTTTCGTCGTGCCGTCCCGCGCTCAGGGCCTCAGCCCCGCTTTCCCTGGTCGTCTTCCGATGCGCCGTTCGAGGGCTGTCGGCCTGGGCCGATGCTGCGCCGCTCAGCACCCAAGGACTCAGCTTTGCTCGTGGAGGGCCGCGCCATCACGGGCGGTCCAGACCTTCGCCCTTCGACAGGCTTGATTCTTGGCGCCCGGCGCAGCTACAAATAGGGGTCATGGGGTTCCCTTTCCTCTCCAACTTCCCTGCTCCTACTTCTAGCATCGCCTAAGTCTTGTAATGTTTTCCTTTGCCTTTCACGACCGGCCCCCAGACGGGGTGGCCTGGCTTTTTTAGGCTTTGGTGCTAGAAGAATGCTTGTGAGCGGCGGGGGAAAGCCGGAGAGAGCGTGCGCACCATCCCTCAGCTTCAGTGGGACTAGCAGAAGAGCATTGGGCCCGTGGGGTCCTGCTTCCGCGATGTCCCCTAGCCTGAAGGGGGATGGAGACACCTGACCATGGCGTTGGTGCCAGGTTTGGTGGCTATTCTTCGCATCGTCCCCCCTGGCGATAAGGTTGCTCTCGGGCAGACGGTGTGGAGGGTGCTGTCCGCCAGCTCGACCCCCCGCATAGTCTTCGGTGGAGGAGATGCTAGAAGAAAGCTTGCGAGGAAAGCAACCCGCTGGACCCGTGCGGTCTGGGGGCTATTCCTCGCATCCCAAGCAGCTTGGCCGTCACGTCAGCCAGGAGCCTAGTGCTTTTGTTCGTCGCTCGCTCCTCCCCAAGACAGGGAAAATTGCCACGCAGGTGGCAATAAGTTTGTACTTTTCGACGGCTTTAAGCCGGTAGCCCTTTGTAATCTTTTGTTTGTAAAGAGCAATGAAGTCTCCTTCCCCTTCGCGGAGAGGATGACCGAAGGTGTATGGGTGGGTGCCACCCCTGCAGGAGATTTCGGTCCTCGAATGTGTGAAGTTTCCTCCGTGGGGGCGCGTCAGCGCACCCGCGGGTGTAGCCCCCGAGGTCTTGGAGGAGTGTTTGTACTCGTCCAAGGGCTGTAAACGTCGCCCTGCTTTGTTGCTTCACTGGGGTGGCCGTCCAGCGTCATTTTCAGCCGCCATCGGCACTCTTTTACCCGCCCTCGGCATTCTCAGTGCTGGAACAGCGACCCAGTATTCAGCTTAACCATCAGGCAGGCGTGCATCAACAGTAGGGGTTTTGATTAGACACACGGAACTTCACAATCGACGATCATCGACCCATTCGAGGGTACGGCCTGAGCCGCGGTGTGCGAGGAGCCCCCGAGCCCCGGCCTATGTAAAGGCGTTCAGGGAACCCTCGACTTTGGTTATGACCCTCGTCGCCCTTCCGCATGGAGGAGGGGTGAAGTGCACCATGCTACCCATGCCTGGGCCGCGAGCCATGGCTGCTTCGATGAGCTGTTATCGGGTAGTTCAAGTGGACGTCCGTGCCCCGTTCGATAAGGGTCGGCTCGTGGTCCGTGGACACGTCACATAAAGCGCTCGCGAAGGTTCGCTAGGCGGGGCTCGGACCCATTCGATAGGGTCCGAGGGCTCGATGCTCTCCCTCGATGGGATCCCCCTGCTAGGCACGCTCGACTGGCCTTGAACACTGTGTAGGACGTCTCGAACTCCGTGTTCGAGGGTAGCTTGTACGGCACATCCATGTAGTCCCTGACTCTGGCGATCTGGGGCGCCTGTCGAACCCTCGACGGGCCAGGCTTCAAACCCCTGATCAGTAAGGCCTCGGAATAGGATTCCCTCGAGGGTGAAGTACCCCCGAAAGGAATATTCCGTCACGGTTCGCAAGCGGCGCGGAGTCGCTAGTCGTGTGCGCGGGTCTTTCGCTGGTGGTGGGCGACGTGGCCCAGTTTGTGCGGTGCGGTGTGGGCGCGCCTTTTCAGGTAACTTCCTCAGGTAGACGAAGCGGCGTGGGCGGCGGCTGACGGATGGAACAGCGCAACAGTCGCACCGCGTCCGTTGATTACCGCACCGTAATTATTGCCGAGTGCGCGCGTGGGAGACTCCGCGGTCGTGGGACCCATCCGTCAGTGACGGCAAAATCCACCACATTGAATGCAAGGGTGTGGGACTGTTTGGGCTCACCTGGCCATTTTCCTTCATCTCCCTTGCCCTCTTCGCCTCCCCTGCATTCTGAGCATGTAGCCGAGAGCGAGAGGAAGTAGAGGAAGGAAAGCGAGAGCGCACCTTGGCCACCGCAGATCTTGCCTCCCCGCGTCCCCCCCTTGGTCTGAAGCAATGGCGGATGTCCAGGAGCCGTTGCCGTGGGGGAGATCCACTGCCACCGAGGCGGTTTTGGAGCGGCTAGTCGAGGACAGGCTGCTTCCGCTGAACCCCAATTCAGGGGCGCCGGCGTGGGCCTCGTGCGGCTCCACGAGCGGGGATTCGGCGTTCCCGTGGGTCGATTCATGCGGGCATTGTGCGACTACTATGGAGCGGAGCTGCACAACTTCAGCCCCAACTCCATCTCGCAGGCGGCAGTCTTCATCGCCGTCTGCGAGGGATATTTGGGGATCGAGGCGTACTGGGATCTGTGGATCCACCTCTTCCGCGGCGAGCTCTTCGTTGAGCACGTACGGAACCAAACAAAGAGGTACGCGCGCACAGGCGGCCTGACGCTCCACTTGCACCCAAGCCGGAAGAACTTGTACATCTCCAACAAGATGACAACAAACAACGCCGGGTGGACTCGAGGGTGGTTCTACCTGCGCAACTTCAGCAGCAAGCTCCCGGCGTTCACCAACAGGGTGCTCCGGGAGAGGCCCGAGAAGTGGGACTAGGGGGTATCGTCCCCAGCGCATCAAGCCAGGCTCAAGGTCCTCACCGACGCACTGGAGCGCCTGGATCGAAGAGGGTTGACGGCGGCCGCCGTCATCACGAATTTCCACCGGCAGAGGGTGATCCCTCTCATGGAGAGGGTCCTGCCGATCTTCAAGCTCACCCCCGGGGCCCGGGCCTCGGGCTCGAGGATGTCGGTCGAGCTATTCCCCCGGGACATCGCTGCCCGGAGGGCGAGGAGCGCGGTGGCGGAGTTCCCGAATGACCCCGAGGATCTTTGGAGGATCAAGATGCGCCCCGAGCCGGGGTACATTTCTCTGGTGAGTGTTGATTCCGGATTCTTTGTCGACTTGTGCTGTTCCTTTCCCCGCCTCCTGACTTCGACTTGGTTGTGTTTTGCAGGGGTTGAAGTGCCACCCCTCGAGGCTTCCGATCCCGGAGGAACGCGAGATCAACCACCTCCACGCGGAGGTGGTGAAGAAGCAGAAGGAGGCGGCAGAGGCTACCGCTGAGAGGAAGAGGAAGAGGAAAGCGAAGCACGACAAAGCATGCAAGATCGCTCGCGCGGAGGGGAAGCCGCGGCCTGCCACGCCTGAGTCCACGGACGAGGAGGAGGAGGACGCCTCAGATGCCGAGGCCCACCCTCCGGGTGGTGGCGAGGCGGCAACAGGTGTGGATTCCCCGCCGGTCTATCAAGAGGCTGGCGACGAGGACGCGCCAGCGACACCACATGAGGCGAGGCCCGCACTAGAGTCGTTGGCGAACCCGCCCCTCACGGGGACGGAGCGGAGGTTGCCCACGCCAGCGGCGGGACGAGGGTCACCTGCGCCGGTGGTGGGTGGAGGATCATCTGCGTCCGTGGCGGAGCGGGGGTCACCCCTGCGAGTGACGGGCGAGGGGTCCCCGCGCCCACGATGCCGACGGGCGGCAACGGGTCCGCGGCGAGAGCGGGGGCGCCCGCGCAAACGGCCTCGAGGCCTCAGGCTGCTCCGAGGGTGACACCCTCGGATCAGTCGTCGAGGGGCGTCGGCGTGCCTCGGGCCCTAAGGAGTGGCACGGGCAAACGCAGCATGAGTGCCCGGTCCAGGTAAGTGTTTTCGGTTTTGTTGTTGTATTCGTTAGATCGCTCCCCCAATCCTGCTAATCTTAGCTTTCCTTCCCCGATTTCCAGCTCTGGGGTCGTTGCCAAGGACGCCGCCTAGCTCGCGCCGACCAAAGCCCTCAAGACCTGGGCGCGCGCCACGCCGCACTCGGCGACGCAGGCCCCGCCTGTCGTGGACATCATGGCGGAGGCCGCGAAGCTGCAGGAGGCGATGGCTAACAGGGCCCAAGCGGCCCAAAAGGCTCGAGCGCCGAGGAACGGGGGCGACGCCGGCCAGAGTGGAGCTGAAGAAGCCGCTCCGGCTGACGCCGTGGGGGAGGCCGGCCGGGGCGGCGCAGTCGGCGCCGCACAGCCGGTCGTTGGAGCCGAGGCCGGTCGGGGCGACGCAGATAACGCCGCTCGGCCGGTCGCAGAAGAAGGATCTGGTGGGGGTGCGCAGGAGCGCCCCGCCAGCCAAGCGGAGGCGGAGACCCTCGTCCCCGGGGGATGGGGTCGAGGGAGTCGCGGAGGAGTCGGCGCAGAGGGCGCCGATGGGGGAGGAAGCCCACGTCCCGGAGCCCGCAGAAGCCCAGGACGAGGGTGTTGTTGTGGTGATGACGGCGCCGACGGTGACGGCATAGGCGACGATGGACAGCGTGATCCTGGTGGTGCAGCTGCCGGACAGCAGCGAGGAATACGGAGATTCGAGAGACATCGACCCCGCTGCTGCGGCAAGCGCCACCGACAAGATCGCTGAGTTCACGTCGGCCTGCGCGGAGGTGCTCGACGAGGGGACGTCCAAGGGGCCCTAGCACGGGGCGATCATCCAGTCTGTGGTCCCCCCAGAGTTTCTCCGCGATGAGCGAGAGGAGGATGCCGTCTGGCAGGCGCAGTATGAGGCAGGTTCTCGGATTCAGAACCACCTCGATCGCACGTTGGAGCTCCATCGAATGACAGACTACCAGATCAGCCAGGTAAGAGGCTCCTCCCCGAGAATCGTTCATATTTTGGCCCTGATTTTATTTGTTTTACCCACTCCTTTCCTCTTGCAGCGGCTGAGGGACATCTCGTGCAAGAAAAGCGCCGAGATGACCCGGTTGTACTCCCAGGTACGCTGGCTTGGGCAGCACAATGCTAGCCTGGTGTTCCGGAATGTCGACGCCAACACGAAGATGACGGATCTGGAGGCGCGTCGGCAGGCTCTAGAGGAGGAGTTGGCGTGGACCACCGGGGAGCGTGATGTCCAAAGGGCTGCAGCAAAGCAGAAGGCTCAGGAAGCCGAGGCGCAAACCGCCGAGCTGCAGCGCACCAGGACAGCGTTCGAACTGAAGGAAGCCAAACTCCAGCGCAAGGAGGCTGAGCTCCACAACAAGGAGGCCGAGCTCCAGCGCGAGAAGGCAACCATCGCCACGCTCACCGGGACTCTCGAGGAGAAGGGCAAGGCCCTCGAGGAGAAGGAGGTGGCTCTCCGGAATGCGGAGGCCGCCCTCAAGGAGAAGGAGAACTCCTTGTCTTCCCTCGAGGAGGCCGCCTGAGTCCAACGAGAGGAGGCGTAGAAGAGCATCGTAGGTGAGTGCTCGAAATTTCGATGTTGTTGGGTTGTAGTTTTTCGTAGCTTATCCTCGTTTCTTTGATCAGAGCTGAGGCAGCAAGTGGCAGACGAGACTGCGGCAAACGAGGCGGTCAACACCGCGCTCATGGCGGCGCAGGCGGAGTACGCTGACCTGGAGCGAACCGCCGTGAGTGTGTGCTAGGAGCTCGAGGGGGAGGGCGTTGTCTCTGGTAGCTCGGTGATCAGCCGCCTGCGAGCGCTAGGTGGCCGGATCGCTGAGCACGCCAAGAGCACCTTCCGCCTCGGTGTCCTTCGTGCCCTCGCCGTGGCCTCGACGCACTACCTCATGGACCTGCGGAGAGTGTCGTCGGGGTATGTGGTTCCTGACGACGCCAATGCGGATGCCGCGTCAGCCATCATGGAAGACGCTGATGCAGCCGCCAAGGAGTTCGCCGTGGTGCTTGCCGAGAAGCTCGAAGCCGACATCCCCCCGATAGCTGACTTCGATGCTGTTGCAGATCCACAGAGGAGGGATGACAACCTGTAGATAGACTGGGCCTTGAAGCCCATGTAATGGATTAATATTCATTGTAATCACACTTTGTAATCGTATCTATGAATATAAGAAATTCATTATCGTTAAATCGACAGTGTGGCCCATCGAGGCCTTGTGCGTTCGAGCCCGCGTTTTCTTTACTCTACTTCCGTGTTCTCGTACACGACTTAGATAAACTTCTACGAGGAATTTCACGTTCATAAGCAACGTAGGCGTGGGGTGGTGAGGGGGTGCCGTATCCCGGAGGCGTAGGCGGCCCTACGACTCGGCCGGCCCCGTACCGTAGTTGCTTACGCCTCGCGTCCGTTTTTTCCAAGTGTACGAGAAGCTTAGAGACGAGACAGAAGTTTTTCGAAAAAACGTTGGTGATTTTTGGGGACGTTCGGGGGTTCACCCCGTAGTAGCCCCCGAGGGAGGCTTGGCTTTGCCGAGGGTAAAGCCAAGCATACCTCAGTGTTCGTGCGCATCCGAGCCCTCGAGGGTCCGGAAGGTTCCCAAAAATAAACAAGTAAAGCGTACTTCTTTATTATTTTGGAAAATCGAAAATGCGAGTACAAATGATGTACAAAATAGCTCGGAACTCTAAGGATAGAAGTGACATAGCTGCTGTATGTTCCAAGCATTGGTGAAGACTTCGCCTTTGTCGTTCGCCAGCTTGTACGTGCCGGGCTTGAGCACCTCGGCGATGACGTATGGGCCTTCCTACGGCGGCGAGAGCTTGTGGCGGCCCCTGTTGTCCTGTTGAAGTCTCAGCATCAAGTCCCCTTTGTTAAGGTCTCGGTGCCGGACCCTCTGCGCTTGATATCTTCATAAAGACTGCTGGTAGCGCGCAGAGTGTAGGAGTGCCACGTCTCGAGCCTCATCCACTTGATCCAGCGAGTCTTCACGAGCTCGCTGGTTCTGCTGCTCTTGGTATGCCTTGAGCCTTGGTGACCCGTACTCCAAGTCCGTGGGGAGGATGGCCTCGGCGCCATAGACGAGGAACAACGGGGTAAAGCCCGTGGCTCTGCTTGGGGTCGTCCTCAGGATCCAGATAACCGAGGGTAGCTCCGTGAGTCACCTCCGGCAAAACTTGTTCAACTTGTTGAAGATTCTTGGCTTCAGTCCTTGGAGGATCATGTTGTTGGCACGCTCCACTTGCCCGTTTGTCTGTGGGTGCGCCACAGCCGACCAATCCACTCATATGTGGAAGTTGTCGCAGAACGCCAAGAACTTCTTGCCTGTCAACTGGGTGCCGTTGTTGGTGATGATCGAGTTCGGGACGCTGAACCTGAAGACGATGTTGGTGAAGAACAGAACGGCTTGCTCGGATTTAATCTTGCCGATGGGTCGAGCCTCAATCCACTTGGAGAATTTGTCGACTGCCACCAGCAAGTGGGTGAAGCCCCCCGGTGCCTTCTGCAGCGGACCGATGAGGTCCTGTCCCCACACGGCAAACGGCCATGTGATGGGGATGGTCTGCAGAGCATGGGCCGGGAGATGTGTTTTTCGAGCGTAGAACTGGCAATCCTCGCAGGTCTGCACGACGTCGGTGGCATCGGCGACCGCGATGGGCCAATAAAAACCTTGCCGAAACGCGTTACCCACGAGGGTTTGTGGTGCAGTATGATGACCGCAAGTGCCAACATGGATGTCGCGGATCAGCTCCTTGCCCTCGGGGATTGGGATGCATCGCTGCAAGATGCCCGAGGGACTGCGCTTGTATAACTCGTGGTCGATTAAGATGAAGGACTTGGCCCGCCTGGCGAGGCGCCGCACCTGAGCACGGTTCGAGGGTAGGACCCCTCGAATCATCCAGTCAAGGTATTGGACGCGCCAATCTTGCGAAGTTGGGGCCTCGTCGACTTCCATTGCTTCGGCCTCGTCCGCGGAGGTGGTCCCGAAGTCAATGTCCATGGCCTCGGCCTCGTCCGCCAGGGGGTTCACGCCGGAGGGCCCGGTGGTCGAGGGGTCTGGCTCTGCCAGATCCTTGAATTCGACGGAGGGATTGGTAATGTCGCGAACGAAGATGTTCGGGGGGACGGTGGTCCGCCCCGACGCGATCTTGGCTAGTTCGTTGGCATCCTCGTTATATTTGCGCGGGACATGATTGAGTTCTAGGCCATCGAATTTGTCCTCGAGGCGGCGCACTGCTTTGCAGTATGCCTCCATCTTCGGGTCATGATAGCTAGACTCCTTCATCACTTGGTCGATGACAAGTTGAGAGTCACCGTGCACGTCGAGGCGTTTGACGACGAGCTCGATGGCGATGCGGAGGTCGCTGAGGAGGGCCTCGTACTCCACCATATTGTTAGACGCAGGAAAGTGTAAGCGTATCACGTACCGCATGTGATCTCTGAGGGGTGAGATGAAGAGGAGGCCGGCACCGGCGCCGGTTTTCATCACCGACCCGTCGAAGTACATGGTCCAGCATTCGGCCTGGATTTGCAGTGGGGGTAGCTGAGTGTCCATCCACTCAGCCACGAAGTTAGCCAAGACTTGGGACTTGATGGCTTTGCGGGGGGCGTAGGTGAGAGTTTCTCCCATCAGCTCCACAGACCATTTGGCAATTCTACCCTCGGCTTCCCTGTTGCGGACTATCTCTCCCAAAGGGAAAGACGAGACCACGGTGACGGGATAGGCCTCAAAGTAGTGGCGCAGCCTGTGCCGGGCCAAAACCACTGCGTAGAGCAGCTTCTGAATCTGTGGATAGCGTGTCTTAGTTTCAGATAACACCTCACTGAAGTAGTACACCGGCCGTTGGACGGGCAGAGCATGGCCCTCCTTTTGTCTTTCGCCAACGATCACCGCGCTGACCACTTGGGTCGTCGCAGCTACGTACAGATAGAGGGGCTCACCGTCCTTGGGTGGTGTGAGAACAGGGGCATGAGTGAGCGATGCCTTCAGCCTGTCGAGGGCTTCTTGGGCCTCGGGGGTCCATGTGAAGCGCTCAGTTTTCCTCAAGAGTCGATACAGGGGTAAGCCTTTCTCGCCGAGATGCGAGATGAATTGGCTGAGGGACGCTAGGCATCCCATGACCCTCTGTACCCCCTTTAGGTCTCGGATCGGTCCCATCCGAGTGATGGCCGAGACCTTGTCAGGGTTGGGTTCAATGCCTCGCTAGGAGACAATGAAGCCCAAGAGCATGCCTCGAGGGACTCCGAACACGCACTTCTCGGGGTTGAGTTTTACCCATTTACCCCTTAGGCAATCGAATGCGATCTGGAGATCAGCAACCAGGTCGTCCGCCTTCCTGGATTTTACAACGATGTCGTCGACATATGCCTCTACGTTCCGCCCAAGATGGTCCCCGAAAACGTGGAGCATACACTGCTGATATGTAGCTCCGGCGTTTCTGAGGCCAAAGGGCATCGTGACGTAGCAGTACAAGCCGAAAGGTGTGATAAAAGAAGTCGCGAGCTGGTCGGACTCTTTCATCTTGATTTGGTGGTAACCGGAGTAAGCATCAAGAAAGGATAAAAGTTCACATCCCGCGGTTGAATCTACGATATGATCAATGCGTGGCAAAGGAAAGGGAACCTTCGGACATACCTTATTTAAACTAGTATAGTCTACGCACATCCGCCAACTCCCATTCTTTTTCTTCACTAATACAGGATTAGCTATCCACTCGGGATGGAATACTTCCTTGATGAATCCGGCCGCCAGAAGTTTCTGCAGCTCCACGCCGATCGCCCGGCGCTTGAGCTCGTCGAAGCGTCGCAGGCGCTGTTTCACCCGCTTGGAGTTGGATCGGATATCAAGGGAGTGCTCGGCGACCTCCCTCGGTATGCCAGGCATGTCCGAGGGGCTCCACGTAAAGATGTCTGCGTTGGCACAGAGAAAGTCGACGAGCACCACTTCCTATTTGCTGTCGAGGGTGGCGCTGATCTGCAACGCCTTGTCGTTGGGGTGATTCGGGTCGAGGGGCACCTTCTTGATACCCTCGGCGGGTTCGAAGCTTCATGCGTGTCGGTGCGTGGAGTCCAAGGCCTCGCCTGCCATTTTGTCGAGGGTGGATGTGAGGGCCTCGTCCTCTGCTTGAGCCTCCGCATGCTCGACGCACTCGACGTCGCACTCGTAGGCATGCTCGAACGAAGAGCCGACGATGATGACACCCTTCGGACCCGGCATCTTCAGTTTGAGGTAGGTGTAGTTGGGGATGGCCATGAACTTGGCGTAGCAGGGACGACCAAGGATGGCATGATAGGATCCCCGAAACCCCACCACCTCAAAGGTGAGTACTTCCTTGCGGAAGTTGGCTGCCGTGCCGAAGCAGACAGGTAGATCGATCTGGCCGAGGGGTTGGACTAGCTTCCCCGGCGCAACGCCATGAAATGGCGACTTGCTGGGGTGAAGCTTGTTCAATCCAATCCCCATGAGCTCCAAGGTTTGGGTGTACATGATGTTGAGGCTGCTCCCTCTGTCCATGAGCACCTTGGAGAAGCGGGTGTTGCCGATGATGGGGTCGACAACAAGCGGATACCGTCCCGAATGCGGGACGTAGTCGGGGTGGTCCTCGCGGCCAAAGGAAATAGTGTCCTTTGACCAGTCGAGGTAGATAGTGTGGCCTTGGTGACGGAGAAGACTTCCCGGCGCTCATGCTTGCGCTGCCGAGAGGTCATGTTCGTCGTTGGTCCTCCAAAGATGAAGAAGGCGTTCTCCACCGGGGGGAACTCGTCATCTCCACCTTTGTCGCCAACATCCTTTTTCTTGTCCTCGTCGCGATGTGCAACGCGGTTGTAGTACTTCTTGAGCATTTCGCACTGCTCGAGGGTGTGGTTGACCGAGCCCTTGTGGTAAGGGCACGGTTTCTTCAGCATATTATCGAAAAGGCCGCCTCCACCTCGAGGGGGGCCTCGAGATCCTTTGCGGTCAGGGGTGGAGACGAAGGCCTCGTCAGAGTCTTCTGCCTGCCCTGGTCCATGCTGGATTGGTGGGGCCTGCTTCTTCCCTTTTCTCCCCTGCTTCTGTTTCTTGGCGGGGGCATTGGGCTTGGGGTTGCTGCCCTCCACGGGTGCATCTTCCTTGCGCTTGTTCAGCTTGTCGTCGAAAATTGCACCAACCGCCTCCTCGCTGGCGGCGTAGTTGGTGGCAGCGTCGAACAATTCTTTGGTGTTGGCGGGACGGCTTCGCGCAAGCTCGTGCACCAGGTTCCTGCACGTCGTGCCATCGAGGAAGGCGTTGATGACCTCGACGTGGGTGACGCTGGGGAGCTCTGTGCATTGCTTGGAGAAACGCCGCACGTAGTTGCGTAGGGACTCATTGGGCTTCTGGCCGCACCCTTTGAGGTCCCAGGAGTTCCCAGGGCGCACGTATGTGCCCTGGAAGTTGCCCACGAAGATCTAGACCAAGTCGGCCCAGTTGTGGATCTGGTCCGTGGGCAAGTGCTCGAGCCATGTCCGTGTGGCGTCAGCAAGGTGAAGGGGAAGGTTGTAGATGATAACCGCATCTTCCATTGCGCCGCCTAGCTGGCATGCTAGGCGGTAGTCGTTGAGCCAGACTGCAGGATCGGTCTCGCCCGAGTACATGACGAGGGTGGTGGGTTGTCGAAAGCGCGGGGGAAACGAAGCAGTTCGGATCTCCCGGCTGAACACCCGGGTGCCCGGAGGCTCCGGTGACTCACCCCTGTCGTGCTCAGGGTCGAAGCGTCCACCCCGCCGAGGAGTGTACTTCCTGCCGTTGATGATGTAGCGGGCGTCGGCGTCGCCGGCATGCCCGCGCGTGTCGTGGAGTCATTCCCTTGCGGGAGCCTTTCTGATGCGGTCGTGCACCGAGGGTGCCTTCGCGTTGTGCGCCACGACTGCCTTTCCTTTCCCTCCTGGCGGAGTGTGCACCGAAGCCTCGTGGTCCTGGCGTGCAGTCCCACCGGGCCACTCCGGGGCTTTCGAGCGCATACGAGACGCAGAGCTCTCGGCCTGCTGCATGGCAACTTGCTCGATGAGCGCATGTGCCTCGCGGCGCAGGTTGCGACCCGAAGTTGTCGATGGCTCGGGCATCGCTTGGAGTAGGTAGGCTGCAGCGACGAGTTTTTCCCCGGCTATTTTCAATTCCGGAGGTTTGTCGACATTGTCGTCGGCTAGGATCCGCTCCCGGGCAACACGTCCCGCCGCCTGGGCATGTGCACCACGCGCGGTACGCTGCTGCTCGAGTGCGGTGTGCAGCTCCTGGGTCTGCCGATGCTGCTCATCGAGCTTGGCTTGTAGCTCCTTGAGCTGCGCCAGCTGTGCTTGCCGCGCCGCCGAGCTTGACGAAGAAGAAGGGGCTGCAGGCGGCACCACCGGTTGGTTCGCCTGCGCGTCTGCTCCGCCGTTCCCGTCATCACCCAGAGCGTTGTCGTCTTGCCCTTCCGCGAGCAGGACCATGAAGCACTCCCGGGCAGGATCGTAATCTCCCTCGCTGGAGTCTTCAGAGCAGGTGAGGCAGTAAGCCGTCGCCAGCTGGAACGAGCGGAAAGCGCCGGGGTCGCGGATCCCGGAGTAGTCCTCGGCCTCCTCGGCCGTGAAGTTGTTCATGAAGAAGTTGACATCGTCGGCGATCAAGCTCGCCGTCTCGGGGTAGGACTCGTTAGGAGATGATGCGATGAGGCTGCGGATCGACAGGAGATGACGACCCGGCAGGTCCTCGTACTCAGCGAAGTTGGTGCTGGACGAAGAAGCGTAGGACGCAGCGTTGCGCATCCCGATGGGGGAAGGGCAACGCCGCAGTTGCGCCCCCCTGGGAGGCACTAGAGCTGCAGTCGGTGATGGTGCCGGCGCTGTCGACGCCGAAGCACGTGATGACGAAGCCGTGGCCCCATCGGTCGCGATGCTGAGCCGTGACATGGCAACCTCGACCCATGTAGGGGAGGTAAGCCGTGCCGCCCGATGCCGCTCTGCGCGCACTTGTCGCGAGTGCTGGCCCGAGCGCCTGTTGCGCCGGGCTGGTGAAGCCGAAATGTCCGAGTTGCGTCTGGGCGAGAGGAGCTCCATGAGGTAACCGTTGCCGGTTGCTCTGAACTCGAGACTCCCGAACCAGATCATGTATCCTGCTGGGGGCGAATCCGAGACGCCCATGGGGTATGGGTTGGATCTGCTCGCCATCCCTGGAGATCAAATGGGAACAAAAGAGAAAATGTCACGCAGCGAGCCCCTACCTGGCGCGCCAACTGTCGGTGTCCCGACCCGGGGGTATGGATCCCAACTAGTAAATGCTGCGTGTTTCCTCGTCCTAGATGTTGATGCAAGAGGCAACACAGTAACGCACGGGTTTATCCTGGTTCCGGCCGCGGGGCCGTACGTCCAGCAAGGGGGTGTGCGAGGGCACTGTATTATCTTGCACCCGGAATGCTTGTAGTAGGGGGTACAAACGAGGCGAGAGAGGGAGGGAAGCTCCCAGGTCTCTGCTAGAAGAGGAGTTGGTTGAGGTGAGTGCTCAGTGGTGCTGATAGTGTGACGATGATCGCGAATGTAGGTGACCATCCCCCGTTAAAGGAAGCCCGCCTCCTCCTTTTATAGTTACAAGGAGGGGCGGGATACATGAGCAGGGGAACATGGAAGTCATCGTTTTCCCCCGAATCGCGAGGGTGCAGCGGTCGTACACTGTAGGAAGTACACTGTGGGGCATGGCGTCAGGCGTGGCAGTCGTCCTGGGTATCGTCCTTGACCTCGCGGAGATCGCGCCGGCGTCCTGCCAACCCCAGCAGGCGTACAGTCCTCCAGATGCGGTGTGGTGGCGTTCCGTGGGCCCTGCAGGTAAGGGTCTTGCGTGCTCCAGCAGTAACGGGGCACGTGGCGATCCCGGACCTCCTGGACAAAGTGTCGGCGTGCGCACTAAGGAGGTCCGAAGGTCGCGTGGAGGTCCCGGACCCCTCGAGGGGGGAGGTCCAGGCCTCCGGCTGCTAGTGATGGGCATCCCTCTTCGAAGGGCTCGTGGCAACACCGGGCCCCTTCCCGATCAGGGGGCGGGTCCGGGACCATACGTGTGATGAGGTGGAGTCCGGACAGCCGGAGTTAGCAGAATAGTGACGGGAACAGTGCCGAGCCCATCTCGTCCCGCGTCGCAGGTTCCACAGTGTTGCCACAGCGTCCGGGATGGTGAAGCAGTGACCGAAGTTGGTGGATAGGACTCCGGTCACAGCCACTATGGGGAACGGCGGCCTGACGCCGTCTGTCCCGGTCGCTGTGGAGGAGTGGTTGGCATTCAATGCCTTCGTACGACGGGTGGGTGAGCGAAAAGGCCGTTTGTCCTTTATGTCGACGGGTGGCCTCGAGCCAGGCAGAGATCGTTCGCCCCGCTCGAGGGTAGGTTCGCTACCCTCGAGCGAGGCAGAGATGTTTTGCTAGCTCGAGGGTAGATTCGCTACCCTCGAGCGAGGCGGAGATGCGGGGCACAGTCGAGGGTCCCGATGGGAGCCCTCGAGCGAGGCGGAGATCGCCCTACGGGTCCAAGAGGGGTGCGAATGGGCCGCATGCTGGGCTTCTTTGAGTCCTTTTCTTTCTTCCAGATTGGAAGGAGGCCGTGGGCCTTCGTGGGCCCAGTCGCCTAACATGTGTTTGCATTTTTTAGGGTGATCTTAGTACCCCGATTAGGGTGTCCCTAATCGTGGTACCCGACAATCGCTCTGTGTGGGATCTAAAGGTGAACACGATCATCGAGTCTGCAGGCTATGAGACTCTGACCGTGAATGAGCTCTTCAGCAAGCTCAAGGCCACGGAGGTGGATAACCAGACACGAGCCAAGCTCAATGGTGCCCCTCCTTCCAAGAGCATCGCTCTTGTGACTGGCCCAGGTGGATCGAGCTCTAACGCTAACTCTGCTCTTGGCTTTTCTCTTGCCTCTTTGCCTTCTGTTATAGATGAGCAGCTAGAGACGCTGGGCGATGACGACTTGTGCCTCCTCGTCAACAAGTTCCAGCGTGTCTACCATAACAGGCAGAGGAAGAAGAACCCCGGGTGCTACCACTACGGCGATCTGAACCACTTCATCGCCGACTGCTCCAAGAAGTCCGGCGGTGGCCAGAACAACAACTTCGACTACTACCGCCACCGCCACCGCGACGAGGGAGGCTCCAACAAGGAGCGTCGGTGCCACAAGTACCGCAGTCATGATCGGGGAGGACGCTTCGACAAGGAGTCGCTCAAGAAGCGCTTCCAGTACAAGGCCAAGAAGTGGGAGAAGGCTTTCCTGGCGCAGCTCAGCAACGTCGACAAGAGCTCCGACACCGACCGCACTTCTTCACCGACCTCCGACGACGATGACAAGAAGAAGAAGAAGCGGGACAAGGAAGCCACCGGCTTCATCGGCCTTTGCTTGGCGACCGGTCGGCGCAAGAGCTTCTGCACCATGGCGGGTGAAGCCAATGGTGCTCGTGCGTCTTCGGGTGAACATGCTACGCCGACGCACGTCGACTCTTCTCCTGGATCCGAGAGTGATTCAGAGGTAAACTCTACTATTGACCTGCTTGATACTGAGGTTAGGGAGTTGTATGCCGCTCTCGACAACCAGAAGAGGCTGCTTAAGGAAGCAGCTAGAGAGTGCAGAAAGCTTAGGGCTGAGCTGGCTTGTGCTAGAGAGAAATCTGGTGAGGATGAGTGCGCTGGCTGCATATCTCACATGAATGATCTTGTTGCTCTCCATGCCAAGTATGATGAGAACGTTGCGAACTTGGATGTTGCCAAGACTTCGCTTGCTGACGTGTCTCATGAGCTAGCTAAGGCCAAGCATGAGCTTGAATTGGCTAAGGACACTCCCATCGTTAGTGATGTGCTTGAATGCGATGAGTGTCCCATTTTTAAGTTTGATCTAGCTTCTTTGCAGTCTAAGTTTGCCACTGTTGTTTGTGAGCTAGAGGAGCTTAGATCTAGGCCTATTTTGCTTGGTGCCTGTAAGCTTTGTCCCACGCTTAGGTCGGAGCTAGATGAGAAGAACACCTTGATTAAGTCATTGGGGAAGACTAAGGTCGTGGAGTCTAGCCCACCTATTGATTGTCATGTTTGCCCTGGTCTGATTTCTGATTTGGATAATCTTACGGTAGAGAAAGCCAACTTAGAGAATGAGAACACATATCTTAGGGCGATTCTGAGTTGGGTTTCTAGCAGTGAGACGCAGTTGGGCATGATGATCAAGCAGTTTAAGCGTGGTGATGGTTTTGGGGTCGGTTACACATACACGAAGTCAGACTTTGACAAGTTGTATGGTAAGATCGGCAAGGCTGCTGGAGTTTCAAGTGCCCTAAACACTGCTAGCACGAGCACGCAGCCTTCGCTTGTTGACCCCGTGGATGGTGTGCTGAAAGAACCACAAAAAGCACCCCCACAGAAGAAGGTTTTTGTTCCAAAGCCAAATGAGCTGAGAAATCCTCTTGATACGCTCCCTGCTGCCACAGCCCAGGTTGCCCAGAAGAAGGGGGCTACTCCTCCCCGTCCGCAGGCGAGGCCTCCACCTCCCAAGAGAGAGGTGAGGTACCACTGCGAGTACTGTGACAGAGAAGGTATCCTGGAGGAGTTTTGCTTCAGGAGGAAGCGGGCTGTGAGGCGTGAGCCGGAGAGACATAACTCGGACATGTACTCTGCTCGGGTGCATGGTCCTCTTCGGCATGGTGGTAGGCGAGATGCTAGGGGCGCCGTGTAGGTGGAGGACAGGGAGACGGTGGTAGTTACCGTGCTCCAGCAGGTGGTCGCTTTGCCGGTCATGCTCCTGGTCGTCCTCAGTACGGCTATGGACCATGGGACTGAGGCTTTGGAGGAGGTTACGATGCACCACGCTTTCCTCGCGGTGGTGATCGTCAGCCTCGTGGTAGACAGGACAGGGGATACGCTTTGCCTGATTTTGCTAACCCCTCTGTAGAGCAAATGGCTCGACACTGGTTTGCTTCACACTTTACTAACCCCAGCGTTGAGACATTTGCTCACCCTTTGTCTCACTACTGATGTGCAGGTTGGAGGCCTGGAGAACAGATGGATCATGGACTCCGGTTGTTCACGCCATTTGACCGGGAATGAGAAATGGTTCTCCAGCCTCACCCCAACGCGCCACAAAGAATACATCATATTTGGGAATAATGGTAAGGGCAAGGTACGTGGTGTTGGCGCTGTTAGAGTTTCTGATCACTTCACCCTGAGAGAGGTTGCTTTGGTTTCAAATCTTGGCTTTAATTTGCTCTCTATTTCGCAACTTCTTGATGTGGGGTTTGAAGTTCGCTTCAAGGAGGGTTGTTCTTGAGTTTTGGATTTCAGAGGAGACCTGGTTTGCCGGATCGTTCCTCGTGACTGAGTTTTCTTGGTCGATTTCTCTGGAACTCCTTTTGGCCCTTCTTGTTGCTTGTTGGCTGGTCCTTCTTCTGATCTGTGGAAGTGGGATAGGAGACTTGGACATTTGAGCTTCGACTTGTTGTCTAGACTTAGCTCACTTGGCCTAATCCGAGGATTGTCCAAATTGAAGTCTGAAAAGGACCTTGTTTGCCATCCGTGTCGCCACGGGAAAATGATTGCTACTTCTCATCCGCCTATTAATTAGGTGATGACCACTCATCCTGGAGAGTTGCTACACATGGACACAGTTGGTCCTTCTAGGGTGATGTCAGTTGGTGGGAAGTGGTATGTTCTTGTGATCGTGGACGATTTTTCTCGCTATTCTTGGGTCTTTTTCATGAGAACCAAGGATGAGGGTTTCGAGTTTGTTCGAGACTTGATCTTGAGGTTGAAAAACGAGCTACCCCAGGCCATGAGAGCAATTCGCAGTGATAATGGCACAGAATTCAAAAACGCTCGTTTTGACACCTTTTGCAGTGATCAAGGTCTTGAACACCAGTACTCTTCTCCCTACACTCCACAGCAGAATGGAGTTGTGGAATGGAAGAATCGGACACTGGTTGAGATGGCGAGGACGATGCTCGATGAGCATTGGACTCCTCGAAAGTTCTGGGCTGAGGAGGTAAATACCGCTTGTTATGTGTCCAATCGTATTTTCTTGCGTGCTTTCATGCACAAGACTTCTTATGAGTTGCGATTTGGACGCCAGCCCTGTGTTGACCATCTCAGAGTTTTCGGTTGCCGGTGTTTTGTGCTGAAAGAAGGAAATCTTGATAAGTTTGAGTCTCGCTCGTCTGACGGCATTTTTCTCGGTTATGCATCTCATTCCAGAGCATACCGTGTGTTGCTTATTGATTCTAACAACGTCAGATAGACTTGTGAAGTCACTTTCGATGAGACTGCACCGTGCAATGCTTCTGTCTTTGAAGTTGCAGGAGAAGATGAGCTCGGCACCTCCATCTTTGAAGATGAGGAGGACGAAGCTACGGAGGGTGATGCTGAGGTTACCACGCGTGATGTGGACCCAGTCACCTCCGCCACGAGCTCGGACGATGATGGCGGCCCCGATCCTACTACGTCTACTTCCCGGGGGCCAGTCGAGCAGGTGACTCAGCCTTCACCAGCTGCACCTGAGGAGGCACCGGCTTTGGTTGAGGAGGAGGCGACTTCGACAAGGGAAGCACCGCGACACATTCAGCATCGTCACCCACCTCAACAGATGCTAGGTGACCTCAACGAGAGAGTCACACGGTCCAAGGTAACAAGTATCGCTGGCTTTGCTCATTCAGCGTTTGTTGCCTCTTTTGAGACCAAAGATATTGGACACGCTCTTTCTGATTCGAATTGGGTCAATGCCATGCATGAGGAACTCGAAAATTTTGAAAGAAACCAAGTTTGGGTTTTAGTCGAGCCTCCACCTGCTTGTAATCCCATCGAAACGAAGTGGGTTTTCAAAAACAAGTAGGGTGAGGATGGGTTGGTTGTTCGAAACATGGCTCGTCTTGTTGCCTAGGGTTTTTGCCAAAAAGAAGGGATTGATTTTGAGGAAACTTTTGCCCCTGTTGCTCGTTTGGAAGCGATTCGGATTTTTCTTGCATTTGCTGCTTCTAAGGGTTTTAAAGTTTTCCAAATGGACGTTAAATCTGCCTTCTTAAATGGTTTTATCAAAGAAGAGGTTTATGTGAAACAACCCCCTGGTTTCGAAAATCCCAAGTTTCCAAACCGTATTTATAAACTTTAGAAAGCACTTTATGGTTTGAAACAGGCACCTAGAGCTTGGTATGATAGACTGAAAATATTTTTGCTGGCTCAAGGTTTTTAAAATGGGATGTGTGGATAAAACTTTGTTCCTCATGCGGTCTGGCAATGATTTTCTATTAGTTCATATATATGTGGATGATATTATCTTTGGTGGCTCTTCTCACGCTCTTGTCTCTAAGTTTTCTGAGCAGATGTCCAGGGAGTTCGAGATGAGTATGATGGGTGAGCTGTAGTTCTTCCTCGGGCTGCAGATCAAGCAAATTCCTTAGGGCACATTCGTCCATCAAGCCAAATACACCAGGGACTTGCTGCGGAAGTTTGACATGAGTGACTTGTCACCT
The DNA here is from genome assembly GCF_016808335.1 of Panicum virgatum. NCBI lineage: Eukaryota > Viridiplantae > Streptophyta > Magnoliopsida > Poales > Poaceae > Panicum > Panicum virgatum. The sequence goes on from NC_053143.1 coordinate 44,413,806, forward strand.
TAGCCGACTCCGATCAGCACTTCGACGGCGCTTGATGAGGACTTGGACGGTGAGGCGGTGGACCAGAAGCTGTACAGGAGCATGATCGGCTCTCTCCTGTACCTGACGGCGACGCGGCCGGACATTTAGTTCGGCGTCGGCCTTTGTGCGCAGTACCAGGCTTCTCCGCGCACCTCCCACAGGCAGGTGGTGAAACGCATCTTCAGGTATCTGAAATTCACCCCTGAGTTTTGTGTCTGGTACTCTGCGAATTCTTCTCTGGTTTTGGTTGGTTTTTCTGATGCCGATTTCGGCGGGTGTCGGTTGGATCGCAAGTCGACATCCGGCACTTGTCAATTTCTCGGTACATCTTTGGTGTCTTGGTCCTCTCGCAAGCAGGCTAGTGTAGCGCTTTCCTCCACAGAAGCTGAGTATGTTGCCGCTGCTAGCTGTTGCTCCCAGATCCTATGGATGAAACAAACCTTGCAGGATTATGGACTGAGTTATGATAGGGTTCCTATTTTTATAGACAACATGTCCGCTATTAGCATTGCAAAGAACCCTATCATGCACTCCAGAACCAAACACATAGATATTCGGTTCCACTTCCTGAGAGATAATCATGAGAGAGGCCACATAGACTTGATCCATGTCCCTTCAGAGAGGCAAACCGCAGATATCCTAACCAAACCACTTGAGCAGGACACTTTTGCTCTCTTGCGAGGGGAGCTGGGGGTTTGTTACCCCTTTTGATCGCTGACTTTTCTTTGGTTAGCTTTGTAGGGTTTATTTGTTTTTCTCTTCTTTTTCTAGGTTTGGTAGTTGCATTGTGCATATGCATTATACATTTATGCATTTTGCATTGCTTCACTAGCACTAGTATTCTTGTATACATTGCTATGATCTCCTAGTGCTTGCTAGTGTGAGTTTATAAATGTGATCATGTATAGCTTGCTCCACTGTGTATATGACTTCATCTGAGTTAAGCTATTTTGATTTGAAAATTTGAAAACATGGTCACCCTATCTTGGCTACTGGCATGTTAGGGCGTGTTGATATGCTTTGCTATCTCACTCATGCTAGTGTAGCCTTTCGTTCAGCATTTCATACTAGACATGATCTAAAATTGATAAAATTGCTTGAATTGTGCTTGAAATGGAATGGAAAGATCCAGGTGGGATTGCTTGTCGCACTGATCGAGCTTTCGGGACGGCTCACTTTGCACTTGTGAAAACTCGGGCAAGGCTGTGCATGACTGAAACGAGTGTCTTAAGCTTCTGACTGCCTTTGGCATAGGCTTGGCATCGTTGCTAAGTAAAGCATGACAAGCTTTCAACCCCTGGCATGAAAATTGCTTGATATAATTTGATTCCAAAATGAATGTTTGCAACATACTTTGGATGTTCTTGGCTCATCTGTATGAGTTTGATTAGCACTATTTTTCATTCCCTACTTGCTAGTGCTAGATCAAGGGTGATGCTTTTATTTCTCATAAACTGAACTTGCCTAGCTCTAGACTGATTTGATGTACCCTGTTGAGCTAGATGCAGGTCTTGTTTATGGATGCACACGTGCTTGTGACTAGTTGTTGTTCATATCCTTGTATCCCTGAATGCTCTCACTTACACCTCCTGCCTTGCATTCATTGCATACCATATGTTTAGGTGGAGTCTCAGGTTCAGGGGAGCTTTAGGTCTAATCCTTGATGTGTGCATGTGCCAACAAGGGGGAGAAGTTAGTGATCGAACAAGAGGGAAATTGTTTGATGTGTGCACAGGGCCTTGAGGATGCATACATTTGGTGAGAGTTGCACTGGTAAGGGGGAAATGCATTCAGTGGGAGTTTCTGCTTTGTTTAGCTCCTGGTTTTCCCTCCGCTTTTGGCATGACTGTGTCGAGCCCTGCCTCTGTCTTTGAGAAGTCATGCTTGTGTTTGATCGATTGCATCGAGCCGCTGCCCTTGTCTTAGGGAATCGATCTCTGCTTGGTCAAGTGACTTGTTCTTGCTTCTTTCGAGCTTTTGTCACTTGTTCAAGTTCACTCTTGCTTCTTTGTTCTTCACTGCTTTTGTTTCAATCTTAGTTCGTTCGTGGTGTGTTGACAATGCACTCATCAAGGGGGAGATTGAGGAATGTTGAGTACTCTATCCTGCTTGTGATGAGTGAATTGTCAACCGTGCGGTGTGATCGTGCGCTTGGTCTTTGGTTGCAGGTACACGGGCGTCGAGTGTCGACGGTGAGCTGCCGTGGAGGAGCTGTGGCCGATGGACCGTGCGGTGGACGGTGGTGAAGGGCAGCCGGGACCGGAGCTCGGGCCGGGCAGCAGTTGTGGCGTCCACTCCTGGATCGAGGGCGCAAGCGGCAACGGAAGGCGGGTTTCTTAGTTTGCGCCACAAAACCAAGGAGGCGGACGGCGGTTGAAAATGCCAAGTCGTCGAGGCACGGGCGTCGGTCTCGGGACTGACGGAGGCGACGGGCGTCGACGACGTCTAGGGCCTCGCTGCGGGCGAGGAGGTGACGGGCGTCGGGCGGCGTCTAGGGCCGTCAGGCGGCCGAGGCGGGAACGGCGTCCAGGGCCACGGCGTGGTGGAGGCGGGAATCTTCCCGTGCGTGGAGTTTTGGTGGTTTTCTCAAAACCGGCCACCTACCCGGGTTTCGTAGACCCTCCAAAACCACGGACCGGATCTTCATCCACACGGCGGCATCGCGGAGAAGACTTCGACTCGAAGAAAGAACCTCGACCGTCGGATGAGTCCTTGTATCTTTTACCGGTTTTGCCCCTACGGGCTTTCTAGTGTTTATTTGAGTCTAGGGGTAGTTTAGTCTTTTAGTCTAGAGTTAGTGGGTTAAAAACTCCCTCACCCTCTCTCTCTCTCGGTGCTCTTTTTCCCAGCGCCAGAACTGAGCCGCCCTCCTCCTCACGTTGCCCCTCTCTCCTCCTCTCTGTTCTTCCTTTTCTTCTCTAGGATTAGGATTTTGGAGATGGATCTTTGAGACTCTTGTACTGAGATTGATCGGGAAAGGAGGCCCAATCCTCCTTGTGCCCTCTGGGGTTTTGAATTCAATTCAATCTTGTACGATTTGTGCTTTGTCTTGGATGAATTCGATTTTCCTTCGACGAATCTTGAGCACGAGATGACGAGCAGTTTTCTGATGATCGAGTGACTCTTTATAGTGATTCAAAACCATCTAGCCTAGTGCTATACCCTCCGGAATCACAAGTCCCCCCGAATCGAAGTTGTTGCGTTCTTGAGAAAACCCCAATCTTGCTCGGAATTTCTTAGATTTCTCCCAAACCATGGATTGATTTGTCGATTCCTTCTGTGGTCATGTTCACAAGTCCTTTGTGATCGTGCCTACGAATTTTGGTGAGTTATACCGTGCTGTTTCTCGTGGAGTTCTTCGTGTTTGCTTCCGCAATTGATCTCGTTTGTTCCTAGGGTTGTTTTGTGTTAGTGTAATTCTTTTATAGCTACTCTGCACTTCACCTAGGACTCTTGGGTTGGATGCACACTTGGGATCTTAAGCCGAGCTCCTGTTTGCAATAATTTTTTATCGGCTCCCATTCACCCCCCCTCTGGTCGCCTTTTCGGTCCCCCAATGACGCCAAAAGCAAATACATCGTTCTTCATTGACACAATACCATGCATAGCGTATTCTGGAGCCATATATCCACTGAATGGTCGAACAAAAATGGAACCTCAGCAAAGAAAAATGATGGAAAAGAAAAGGAAAAAACAGATTCATGAAATGTACTTAAATTAGGCCAAGGGAAATATTTGTGTGGAATTCTTACCAAGTGCCTGCTATGCGATTATTCTCACTGATCTCATCATCATTCAACACCATAGATAAGTCAAAATCAGTAATCTTAGGATTCATATCAGAATCCAAGAGGATGTTTCTTGGTTTCAGATCCCTTTGGACAATGTGCTGTTCCTGAAGGTAATGTATGCCCTGGGCTACCTGCTCAAGTATCCGGGAGACGGAATGCCAATCAAGCAAGGACTCTACAAAAATTGTAATAAAAGCACCCAAAATAAACTATTAGGTTGTAATATTCAATAAATTTAATTAAGAGAATTGTTGGCCAAGATGTGAAAACTATGATGTAGGAGTATCTGAGTACTGGAAACTTGCCATGGATTTTCGAGTACAAGGTTCCATTCGGCACATATTCTTCAACCCAGAAATAGCCTCTTCCTTTAGCTGGACGATTTTTGTGTTTCAACAGCCGCATTATCACTGAAGATTTTTGTGTTTCAACTTCATGGCCATATCCTAGAACTTTAACTATGTTTTGGTGTCGAAGCTTTGAAGCTAGGACAAGTTGACCATGTGCAAGCATATGCTCCCAGCCTAATGGGCGTGGTTCTTTAAACATCTTGATAGCGACCACATTCCCATCCATTAATACACCCTGAAAATTACGAACACCAGGTTATTACATAGAGAAATTTTACAATACTTGGGGAGACGTCAGGAGGCGTTTCATGTGTCTATGATTTGTGGGCCCAATACGAGGGAAGGTGTTGAGAGGCATCAATGGGAAGGTGGGAGGCGTTAAATATGTCTATGGTCGGTGGGACCATACGTGACGTAACGCCTCCCAACGCCTCCAAAGTTAGAGCATTAGAAATTTATGGCAATTCCTTTTCCACAGTTATTCTTTTTAATCAAGAATAAAAGGATAAATTCATGACTATAAAAATAATGTTCTAACTTTGAACCAGTACCTCGTTGTACCAGTGCAGCGACAACCACTCTCCGCCGCCATCGCCGGCGTCACCTCCACGCACGCCCGAACGGCAGCCCCTGCAGATGCAGGTGGTCGCCCAGGCCAGATGGACCGTCCATCAATGGTGCCTTGGTCCATAAAGAACTAAGCCCAAACGTGCTCAGGAGATAAATAGAGAAGACAACAGCTCGTGTTCCCTTGCCGGAACGCCATGGCTGAGTTGCTCGAGCTCAAGCCAGTGTCATCTCCGACCATCGTCCTCGAATCTCCTGGAATCCTCAAAAGGTGTTTGAGTTAAAAAAAACAAAACTTTTCCCCTCACCCATCCCAAACCAGCCCAGCCTACCTATCTCTTCTCCCTCTCTCTTCCTTCTTTCCCGTGGCCCAACCTGTCCGGCCCAGAAAACCCCAACCCAACCGGCCCAACCCGCCACCTCTCTCCCTCTCTCCCTCTCTCTCACTTCCACCCGGGGCCCGCTTGTCAGCGTCGTCCCCTACCTCCCGCACCTTCTTTTTCTGACGCCGAGCACTTTTCCCGTCGTGGACGCCCCCACGACCGCGCCCCCGAGCTCCGCCTTCCTTTTTGAATCTCCACCTTGATGGCCATAATGGCTAGCGACGCGCGCGCCCTCTCCCCCGCGCGGAGACGCCACGGCATTCACTGCCGTGACTGCCGCCGACGAACTCGCCGCCTCCTCCCTCGCACGCACGGGCGCACTAACACCCCTTCCCCTCTATAAATCGAGCACCCGAGCTCACCCCTCTCCCTTTCCCCTCTGCTCACACTCACTCTCGCTTGCACTGCCACTCCAGAGCTCCGCCGAACACTGCCGTCGTCCCAAGCTCCGCCGTCACCGTCGATCTGCCGTTCCGCGCCAAGGCTAGGTGAAGTGGTGAGGACCCTCGCCGCCCCTTTTTCCCTCTCCCTCTCGCTCTCCCGCCCCGGCAATTGCTCGCCGGAGCACGCCGTCCGCCCCTCGCCATCGTGGAGCACCGCCGCTGCACCAACCCGCCGCCCCGCCACCCCCATAGTGCTCTCCATCGACTCCTCTATCTCCCCGGCCAAACTCCGCAGCGAACCGAGCCCCGAAGCACCAGATTCGGTGTTTACCGGTGGTCCGCCGCCGCCCCTGCTCGCCGCCGGCGTGCAGCGCCACTCGCTGAGCGGCGCCACCGAGCCGCCGCCCCGCCCAAGCCGCGTCCCCGTGCAGCCGAGACGCCACGAAGTCGAGCCGCGCGACCCGAGCCGCGCCCATCCCAGCCCTCAGATCTCGATCCGACGGTCTAGATTGGATCTAGACCAAAGTCAATCCCACACATACCGCTCAACCCCTGATCTTTTGCAAAAAAGCCCCTAAGTTTTACGAAAATAAACCTACAGTCCACTGCAGTTCAAAAATAATTAGGTTTAAGTCCTTTTCTTTCTATTTTAGCCCCTGTATTTTCTAAAAATAGAAGATGCCATCCAGGACCCTTCTTTTCGCTATCTAGCCCCTGGATCTAAGGTTTAATTAGGTTTTTAGCCCCTGGTTTCTTTGAAGCTAACCCCTGGAGGTTCAAAACTCTCACAAACAAGTCTCTGGTGCACTGTTTTAGCCATATCTTTCACATTTCAACTCCGTTTTCAGCGATTCTTTCACTCACGCGATCCTTGCTTCGCGTTCTACACCTTTTTCACCTTTTCCAGTACTATTTTTACTGTTTTTCTACTATTTCTTATTTGTATTGTTTGTTGTGCTTGTGTGATCGTGTAGACGACGTGCCGTTCGAGGGTGATCAAGAGCAAGCTTTTGAGGAAGATTTTCAGCAGTTAGCCGAGGAAGGCAAGTGGCTTTCCGCCTCTGCATACTCTGATTTGTCCCATTAATAGCATGTTAATGCACTTTACTTTACTGTTTATGCATAAATTTGACAGGAACACCTATTAAGGACTTTAGCTAGTCTTTTTACCTCAACCTTGGAACACCAGGTTTAATATCTTGTTGGGGTAGCTTTGCTTAGTTTCTTTACCTTTGGGTTGGTTGGTATAATCTTGGAAAATGTTAAATATGGTTTTATCATGGTTAAGGGAACAAGATCACTTCGATTAATTGGAACATGGAGAACCACCCAGGAAAACAGTGCAACCACAAGAACTATATGGCTCTGGTCTTGGCTAATTAATTAGAGACTCTAGTTTGAAGCAGTCTTACCAAAAGAGAAAGAGGAGCGGCGGTTGACAGGGTATAACCCGGTCCTCTTGGGAAGCGGGCTTTGCTAAGACACTATGCCCATTAGGGAGGCTTATGCTCTGCTACTGCTCCGGAAACCTTAGCGGACTACTTCTTATTAGGGAATCTTTGTAAAGGCCTCGTAGCGTCCCTATGCAATCACACCTAAGGAAGTGTGGCATTGTGCCTGGCCCGCACAACATGGTTGAGTCCAAAGTTCTTCGGAACTTTTACGCGACTTGTGGGTAAAGTGTACAATCTCTACAGAGTGTAAAACTAATATATCAGTCGTGCTCGCGGTTATGGGCGGCTTGGACCCTCGCATGATAATTGAACTTGAAGAATAATCAAATTGTGGTTCTTTGGTTTTATGTTGGATCCTTTATGCTTATGCTTAAGTGGGTTGGTATAAACTTATACTTAGTTAATAGGTGCTTGCTAATAAAATATGATCAACTAAAATTGCTAACCGCTGAAATGCCTTTAGCACTTCTTGTTTAACCTTGCATATTCCCCCACTTGCTGAGTACTAACCATAAGTGTACTCACCATTGCTTAAACTGCTGCTCAGAAGAGAACTTTGAAGTGGAGAACTTCGACGATTTTGAGGAGTTCTAGGCGTACGTCCACCAGTCAGCTGCCTGTGGGAGAAGTCGTGCTGTGGACTTCATTTAGGATGTCGGTGAAACGTTTAAGACCTTTTGAGTCTATTTCATTCGGGGTGTAATAATGTCGTTTTGCTCTATAATTCCTTTACTTTTCAAGTATTGTCTTTTGATACATTCACTCGACGTCGATCATATGTGTGTAAACTTGATCCTAGAGGACATATGAGATGCATTCGATTTTCTTTATAAAATCGGGTGTGACAGTGACTCTAGGCATGGGAAACGAAGGTTGGATACGGCGGCAGCGGTAGCCATGGCTATGGCATCCCGAGCTTCGGGGAGCTCTGCTCAGGTAGGGAGAGTGAAGGCCACGGGTTGGGGAAGGTAGAGGAGGGCTTGGAGGTGCTCACCCTAGGAGGAATTGAATCGAGAGGGTTTGATGGGGGAGATCGGCGGGTGGTCTGTTCCACCAAGAACAGAGCAGCTCGATGGACAGAGCTTGGGGATGGGAAGCTGGAGGAGCGGGACGCGTGGCTCGGCGAGCTCGATGGTGGTGAGGAGAGCAGCTTGGGGCGCCTTTCCTAGGCGGCGGAGGTGAGCTCGACTGGTGGCGCCTTCAATGTCGGCGACCAGGACGGGCAGGCCAGCGAGCAAGGCTGCAATGAGGTGGTGACACGGCAATGACAGCAGCTGAGGGCGCGGCGGGAAGCGGTGGTCGGGGGCGACACTCACCGGGAGAGAGAAGATGCCGGTGGGCGTGGGGTCTGGCGGAGGCAGGAGAGGATAGTGGGCCCTTTAAAAAATTATCATTTATGAGTTATGACACATGTCCAGTAGCCCCTGAGCTTTGAATCTGAATCCCGTGATTTGGGGTTTAAGGATCTTAAGTCGTGGGATTTGGGATATCCCAATTACTATTCTACCCTTCAATAATTAAAACTAATTAAAAATAATATTATGAGTAGGCATTGGGAGGTATTAGGAAGCGTTAAAAAGTATTTCCAAATATAGTAAAAGGGCTCAACATATGGTTGACTTGTTGGGTGGTTGCAACATAGTACTATGCTTGATTGGCTTATTGAACCCGGCCGCTATGTCGTGTTACACGTAAAATTAAAGAATATCTTCTCATCAATTAAAATTTTAATTCCTATCTATTTTAGTTTCTATTTATGCTAAGGTGTCACTGAAAGCATTCTTTGGACATTACCATGGTCTCAAAAATATGAATTTGCTAAGTAATATCTATTACTCCATCCTTTGAAAAATGTAAGGAGGTGTTTGACCTGATGTAGTCTCCATTACTACCTTTGACTGTTAATATCACAGCCATTATATTATTCGAGTACATAAAATTGACTTCATATGAAAATACTTTCAAATATATGAATATGAATCTGATTATAATATATTTCTATGGTATAATCTACAAATTCTTAGACTACTTGTTGGTCAGATTAAAAGGTTTGAATCATGGGTTGCATTATAGAAAAGAAAAGGTGAGGGTATTATATATTTGTAAAGTATATTTAACTTTATAAGTATGCACTTCCATAGATCAAATAACTCAATTTTTCTATGCTCGTCGCACTGTCATCACCATGCAGGGAAGATATTGTCAACTCAGTAGGAACCTTAATTGAGAATAAGTGAACAATCTAAAAAGGCAAGTTAACCTCGGATGCCAAGAACAGATAATGTTCTATCACAATCCCAAAGTCACAAACAAGTAAAGTTGGTTAAGATTTTAAATTTACTGATCGCTGGATTTAAATTGTTTCTAATGCTACTCTTTTGAATTAAAAATGCAATATGAATAACAAAGAAAAAATTCATGTATTTCGACTATAGTGGATTATTTTGTCAGTAAAACATAGGTAAATGTTTCTGAGCTGTGCCGTTATTTGTGATGCATCATCATCATTCAGCCTGGCAATGGATACAAGTAACAGAATGATGGAATCATTGATGTTGCAGTTATACTGGAAAGAGGCTTGTTGCATTAATAATGCTAAAATGTAAAGATGTGCAAACTTATCCGAACCCTTTAACCCCTCTATGGCTCTCTTTTTTATGTTTCACATGCAAATGAGTGATAAATTCATTGATATAGCCAACAAATTCTGTGCCTGTTTCATCAAAAAAATAATCAGTGCCCGTTCCTTCTTATCTGGTCCAAATTACTAAAGCCTATGCACCCATTATTCAGCCTTGGCTTCCAGAGTTCCCAAATATGACAAAGTGACCCATCTTTGTTCGATGGACAAGAAAATTTATCAGACATATCAAAGAAACAATAACAATTTGAATATCAAGCATATGTTGAGTACCTTGTAGACCATTGAAAGCCCTCGGGTGCTCTAGCCTAAGAGGGGGAGGGGGTGAATTAGGCACTCTAAAAACCTTAACCTATGGCTCCAAATAGTTTGTACAAAACTTAAACTAAAACAAGCTATCTAGATGTGCAACTACGATTCACCTTAGTGTGAAACTCTCATCCCAAAAGAGTTTTGCAACCTATAGCCAATCCTAACAAGATACTACACTAAGAAGGTAAAGGCACACAAGTTGCAATATGAAATGTGGAAGCTAAAGGAGAGGGATGAGAGAAAGAGAACTCTCGACACGAGGATATATCCCGTGGTTTGGTTTGCCACAAAGGCACCCCTACGTCCACGTTGTTGAAGCACTCACGAAGAGTATCGCTTCCCGGCAATCAAGTCTCTTCCGTGAACACAATCACAGTCACCTTGATCCCGATCTTCACTAAGGGAGATTGCCCACGAAGGAGGGGTCTCCGTCCCCCGCACAATGTTGTCGACGCCACTCCACACCAAGCTGGAGGGTCGTTGACTTGCCAGCGAGCCACTAATGCTCCAAGGAGGCCGGCGCACCGAGATACAAGTTTGGTTCACTCTAGAACCACAGCACAAGGATCTAAACCTTGCTTGATCACTCACTCAAGAGCTAACCTAGCACTAACACTCACAAAGCTTGTGCTAAGGACTAAGAATTTGAACTCTATGCTCTTGGATGGCTTGGAGGTGTTCTTGGGTGTGTGTGTGATGTCTTGGGACTCCAGCAAGCTTCAAATGGCCGGGGGAACACATATATATAGGCCACCATGTCAAGAGAGCCGTTACTAGCCGTTGGCCAATTTTCTGCGTAGGCATCGGAACTTCCGGTGCATAGAGCATCGGTTCTTCCGGTCACTCTGCGCTTTGAAGTAACCGTTGGCCTCTCTGACACGCTGCAGCAATTTCAGGGACCATCGGATGAACCGATGCTAGGGCGTCGGAATTTCCGGTGATACTTGTCCTTCATATAGCCGTTACACCTTGCTGACGTCATTGCACCGACGCATTACTCCGGTAGCCGTCGGATCTTCCGGTGCTGAAGGCTTGGCTGCTGCATGCTTGACATCGTCTCTGGAACATAGGACGTTGAATGCACCGATGCTTAACTTGGCCTCGTCGGTTCAACTGGTGCTTCACTCTTTCTTCACTTGATCTCCAGAGGTGCTCAGATTTGCACGGATGCCAGGGCATCGGATCTTCCGACAACCATCGGATGCACCGATGCTTAGGCATCGGTTAAACCGGTACCTCTGTTTTCTGCCAAACTCGTCCAATGCATCGCAGCGATCAATTGGATCCTTCAAATTTATTCTATCTCTGGATTTCCACTATGCTTTTACATCTCTACGGCGGATTGGACTTGTCATCATGGTGGTGGATTGGACTTGGCGTCTCGACAATAGATTGGACATTGCGTCTTGACGATGAATTAGACATGTTGACTCATATCCATGGGACCTAAAAACTCCTACAAGTGTGATCTCACAAACTTGTTAGTCCCATTGATTATGTTGTCACTCAATCACCAAAATCACAAACAATGGCCTAAATGGGGCCATGTTCCTTACAACCATACAGAATGCACCTTCTCCAATGATGTTTCCGCCATTTATAGCATCCTTTAACTCAAATAAACTGAAGTTTTTTAAGGCTGACATGGAAACAACAAATACCTTTAGTTTAGCTTTATGCGACCATGAAGCTGATGTGGCCATAAAAATCATTCTAAATGAGCAGAGCGGTAAACATGGATAGTTTTGAAGAAGTAAAATAAAGAAGTGATGAGCATTGGTAACTAGTTAGCCCGCCAAATGAGTAGCATCAACAAGAGTTATGTCTATGACAAAGAAAGAGTTAATATTGTAGGATCCATATATCTGCGTGTATCACAGGAGTACCAACAAATGAGTGATACAAATTTGGTTTGTTAATTAAGACTTCGTTAAAAGGTTGGTGGAATGTTCAGGTGCAAATTTAAGTAGACATGACTAGCTAAATTGATAGATAAGCCAGCTTGTCTTTGGTGAAAAGCTGAAGGTTGAACCCGATCTCATGTTCATTCATTGGTGGAGCTGAGGGGAAAAAACAAGAGGGACCTAGTTCGTCCATGGCATTCAAGAGTTCTGAAGGTCCCAATGCAACTTTTCTATTCCTGTTAATCTAGAGGTGCCAACTAAACTACAAGCCATACAATAGAATTCATAATTGGCTTAATTAAAGACATTGTTATTGCAAGCAATTGAGTAGACAAGAATATAGATCTTAGAAGTTGCATGGATAAATTAATTTTAGTAAGTAAAACCCAAATAACAAGTTAAACATGGAGTCAGACTAAATAAAAGCATACTTTCTCTGACATTTTATTTCCTGTACTTCTATTAGCATGCTGTGTTTTTCTTTGTAAACATGTAAACTTTACCTTCCACGTAGCTATCCATAGGTCATGACTTTATCTAAGGTAATTATTAAATGTAATTTTTATGTAGAAAAAAATAAAAGTGATTTATGCTGAAACCCACTACAGGAACAAGCTAGCAGAAATCCATCTTACCTTCTAAAGGAGCAAAGGGGGCATCGTTTCCTGTTGGTACAATGTTTTCCTCACCGTTCAAATCAGACCTGCCATTATTACCATATATTGATAAGAAGCTATATTTTAGGTCGGTGAAAACTAAATAATGATTGATGCCACAATGCTTGCAAGTTATTATATGGTTAGTTCATCAACTTCAACATCCAGTAGTGAATAAAAGGATGGAAATTGAGAAAAAGACATAGGTGCATTTGGAAAGGCTCCAGGGCAAGAAGTGTACATATCTTCTCTGCATATTCTTTTTAATTCCATCAAATAGGTTTCTGTAGATATATTGTAATGGTACAGTTTAATAGCTCAAAGGATGGTGACACAACATAGCGGAGGAACAAAATTAGTACCCAGTTAGATGATGATTCAGTTAGTTTATAACGTAAATGAATCACATCAGTCAGACTTTATATGCCAAAACAGCATAAGCCATAATATACCAAAAAATTAAGGTAACTTCCAGTATGCTTTACTTGGTACTCGCTCTATAGTCATGACAATATGATGGTAGGGGTGTCATGTTATCAAGACTGAAGGGACATCTAATAACACACCGTAATGGCTCTAACAAGAAGGGGTACTCATGGCAACATATTGCCTTTACACCAATCAATTTATAATTTATATTCTTAGTAGTCGAACTATGGAAGTACTACTTCCATCAGTCTCTGCACTAACAAGCTAGCCGTCAGGAACTGAGAATACAAACAGCCATATGTACCTAGCATCTTCAGTTGAATGAATGTCATTCGATACACCCGTCAGTCCTGCATCCTGAAATATGGAAAATAATTCAATTAGTTTGTGGTGGCATTGTGAAGCTTTTACAAGAAGATATGTGTCGTCATCTCTAATTATTTGGGTAAACTATTAACAATTTGAAGGTGAAGCTAGCAGGTAAACATGATTTAACATCAAAGATTCAGGTTTCAGGACATCTACTAAAGCATCAAACAACTGTACCGCTTGCTGCTGCCGGGGCGGAGGCTGACCACCAGCCTGAATAGTAAGCAACAAGATGGTGGTGTGGGCGTTGATGGCGAAGGACGCCAGCATCACTTTGTTCAAGATGTCATCCTGTACCCGGCGCAGCTGCTTCGACAGGTCACCCGCCGCGACGAGGCGGCGGGTGGTGGTCCTCTCCTGGCAGGCCGTGACGAGCTCGAGGGCACGCTGCAGGGTCTCCTCCAGGTCCTCCAGCGCACCGGCCAGCGCCGGGCTGTCGGCCACCGTCCCCGTCTGCTGCAGCTGCGACAGGATGGCGCTGAACCTCAGCACGCGCCTCGTGATCTCGCGGCAATCCTCCTCGTTGTGGCGAACCCTGTTCACGGCCTCCTTGATCTTGAGCCCGATTTTGACGATCTTCTCCACCACGGTGGCCACCGGATCTGCCATCGAAACCTTCCCGCCGCACGCAGCTGCGCACAAGATCGAGCAGATGAGGTAAGATCTTGAAACGTTTTGGATCTTCTCCGAGCAACAATCAGAGCAAACAAATTGATTCTCCCACCACGAGCTCTCTATTCACTCGGCAGCAACTCTGCTCTGAGGATGAGTTGCTGAAGCCGGTCTGGACTCTGTTTTTTCTCTTGACGCAGCGGCGCAGACTGAGGTGAGGATGGAAGATGGTTTTGCTTTTCCGCTCGCATGGACCCTCAGTCCCTCACCCATTGTATCCTTTGCTCGCGAAACCGTGTGGAAAGTATGGACCGGTTGCTGGGGACGCTTTTTATTTGTGTGCCAAGTACCAAAATGAATAAAAGATATTCGAATTGACGCACTCTCGGTTATGAGCAAGCTCATTATCCCATGAACTCCTCGTAGAAATTCGGTTATGATGGAAATGGTTCGTGGCACCTCTGTGACACTTTACATGTTATACTCTTAACTAACTAAAAGTTATTAGGGGTTTGGGCAACATTAATCAATTCTGATATGTGATAGTGTAGAGAGCTAATGCTTATGCAATAATTACTTAGCCTTAAAGCTTTTACTTGAACCAATGCATGATTCTTGTTTATTTAATCGCGTAAGTCTTGCGAGTACCTTTTGTACTCAGTTTGCTTTCTAAACCTAGTTGCAGGTGAGCCGGAAGTGGTGTTCGGCCACTTCTACCCCGCTGATCCAAATGTGGGGGAAGAGTAGGTCGTTGCGGCTATGGTGATGTCCTTGAGCAAGGCATCATCATCGTAGTATATTTTTATCGTAATCGAACTTCGTGAGAGCATGTAAATATAATAATCTTTAAGTTTCTGAATAATATGGCTTTCGTGAGCTCTAAGGCTTGTAATGGAGATTAGTTTGAACCTTCCTATGTTGAACTTGTAAGGATAAGTTTCGAACTCTAGTAATGTAAAAACTGCTATTTGTGGTTCTTTGGTGATGTATTCGATTGTAAACGGTATGTGCATACGCTGATTCTGGACGTATGTTGGAGCACATACCGGGACTACCGGATTTGATATTATTTTGGATGAATGACGTGTCGGTTATTCGTGTCTCTAGATATGAGATAACATGTGGCACGCTCTCCGGCAACCACGTATTAACTCTCATCTGGATGATAATGACCGGTGGTTCATTTAAAATAGTATTAAATTGGGCGGTTCTCACAAAAAGGAGGGGCATAATGGTCTTTCCCCTTTGTCTTACAAACAAAAACAATGATTTCATAGTGATAAGAAACTCTTGGCTGCGGAGGACTCTGTGGCGTCGTGGTAGCAACTCCAGTCTGGGAGCTGGCCAACCGGGGTTCCATCCCTGGTTCCGTCACCTGGAACTGAGGTTGGGGGCTCGGTAGGCTGCCCAGACGGGCCAGTGCTCCTGTTGAACTATTTTCTTCGGGCATGATCCCATTGCACGGTACATAGCACTAGCAGACATATTTTATTTCTTCCGCCAATGAAGCTTTTTATCTTTGGCCATAACTAAATTTATGAAATTTTATAGAGATAAGACGGCGCAACTTTGGAGTAGTTGATTCATTACAAAATTAGTTTCATAAGTCTCAAGGACACTATAACAGGAGAAATGACCATGGTGCCCTCACGTTGACAGCTCCTAACTTTTTTCCTCTATGCATAGATTGCAGCTCGTCCTGAAACTCTTTATTAGAACTATGAAATGCTATATTTCCCATATGTGTATTTTTATAGATCTTTCATGGAATTTATTCGTACAACGAGGGGTAAAAAGGGCTACAATGGTCTTTTCCCCTCATCCTGCAAACAAAACCGTGAATTCGTGGTGATAA
Organism: Panicum virgatum; assembly: GCF_016808335.1. Lineage (NCBI taxonomy): Eukaryota > Viridiplantae > Streptophyta > Magnoliopsida > Poales > Poaceae > Panicum > Panicum virgatum. The sequence goes on from NC_053143.1 coordinate 44,429,533, forward strand.
GGATCAGGTGCCTACTGTCGTCAGAATCCTTGCTCGGCTCTCTAGGAGGCAAGAGGTGAATCATGACTGTCCTCCGCCGCGCCGGGCCGGCGATGCCACCGCCGCCGGCCTCCATCGCCGGGTTGGCCTACGGCCAGCCGGCCCTCCTTCTAAGGCCGGTGGTGAGCAGCGGCCCCCCTAGCAATCCGGAACCCTAATCCGAACCCTAATCTTGCCGGAGTTAGAGAAGGAGGTGTAGATGGGGAAGAAAAAAATTTGAGTGAGGAGAGCCTCCAAATCACTCGGGTGAGATTTATCTTTTAATCAAAACCATGAGTTCGAGGTGATAAGGATCAGGAGCCTACTATTGCCAGAATCCTTGCTCGGCTCTCCAGGAGGCAAGAGGTGAACCATGGCAACGCCACGAGGGATAGGTGAAACTTGGTTTCTGCCCAGATCATCATAGCACCTGTCATCTCTCTGTTTCGCAAATCACTGTTCATCTCCATGCCCAGAGTACCGTGGCTGCAGAGTTGCACCGCCCCGTTCTTGATTACCTGGAAGATCTGTGAGACTCGTCAGGGAATTCAGGCTTTGACAGATTGCCAATTGCACCCACCAGCGTCTTCCCTCCCTGCACACAGATTGGACTTGGAGAGCTCCCTGCACATAGGTTCAACCTGAACTGCTGGAAGCTGATGCCACGACAGCCGCGGCAAGGTTGTTGCCCAGGAGGGTGCTCTCTCTGGGCTTGTGCTGATCACCGGCAGCCGTCCGTCCCGGTGGTGAGTGGCGGCGTCAGTGCAGCGGCCTCTGCTGCAGAAGCTCGCCGCCGGCCACACCCCTCCGTGTTCCCAGTTCTGACCCCGACGAAGACGACCGGCAGGTACGCGCCGCCACAAGTGTTCGCCGCGCGCTAGGTCGTCTCGTCTCGTCCGCGGCGGCGCACTCTGCTTGCACCTGACAAGGAAGACACCCCCTGCAACGCTCCCATCTCGGCCGCACACGTCGTATCGGACCGGACGGACGGTAGGTGCCCAGGAGGCGGACGGTATATGAAATACCGTCCACCCGGTCGGTATCTCAAACACCGTCCCCCCTTTGGGGCGTCGTCCTACGCAGCTCGCCGGAGCGCCGCCGCGTTCAGGGCTTCCGTCCTCCTCTTCCTCGAGAGTGCCAGGAGCCTCGCTCCCGTGCATCTGGGCGCGGCTGGTGGAGGCGTAGGGGGCGACCACGACGCGACGCGAGCGGCTCCTGGGCGCGGCTCGCCGGCGGGCCGGCATGGCGCGCAGAACTATCTCTCATGAGCTCGGCTCCGCGTGCTCATCCTCTCGGCGCCCTCGCCTCGCGTCGGCCCCTTGCATAGCATCGACCGGCAGGGCCACGAGTTTCTAGCTTTCTATCCAAGTATGGGGGGACAGGGGTTGCAGGAACAGACGTCGCACGGCAAGGACGATGGTGGCCGTCGCATGCAGCAGCAAAACCAGAGCCATGTTCGCTGGCAATGGCTCAGAGAGCAATTTCATACACACCGAGAGCAATCTCGTTAAAATTCATGTCAATTTGTTATTTTGGTAATCAAGAATGGTACAGTCGTTGCTGAGTTGAAGACCAAGGATAGTCTGACAGAGCTAATCAAGAATACTCTGAATAAAAAAATGGTACTGTCATTGTGCTCCGTAGAAAGCAGTGCACTCTGAATCTGATTTTTGCAAGAGAGAAATGATAGGAGAATGCGATTTGAATGTTCAATGAAGCAGCGTGTTTGGATGTGGGTAAATATCCTGGAAATTTGCAGGATTCTGAATCAAATTCATGCAAGAGAGAAATGACAAAAGTATGTACCATTCCAATCTTCAGACAAGCAGCACACATGTTATTGTGAACTCGCATACTGAATTGAAGTATTGTGATTCGTTGCACGTAATACAATGATGGCCGGAAGTACAGAGAAGAACCGTACAAATTTGAAGAAGCTGAAATGTTATAGATATGGTACAGTCGTTGTGCTTAGTAGAAAGCAGTGCGCTCTGAATCTGATCTTGGGAAGACAGAAATGACAGGAGTGTGCAATTTGAATGTTCAATGAAGCAGCATGTTTGGATGTAAGAAAATATCCTGGAAATTTGCAGGATTCTGAATCAAATTCATGGAAGCGAGAAATGACAAAAGTATGTACCATTCCAATCTTCAGAGAAGCAGCATATGTTCTTGTGAACACGCATACTGAATTCGCAGTATTGTGATTCTGCGAACAAAATACAGTGATGGCCGGAAGTACAAAGAAGAACTAAAATGTTATATATATGATCTCAGTATGGCCGGAAGTACAAAGAAGAACTGCACAAAATACAGTGATGGCCGGGAAGTACACGCATACCTTTTGTCTATCTCTTTCCTGCCGCCACCAGCTCCAGCCGCCATGCCACCCCCGGTCTTTGGGCCTGCCCCACCTCCAGCACCGCCAGCAAACCAGCCACCACAACCCCCTGCACCGCTGCACCCCGCTGCCTTCCTCGGTGCCACCATCCTCTGCCACGGCTTTGTTAACGCCTACCCGCTGCCCCGCCTTCCTGCTTTCCCGCTGGTGATCACTGCTACTACTACCGCGCCACCTCGCCAGCCTCGCACCTTTTACCCATCCATCCCGCTCCTCGCTTGGCATCCGGCTCCACTGCCTGACACACCTCCTCCACCACCACCTACCCCTGTCTCCTCCCCTGAGCACCCTTCTCCCGTGAAGGAGCGCCTGCCCGCGCGTGGCCGCCGCATGCCAAGCCGCCGTGCCGCGAGCCCAGTTCACGCTTGGCCGCTAAGGAAAAGCCTACCTTCATCACCATGACAGCGAAGGCAACTCAACTCAAGACACTCAAGAACACACTGTCCTCCTGTTCCCGTGACCTGCAAGATCAAGTTGCCAAGCACGGGCTCCTACGCAAGAAGAAGAAACCCCTGGGCGGCACTGATCTCTGCAAGTTCGCCGCAGCCGCAGGCATTGGGCCGGTGGCGTCTGCGCAGCTGAACCTGGTGCTACAATCCAAGGAATGAAGCCTGATCTCTCATCGTGGACGCGGACTGCTTTGCCACATTTTGTTAGCAGTAGCGCCAACGTCAGTCTCCTTGGTGTTTTAGTTCTAGCTGTGTCACTCGTGTTGTTGTTAACTGATCTCGGTCTTGTTCGTGTCGTCGTTGTCCTAGCTCTTCGGGGAGTCTTTGTGCTCGCCCCTTCTTCCTAGGTTAATGTTAGCTTCGCCACACTGTGCCTTGGATGGAAGGTGCACTGTGTGGTGATTTGCTCTAGCTCGGTGCTTGTCCTATTGGAAAGAATCAAAACGGTCGTGTGTTTCACTTGCTCTCCTGGAATGTGCATGGGCTTGGGGATTCTTTAAAATGCGACGTTGTTAAGGATGCATTAACCTCTGCACACCCCACAATCATCTGCTTGCAAGAGACCAAGCTCTCTTCCACCACAAACCAGAAAGCTCACTCCTTTTTACCGCCCAACTTTAGAGATTTCCAGTGTGTTGATGCCAGTGGCTCCAGAGGTGGCATACTAATTGCGTGGGATGCACGCTCCCTCTCCCTTGAGGGCTTCATTGCCCGCAAGCACACATTAACGACGGTCCTCTCCTCTACCGTCACTAACATTCTCTTCTCTGTCACGAATGTTTATGCCCCCTCTGACCACCGGGACTCGGTACCCTTTCTTGAGGACTTAACTGAGCTTGCGCCACTTGTGTCTGGCCCTTGGCTTCTTGCTGGGGACTTTAATCTTATACGCTCTCTGGACGACAAAAACAATGATCACTTTGATGCCTCTCTTGCTGCGCTTTTCAACGATACTATCCACACTCTCCAGCTCATGGAGCTCCCTCTTCTCGATCGGATGTTTACTTGGTCTAACAAACGTGACACCCCAATGCTCGCCCGTCTAGGTCATGTTCTCCTTAACGCCACTATGAGCACTACCTTCCCCAACACTACTCTTACCTCTCTCACACGCCCCACCTCTGACCACACCCCTCTAGTTGTCACCATCTCCACCACGGTTCCAAAACCAAATATTTTCCGCTTCGAGAACTCGTGTCTCATACACAATGATTTCCTCCCTTCCATCCTCCTGGCCTGGTGTGCTGCTCCTGGTACAACGGACGCGGCAGGTGATCTTGCGAGTTCGTTGAAGGCGTCGAGAGGTGCAGCAAAGGTATGGTCCAGGGTAAGGCGGGCACCCCCTTTTCTCACACAAAACTGCAAATTCATTATCGCTTTTTTCAACTTGCAAGAAGAAACTCGTGTTCTGTCCGCAGGTGAACTTTTCTTGAGGCAAGCTTGTTCTGATCGACTGCATGTGGCAATTCGAGAGAGGGCAGCGTACTGGAAGCAAAGAGGAAAATTCAGGGCAATACGGGAGGCTGATGCAAACACAGCCTTCCATCATGCTCACGCCACTGCTCGACTCCGGAGGAACCAAATCAAAACTCTGGTCATTGATGGCACTGAGGTCACAGCGCACAATGCTAAAGCAGATGCCCTCACCGCGTATTTCTCCTCCATCCTCGGCACCTCTACTGCAACAACCTGGGGCTTTGACATGAACATCATCTACAACGACTCCCCTGTGGTGGACCTTGCACACCTGGCTGCACCCTTCACCTACCTGGAAGCTAAACATGCAATCCAGCAGATGAACCGGAACAGAGCGCTATATTGTTTTGCAAGAAATTTTTAGGAGCAAGACCTTTTAGGTGATTTGATTCCAAAGGGGGAGAAATGTGGATCAAAGCAAGGTATTTTCTCAAGGAGAAGAAGCATATCTCAAAGGGGGAGAAATACCTGAGTGAATCAAGTCATGAGGGAGAAGTAGCAAGATTGGGGGAGGAACAAAGGGGGAAATCATGGTTTTAGGGGGAGGCCAAGTCATCATTGGATGATGGTAAGCATCCAAGCAAGTGTAAGCGGTTTCAATTGGTATCAAGCGGTTAAATTTGTCAATTTTTGCAAATATTATGCTTGCTTTGATTGTGTTGTCATCAATCACCAAAAAGGGGGAGATTGAAACAAACATGGCACCATTTATGCCATTTTTCGAGTGATTTTGGTGATCGAATGACAACGCAATCAATGGGACTAATATGATTGTTAAGATAACCATTCTCAGGTTTTTAAGTGATGACAAAGAGAAGATAGGCAAAATTAGGCCCGAAGGGCCGCCCCTACGGGGGTTCCGCTTAGCAGACGGGGGTCAAGGGGGAGCCGCCCCTCACGGGTCTTAGGGCAGCGCCCTGAAAGCTCTTCGGTCGGTAGCACTGGAAGAACCGACGCATGAGCATCGGTGCATCCGATGGTTGTCGGAAGAACCGACGCCATGGTATTTTGGTGCAGAAGGGAATCGAAGCCAAGTCAGCTTATAGGCACCGGATGAACCGATGGTTCTAAAAGGGGCATCGGTGCATTGGGCGTACTGTGTTCCAGAGACGATGCAAGTCGCGCAAAAGTCAAGTCTTCAGCACCGGTTGAACCGGTGAAGCATCGGTGCATACCATCAGTGGAATGACGTCAGCAGAAGAGTTGAGTGCTGTGAGTGACCGGTTTAACCGACGGCTAAGCATCGGTTCAACCGGTGGTCACTGTGTCAGCTGTCAGGAGTTCAACGGCTACTTCGGGTTATGAGTGACCGGATGAACCGACGCTACCCCAGCCAGAGGCATCGGTTCATCCGATGATACGTAGATTTTCTGCTAACCGTTGGAGCAACGGCTACAAGACTTGTTGGCCTATATATACGTCTCACCCCGGCCATTTGAAGATTGCTGGAGTCTAAGGAAGTCACATACACACCCAAGAACCACTCCAAGCCATCCAAGAGCTTAGTGTTCATATCCTTAGCCCTTAGCACACTTTGAGAGTGTTGTGTAAAGGATTAGCTCTTAGTGAGTGAGATTGCAAGGCCTTGAGCCTTTGTGCTATGGTTCATTAGCGAACCAAAATAAGAGCTTGGTGCGCCGGCACCTTGGAGCGTGAAGCTCGCCGGCAACGTCATCGACCCTCCGACTTGGTGTGGAGCGGCGACGACACTTTGTGCGGGGGACGTGGAGACCCCCCATCCTTTGTGGAGAAGCTCCTTAGTGGAACCCGAGGCCAAGGTGACCGTGATTGTGTTCACGGAAGAGACTTGGTGGCCGAGTAGCAATACTCTTAGTGAGTGCTACAACAACGTGGATGTAGGTGGGCCTTTGTAGCTAACCGAACCACGGGATAAACACCCGCGTCAAGAGTTTGCTATCTCCTATCCCGCTCATTAAGCTTCCGCATTTCATACTAGCAATTTGTGTGCCTTTACTTTCATAGAATAGTTTCTTGATAGGAAAGGCTATAGGTTGCTAAACTCTTTTGGGATAGGGGTTTTACACTAGAACAACCTAGTTGCACATCTAGATAGCATACTTTAGTTTAAGTTTTGTGCAAACTAGTTGGAGCCATAGGTCTAAGTTTTTATTAGTGCCTAATTCACCCCCTCCCCCTCTTAGGCTAGAGCACCCGATCACTTTCACATAAACAACGCCAGTTGCCCGGTCTTACAGTATGCAGATGACATGCTGATTGTACTTAAGGCGGCTCCGGGAGATGTCATCAGGCTGAAAAATTTGCTCGATCAGTTTGCCATAGCAACAGGCCTCAGGATAAACTTTCACACGAGTACGATTGTCCCAATGAATGTGGACGCTGCTGATCTGCCTGGCCTCCTCGACATCCTCGGCTGCCGCAAAGATAGTTTCCCTCAGACGTATCTCGGTATGCCGCTATCCAATGTCAAGCTCAACTTGAGCGCTTTCACCCCACTGATCGCTCGAGTGGACAAATACCACAGTGGCTGGCAGGCGTCCTTGTTGAACGCCATGGGCCACACAGTCCTGGTGAATGCCGTCTTGGACAGCTCACTAATTTATATCCTCTCTGCCATGATGCTACCACAAGGCACAATTGAGGAGCTGGACAAACGCCGCCGTGCCTTCCTCTGGACTGGTGAGTCGTCAACAAGTGGTGCTCAGTGTCTGGTAGCATGGGAGCGAGCCTGCCTCCCAAAGGAACATGGTGGCCTCGGCGTCAAGGACTTGAAAACCTTCAACCAATGCCTCCTGCTCAAGCTTTTGCATCGGCTACACCACCCAGGTGACTCAGCATGGGCAAAGTGGGTGAAAAATCAGATTACAGTTGCCTCGCTTGCTGGTAACATTGAAGGTGCACACTGGGATAGTTTGAAAGAATTGCTGCCAGCATACAGGGCCATCACAACAACACAAGTTGAAACTCTTTATTAGAACTATGAAATGCTATATTTCCCATATGTGTATTTTTATAGATCTTTCATGGAATTTATTCATACAACGAGGGGTAAAAAGGGCTACAATGGTCTTTTCCCCTCATCCTGCAAACAAAACCGTGAACTCGTGGTGATAAGGATCAGGTGCCTACTGTCGTCAGAATCCTTGCTCGGTTCTCCAGGAGGCAAGAGGTGAATCATGACCGTCCTCCGCCGCGCCGGGCCGGCGATGCCACCGCCGCCGGCCTCCATCGCCGCGCCGGCCTACGGCCAGCCAGCCCTCCTTCTAAGGCCGGTGGTGAGCAGCGGCCCCCCCTAGCAATCCGGAACCCTAATCCGAACCCTAATCTTGCCGGAGTTAGAGAAGGAGGTGTAGATGGGGAAGAAAAAAATTTGAGTGAGGAGAGCCTCCAAATCACTCGGGTGAGATTTAGCTTTTAATCAAAACCATGAGTTCGAGGTGATAAGGATCAGGAGCCTACTATTGCCAGAATCCTTGCTCGGCTCTCCAGGAGGCAAGAGGTGAACCATGGCAACGCCACGAGGGATAGGTGAAACTTGGTTTCTGCCCAGATCATCATAGCACCTGTCATCTCTCTGTTTCTCAAATCACTGTTCATCTCCATGCCCAGAGTACCGTGGATGCCCAGAGTGCGCTCTGAATCTGATCTTGGGAAGACAGAAATGACAGGAGTGTGCAATTTGAATGTTCAATGAAGCAGCATGTTTGGATGTAAGAAAATATCCTGGAAATTTGCAGGATTCTGAATCAAATTCATGGAAGCGAGAAATGACAAAAGTATGTACCATTCCAATCTTCAGAGAAGCAGCATATGTTCTTGTGAACACGCATACTGAATTCGCAGTATTGTGATTCTGCAAACAAAATACAGTGATGGCCGGAAGTACAAAGAAGAACTAAAATGTTATATATATGATCTCAGTATGGCCGGAAGTACAAAGAACTGTACAAAATACAGTGATGGCCGGAAGTACACGCATACCTTTTGTCTATCTCTTTCCTGTGTTCTGTAAACTGAAGATCAGTCATCCTGAATATCAGTGATGCGAAAAACTACAAACCCCAAACGGATAGTAGATTATTGTCGGAATGCAAAAGGATGCCTAGTTCTGTAGAATGGACTGAATAATTCAGGACTGATGTTTGTTTGGAAAGGTGACTGTACAGTAGAGCCACATATGTCTCTCATGTCCACTTGCCATGTGCTTCCATCTTTCAGCTTCAAGATTCAACAAACTCATTTCAATATTGCCAGTCTGCAATAACCTCACCTTCTGATTTGCCAATCAGAGTGCATCGGCGCTTTGCAGAGAGCACCGTGGCTGCATGCAGAGCTGCACCGTCCTGTTCTTCATTAGCTGCAAGATCTGTGAGACTCGTTTGACAAATTGCCAATTGGAGTATTGGACCCACCGGTTGTAATCTTCCCTGCACATAGATGACAGAGCTCCCCGATGCTGCCGGGTTGAACCTGAACTGGAAGCTGCCACAGTGACGGCACAGTAAACTGCCACAGTGACAAGGAGGGTCTTCCTGCAAAGTCTCAGCGTCCCTATTGTAAAATCTTCGGGCCGCGCCTCCGCCGGTGACCTCCAGGCTCCAGCGTAGAGAAGCCAGGGAATGCTGGCGAGCCTGCCCATGGCGGCCACAGCTCCCGGCGGCTGCGACATCTCTGCAGACACGTGTCGGGTAGCCGCCGGCGTGAACCTTCGCCTGCCAGGCTGCCACCAGGTGAGCCGGCGAGGCGCCCGCCGGGGACGCGCACGGCCTCGGACTCGGGAGTCGGAGCCGTCAGAGGTTGACGAGGAGGAAGATGTCTCCTGCGACGATGCGTGTAATCTGGCCCGCAGAAGCGGGATCGGACGGCTGCTAGCTACCCAGGGTGCGGACGGTATCTGAAATACCGTCCACCCCCTGACCCCCCTGGTGTCGCAAGAAACACCGCGGCCGCTTGATGCCGCCGCTCGCCGGAGCATCGCCGCGCTCCGTCCATCAATGCGACCCTCCCCCATGATCCTGGCAGCTTTTTTCCGCGGCATCTTGCACGCAGCAAGGGTGATCAAACGACGACGACGACCCCAGGGGGGTCGCCGGGAAATTGAAGACCGCCTCCTCTGCTTCGTGGCGCACGCCATGGCTGGCCGGGGCGCCGCTGCGTTCCGGCCATATCCAACCTATGTCTCTCTTCGTCGTCTCTTCCACTTTTATGCTACGCGACCGCATCAATTCTTCCACGGAGCACGACCACGCAGTCACGAACCTCTGGGCGCGGCAAGGTTGTTGGCCAGGACGGCGCGCCCTCTGGGCTTCTGGTCGCCTCCAGTCGATGCAGCGGGCTCTGCTGCAGCAGCTCGCCGCCGGTCACACCCTCCGTGTTCCCAGTTTCGACCCCGACGAGGGCGTCGCGTCCGCGGCGCCACGCCCTGCTCACGTTGCGAACAGGTTGATGGGTACGTTGAATATATTTTGCCAATACTGAGGGGAACTGTTGGTGTAAATAGAAAAAAATGTAAAGAATCTTTTTGCATATTGGAGAAATATAATGAACAGTGTGCGTTCTGTGAGAAGCAACACACCAGAAAAGTTCCCCAAATCTCAACACCGAGCACTGAAGGGAATCCGTACATGATTAAATTCGGAGGTGCTTCAACTTTACTATGCATTGGGCGTTGCAGCAGTTCTGAACTTCTGAATTCTTGAACAGACGACGTGATCACACCAGATTCTGCTGCTGTTGGGAACAATTCTTAAGAGCAGAACCATGAGAAAGTAGCAATACGCATGCAGTCTTTGTGACACTAAAACCAGTCGAAGAACAAGATCATGAGAATTTGTGCTTCCCTTCTGCTTGAGCCATATTGTCATACCCGGAACCGGAATAGTAGTACTCTAGCCTGAAAATTGGATGTCATGGGTTGATTTCGTAGTATACTTGGCATTTACTGTCCATTTTCAGGCAGTCTGATTTTGCTCATCTGATAGCACCACCTGCTGCACCAAATCCCATAGTTGTACAAAGCTAGCCATCTGCTGAACTGAGTCCATCCTTCACAAGCCTTGTCCAACTCTGGTGCACTATTAGTTCATCCTTGACCAGCCTGCCCTTTCTCCATGCCAAAGTACCAGAATTTTGCACATGAATACTAATTTGAGTTTTTCCACCGTCTCCAATGCTTAATGCATGTGCCACAAGGACATGGAACTGTACTTCATTAGTGGTGTATAATACTAATTTGAGTTTTTTTTACTCCTCGGTATGTATCAAGAGGTACTACTGAGACCATCAAATTATAATTAGGGAGTTAACAATTTTGTGGTAGCTCAAAAGAATCAAAAGCAAGACCAATGAAAAAATAGTGACAACAGCCGTACTAATATAGGGAACTAAAAAAGATTCGGTGGTACAAAACCAAATTGCGTTCCCCTAAGGGTAGCCAAAATCCAAAACAGAAGAGAGAGGAGAGGTACTGGTGAAGTGGTGATATATCTGAATTTTTCCGATCAGGGCGCAGCATGTGAATCCTTGGTGATTCTGCTCTGTGTCATGCTATCATATTTCACTGCAGCAACATCATGGGACCAAGTAAACAGGGATGCACTATCTGAACCACAGCTGGAAGTCCTACCTTAGAAATCGTATTACCCAACAAGGAAAAGCAATTGATAACAAGGATGGATAGTAATCATCTTGCAGAAACAGTTTATTCATATTAATCAATCCTCCATTGCTTCAGTGTCTTGACTGAGTGAGGCCAAGGAGATTAGAAGCAACATCTGACTATCTGAGCCCATTATGGACAGAATACTGAACTTTTTGCTCACCAAACTGAAAGGATTCGGAAACAGAGGATCCGGCTGAAATATAATCCCAGGGAGCACTTCCCAGTTCCTACTGAAGCATCTCCTCCAGGGAGAAAATGAAATCTTGCAGAAATTCAGTATGATGCCAGTTGACCTGTCTGCAGACTCACAAGTCACAATGAACCTTAACAAGAGAGCTAGCAAGGGTGCTGTTACTGTCAACCTTCCATTTAACAGCACAGTGCAGATCAAGTTAACTCAGCTATATAGCACCAGCTCGCCACCATCTTCATTCGATTCCCCGGACAAACGCCATTGGTGAACAGGACATGGCAAATAAAAGGCCAATAGCAGGATGCAGGGCATGGCAAATTTAACCCAATTGGCCTTCCGGCGAGGTGGTAGTAGGATGGTGTGGGGCTTTGGGCACAGGCGCCGCAGAGACCAGGCCAGGCAACGGTGGTCAGCGGCAGCAAGGAGCGGGGCCGGTCGGCGGCGGAGCTCCGATCCGGCGAGGAACTCGAGCGGCATGGCTGGCGCTCGCGGACCTGGGCGCTGGCTGGAGTACCCGTCAGAGTCCAAGTCTGACTGAGGAAGATGAAGAGGAGACTGTCTTGATCTGGGCGGCACATGCCCGATCGGATGGCTACAAGGCACCCAGGGGGTGGACGGTGTTTCAAATACCGTCCACCCGGACGGTATCCCAAACACCGTCCACCCCGCGGGGTCGTCATCTCCGGCGCAAGCCATGGGTCGCCCGAGCGCCGGCGACTCCCGAAGGCCACCGCCTATGGCGTCTTTGCTCCTGCTACCGCGCCGCCGTCGCCGCAGTTCGCATCCACCGTGCGCCGGCGTCGTGCGCTCCCAGTGCGGGACTGCCGGGTTGGACTTGGACGTTGGACCGTCCACGACAGCCGCATCAGGTTTCTGCTCGGGCACGGAGACTGACCGTCCATGGAAGCCCACCGGCGATGGCGACGGCGACGGAGACGGAGACTGACCCTCCGGCAGGGCGCCGCGGAGCTCCGACGCAATCAGCTGAGACCGTCGCCGGCGAAGGGAGGAGAAGCTCGCCATGGCCACCGGCTGCTGCGCCTGACGAGGAAGAGGCCCACGTCGCATCGGACGGACGGTACAGCCCAAGGGGTGGACGGTCGGTCCAAGAAATCGCCAGGATGCCGTCTCCGCCGCACGCCGAGGCTTGTCCGGGCGCCGGCGAGCCCCCTACTGCGATATGCTTCCTCTGGAGACCTTGAAGCAGCAGCCGCCGCCGCCGCCGCGCTGGCATCGTGATCTCGCTGCCACGATGAGCACATCTGGTGGTCGGGTCGCGCCGGGTCTCAGCTTGTCCTCTTCGCCGGCCAACCGAGCGGCATTTCTACAAATCCTTTCCGCCGGCTCTCTCTCCTCCTGTACGCCGGAACTCCGTGATGAAGGCATGAAGCGTGCTCCATGCCACTCCGGCCAATGGCCAGCACCTGCGCGCGGTGTGCACTCGCCTCCATTCCGGCACTCGGCAGCGCGTAGGTGCACCCGTGCGGTAGGCATGGGCACCGAGGAGCCCCAGGCAAAGGAGCAGGCCCGGCGGGTGGCGGAGCTCCGGCGAGCAGTGCGCGAGCGGCGAGCCGCGTGATCGGCGTTCATGGACTGGACAGAGGAAGAGGAAGGGACTCCCCCATCTTGGCCGTAGAAATCCGATCCAACGGATGGTAGGCACGGAGGGGGTGGCCGGTATTTTAAATACCGTCCACCCGGACGGTATCTGAAACACCATCCGCCCCGTGGGGGCGCGAGAGCGGCGGTCTCCGCCGCACGCCGCGGCTTGCACGAGCGCCGGCGAGTCCCGGCGGCCGCCGCCTGCTTCTTACTTCGACCAGGAGACCGTTCCGTTCCGCCGCCGCACGCGCTCGACCGTTGCCTCTTTCAGCCCCGGCGGCAGATGCCGCGAGATGCATGCACGCGCACCACCACCCCGCTAACCTGCAAATCGACGCGTTCTGGGCTCAACCCTCCTCCTCGATCGAGTTCGATGCGTTGATGATGGCTAGCTGCTGCCGAAATTGCCGATTCCACAGCGCGGGCTGGTTCTGGTCGCCTCCAGTTCATGCGGCGCGTTCCAGTGCGCGCGCCGCGCGGCACCGGGGCAAGCACAAGGCCTCGCCGGACGCCGGTACGTCGTTTCGACGAGCATGTCTGTCCGCGCTCGCTCGCCCCACCCTGCCGGCCGCCATCGCCGCCGAAAGCGATTTCTCCCATCTTCCGAGCCACCGACGCACCGCGGCCACCGGCAAGCTAACGCGAACCCCTGACAAGGAAGACGCCCCCCCACCCCCGCAACGCTCCCATTGCAGCCGCACACGTCGCAACGGACGGTCGGTACGGGCCCAGGGGCCGGACGGTATTTGAAATACCGTCCACCAGGTCGGCATCTCAAACACCGTCCGCCCGTTGGGGTGTCCTCCCGCGGCTCGCCGGAGCACCGCCAAGCTCAGGGCGTCCCTCCGCTTCCGTCCCCTTCCCCCTGAGCGTCTAGGAGGCCTCGCCTTCTTGGATCTAGCCGCCGCCGCCGCTCTCCTGCGGCGCCTGGTCGCGACGCAACGCGAGCAGCTCCTGGGCGCGGCTGGCCGGCGCCCGGCGGGCCGGCATGGCGCGCAGAACGATCTCTCATGACCTCGGCTCCGCATGCTCATCCTCTCGGCGCCCTCGCCTCGCTCCGGCTGTCCTCTTGCACGCGCATCGAAATCCCGCCCAAAGTTTGCAAAAAGTCATTCTTCACATCTCTGAATTTCAGAAAAAGGCATATTTTTGCCCAGATTGGAGCTAAACATCTTTCAAAACGTGCGCCTTTATCCAAGTATCCTTGCTTAAACAAGTAGAGGCTTCTTAGCGCTACAACTTTTGTACAGATCAGTTGGGTAGGTTGTACACGATTTATGGGAGTTTTGGCCGGCCAACGCTGTCGTTTTGGAGTTGACTAACGGTATCTGAAATCGACTCGTTTGTGTTCGTGCTCGTTGGAGATCGTCTCCCTCGCTCACCTGGCTCACGTTTCAATCAGCCCGGACGGCCTCCTCCTCCTCCTCCTCCCTCCAGCACCACCGAAACCAAATTCCTTCCGGCCAAGGCTTGTCCACTTCCCTAGGCTGCTCCTCAACCTCCCCCCGACCACCGTAATCCTGTATTCCGGGTCCTCGCCGGGGATTTTTCAACTCCCGAGCCACCGCTCACCATTACAGCCGCCCTTGGGCCTCAACATCAACGCCTCCGGCACACCTCCGACCTCCTTGCACGCCGTTCAACCCGCAAATGGATTGATGGTGAGCTCCTCTCGCTCAGGGGCCCGCTAATGCCGTGCGTTCGTCCTTGCTCGCTCTGGAACACCGGCTTGCCGTCGCGGCCGGCATGGGCGCCGGAGCCTGTACGCCGCCGGCTATCAGCAATGCCCGGCCGCCGCCGTAGCCTTGACCTCGGCTCGGCCGAGCCTTGACCGTGGGCCCGCTTCGTCAGCGGCTAGGAGGACGGCACTCTGACTGACTCTGACGAGGCGCAGCGCCGCGACCTACTTCCACGATTCAGTCCATCTGGACCGCACACGCCGCATCGGACGGCTGGTAGGCGCCCAGGGGGTGCACGGCCGGCGAGGAGCGCTGCCTCCGCCTCACAGCGCGGCTCACTGGGGTGCCGCCGAGCTCCGGTCGTCTCCCGCTTCCCTCCCCGTCCTCCTTGCCGCCCAGCTTGGCCGGTAGCCCCGCTGTAACTCGGCTGCAACTCTGCTGCGGATGCGCCTTCCCTTCCCAATGCATCCGCAGCCGTAAGCCGGACGGAGACGAGGCTCCGTCTTGCTCTGCTCGCCTGCTGGAGGAGAGCGAAGGGCTAGGAGATGAACAAGAGCGATTCAAGCACTGTCAGAGTGGACTTGGTGCGCGGCAGCGTGGGGTCGGACGCTCCCCATGATCCTGACAGCTTCGTGCCGCGGCATCTTGCATGCAGCAACGGTGATCAACCAACGACGACGGCCCCATGCATGGGTCACGGGGGGGGGGGGGGGGGGGGGGGTGTGAATTGAATCTGAAGACCGCCTCCTCCGCTTCATGCCGCACTCCTCCACCCTCTGGGGCGTCCTCCTCTGCGGCTCGCCGGAGCGCCGCCGCGCCCAGGGCGTCCCTCGCTTCCTCGTGGGCATCTGGGAGCCTCGCCCATCGCCCTCTTGCATCTGCTAGCCGCTGCCACGCTCCTGGAGGCGGACGGGCCGGGGCGACCTCGACCGGGGGTGCAGCCGTCTGTCGGAACACAACTCCCGTCCCGATGTGCTCACCCTATCGCCGCGCGTGCGCAGCCACCAGCGGCCCCCGTTTCGGACGGCAAGACGTACGCAGGCATAAGGAACATCGCGTTGCCTCCTCGTAAAGGGTCGCACGGCGAGACGACGGCGGAACGTCCGTGTCTTGTTGCCATGCATCTCTTGCTTGGTACGTCGCTTCGATAGAACAAGATGGACACATCTTGAATTGGTGAAGCTTGTATCTTTGTTCTTCACACCGAGTTGACAAATTCGTGTTCGCAGAGGCCGCACTGGAATTTGTTGATTAACACTCCTCGAGTGGTTTTCTTCAACATGTAATTTGAAAATAGAAGAATGATGAGGCACATGATATTGTAGTAATGCCAAGAGCAGTGGCGTAATACAAGCTAGCGAGGAGACGGGGGCTCAACGATCCGTCTGACCAGGCACGTAGTAGGCTATTTTCCTTGGTGTCGGCAACTCTTTCTTGCCATTTAGCATCTCAAGAACATCCGCAATGGTGGGCCGGTCTGCCCTGTTTTTCCTCAACGCACAGCAGTCTACCTGCACCCACCTTCTAATGATCTCCATTCCCTGAGACCCGTCAAACAATGACGGATCAAACAACTCCTCTGTTAGTCCTGCTTCCCAAGCCAAGCCTGAAACCACAAAGCAGTACTATGCATTATCTGTACATGACTAGCTTATATTAGATGCATGCCTGAAGCTCACTAATGATTAAGAAATAAGAAGCGATAACGTAATAGATGCATGCGACTGCATAAACACTTACCCATTCATACTTAGGGTGGTGGTGTTCAGGAGGTTTAGATCTGCACATACTGAGGCCAACGATATCCAGGAGGATGACTGAGAAATGTTGAGTACTTATCCTGCTTGTGATGAGTGAATTGTCAACCGTGCGGTGTGATCGTGCGCTTGGTCTTTGGTTGCAGGTACACGGGCGTCGAGTGTCGACGGTGAGCTGCCGTGGCGGAGCTGTGGCCGATGGACCGTGCGGTGGACGGCGGTGAAGGGCAGCCGGGACCGGAGCTCGGGCCGGGCGGCAGTTGTGGCGTCCACTCCTGGATCGAGGGCGCAAGCGGCGACGGAAGGTGGGTTTCTTGGTTTGCGCCACAAAACCAAGGAGGCGGACGGCGGTTGAAGACGCCAAGTCGTGGAGGCACGGACGTCGGTCTTGGGACTGACGGAGGCGACGGTCGTCGACGGCGTCTAGGGCCTCGCTGCGGGCGAGGAGGTGACGGGCGTCGGCGGCGTCTAGGGCCGTCAGGAGGCCGAGCGTGAACGGCGTCCAGGGCCACGGCGTGGAAGCGGTAATCTTCCCGTGCGTGGAGATTTGGCGGTTTTCTCAAAACCGGCCACTTACCCGGGTTTCGCGGACCCTCCAAAACCGCGGACCGGATTTTCATCCACACGGCAGCATCGCGAAGAAGACTTCGACTCGAAGAAAGAACCTCGACGTTGGATGAGTACTTGTATCTTTTTCCTGTTTGCCCCTACGGCTTTCTAGTGTTTATTTGAGTCTACGGGTAGTTTAGTCTTTTAGTCTAGAGTTAGTGGGTTAAAAACTCCCTCACCCTCTCTCTCTCTCGGTGCTCTTTTTCCCAGTGCCAGAACTGAGCCGCCGTCCTCCTCATGTTGCCCCTCTCCCCTCCTCTCTGTTCTTCCTTTTCTTCTCTAGGATTAGGATTTTGGAGATGGATCTTTGAGACTCTTGTACTGAGATTGATCGGGAAAGTAGGCCCAATCCTCCTTGTGCCCTCCGGGGTTTTGAATTCAATTCAATCTTGTACGATTTGTGCTTTGTTTTGGATGAATTCGATTTCCTTCGACGAATCTTGAGCACGAGATGACGAGCGGTTTTCTGATGATCGAGTGACTCTTTATAGTGATTCAAAACCATCTAGCCTAGTGCTATACCCTCTGGAATCACGAGTTCCCCGAATCGAAGTTGTTGCGTTCTTGAGAAAACCCCAATCTTGCTCGGAATTTCTTCTTCGATTTCTCCCAAACCATGGATTGATTCGTCGATTCCTTCTGTGGTCATGTTCACAAGTCCTTTGTGATCGTGCCTACGAATTTTGGTGAGTTATACCGTGCTGTTTCTCGTGGAGTTCTTCGTGTTTGCTTCCGCGATTGATCTCGTTTGTTCCAAGGGTTGTTTTGAGTTAGTGTAGTTCCTTTATAGCTACTCTGCACTTCACCTAGGACTCTTGGGTTGGGTGCACACTTGGAATCTTAAGCCGAGCTCTTGTTTGCGATAATTTTTGATCGGCTCCCATTCACCCCCCCCCCTCTGGTCGCCTTTTCAGTCCCTCAATTGGTATCAGAGGTTGGTTGAGGTTTTCAGTACCTTACCCAGTTCGAAAAACCACTTGACCATGGCAAGTCTTGGTAAGATCCCAGTGTTTACCGGCGAGGACTATGCTTAATGAAAGGTTCGCATGCGTGCCTTCTTGCAAAGTATGGGCCGAGGTCTGGGATATCACCAAGTACTAGGCGTACGAGGTGCTTGCCGTTCGGACCACTCCTCTTCAGGTGTCCGAGCACGAGGCTAACGCCAAGGCTGTCAATGTCTTGTTCGCTGGCATTTTCTCGTGCGGAGTTCTCAGTCCAGGGTTTTCAGGAAGCCCACAAAGTCTGGACGTGTCTTGAGAACTACCACGAGGGGCACACCTCAAGTGAAGGCTAGGCTTTTCAGACTCACCGGCGTGAATATGAGAACTTCACACAGGGGCCGGGTGAGAGCATTGGCGACATATTCAGTCGGTTTCAATCGATCGTGAACAAAGTCAATGCTAACAGATCTGCTGATACCCTTGACTACACAGAGCATGAGAAGGCCCTCAAGTTTCTCTACGCACTTGATCGTTGTCGGTGTCCCGACCCGGGGGTCCGGATCCCAACTAGTAAATGCTGCGTGTTTCCTCATCCCAGATATTGATGCAAGAGGCAACACAGTAACACACGGGTTTATCCTGGTTCGGCCGCGGGGCCGTACGTCCAGCAAGGGGGTGTGCGAGGCACTGTATTATCTTGCACCCGGAGTGCTTGTAGTAGGGGGTACAAGCGAGGCGAGAGAGGGAGGGAAGCTTCCAGGTCTCTGCTAGAAGAGAGTCGGTTGAGGTGAGTGCTCAGTGGTGCTGATAGTGTGATGATGATCGCGAATGTAGGTGACCATCCCCCCTTAAAGGATGCCCGCCTCCTCCTTTTATAGTTTAAAAGGAGGGGCGGGATAAGAGTAGGGGAACGTGGAAGTCATCGTTTTCCCCCGAATCGCGGGGGTGCAGTGGTCGTACACTGTAGGAAGTAAACTGTGGGCATGGCGTCGGGTGTGGCAGTCGTCCTAGGTATCGTCCTTGACCTCACGGAGATCGCGCCGGCGTCCTTCCAACCCCAGCAGGCGTACAGTCCTCCAGATGCGGCATGGTGGCGTTCCGTGGGCCCTGCAGGTAAGGGTCTTGCGTGCTCCAGCAGTAACGGGGCACGTGGCGATCCCGGAACCCCCCTGGACAAAGTGTCGGCATGCACACTAAGGAGGTCTGAAGGTCGCGTGGAGGTCCCGGACCCCTCGAGGGGGGAGGTCCGGG